>NC_088099.1:122764022-123076679 GCF_036370855.1 Dromaius novaehollandiae | reverse complement strand
TATACGCAACTAAAGTACAATAAACCTCTCAGTTCCCATAGGTATTTAATCAGAGAACAGTCTGCAAATAAATTATTTATTCATGAAGCTGGCATATTGACTGCCATTATGCAGGCATTGTAAAATACAAATATTGAAATGATACAGAAATGATGATACAGAAAAGAAACTCCAAGACAACACTGTGAGAGTTTTAAAGGTATTCAAAGTACTTTATACGTCCATAAAAAATGCTGCAGAGCATAAAGTATTTCTTTGGCTACAGTGAACCATGAACAATATTGCAGAAATGCTTAATTTCATTTAATAGCATTGAAATGTGTATTTCATATAGGAGATAGTCTGACTGCTTGGAAAATTTGATTCACAGAAGTCCCCAGTGAAACTGGTTAAGTAATCTGTTGTGAATAAAACCTATTGTAAATTTGGCCATTTTTCGTAGAATAATTACCCATGAATAACTTTTTTCATTTTTCAGCCAGCTCTAGACCACAGTATATTTATTTCTGAGGAAGGTACTAAACGATCTGAGAAACTTTTGAGTGGAGACTTACACAACTTCACTTAAACTTTGCACTTATTTAAGGATACTGCTGTGTCTGGATACTGAATTGTATCATATGTAGCACATATATGCAGTAGAGAAAATCCTATAAATTTGATGAGACTTTTAAAAATAATCTTCAGGAAAAGATTTGTGTGGGAAAAATTCACAATAATAAAGTGAATGACACTATAAGCGAATAGAAATTTTGGGCCAAGTTTTATAACAGCTGTTGATACCTCTCTACCTACAGTATTGTGTATCTTGCAAGCTGTCCATTCATTAGCTGTTGTGTCATGTCATTCCCCTTATTCTCAGTGCTGCATTTCATGCCTCATGAATAGTTAGTGCTGTAAACAAAAGAGAAATATTATGGGGGAAAAAAATTCGCTGTTCCACACTAGAAGGAAATCAAGAAAAGCTTTTTGCTGATACCAGATCACTAGGTATTTGAGGACAGGATTATTTTTTGTATGTTCTATTTCTTCAGCCCTGGTATGTTCCTTTGAAAAATTTCAGCACAATAAATGAGTACTTTCTCACAACCACAGAAAACTGGAAAAAGAAAAAAAAACTGACTCTGCTTACTAAGCATTTGCATTTAGGAAACTGTGCTTACTAATGCATTCAGTCTGCATTCCCAGTTGTCTAATAACAAAACTCCTTTCCCTACTAACACTATTGTTAGTTGGATCCTCCTTTTCACTTGCCATTCCAGTCACATGGAAGACCTGTTCATATACAAGCCTCTGCTCTGTACCTCTGTCTTCTCTTTATGCCATGGATAAAGTGATTAAAATTAGCTTAGGGCTGGCATGCATGGAGAATTTCTCAGTAGTTTTCTGAACTGTGTCCAGGTCACTGTCAAGCACCCTACTTGCCTTTCAACCACTTTTCTCCCTCTCTCTGGAAGCAGTCTTTGTAATTCAGGGAATGCCTTTACATATTTTTTTTATTTTTCAAAACTGTTGTTAAGCTGCTGTTTACCACCTCCTGAGGCTAATCAAAATCTATGTTTGTCCTATTTCTAAGAAGTGTTTGCTATTGCTGCAACACACTTCTCTGTAAGTTAGTGTAAGCATACCTTCTTTCAAAAAATGTATTTTAGTTTTCCCATGTAAGTGGCCAGAGCAAAAAGTCATTAGATTAAAAGAATAAGTAAAAAAAAAGCCATTTATTGATGTCTTAATCTTTTCAAACTAAACCACCAGAAACCTAGTAATAAATGGCTGTAGAGAACCGGTACTAAATGCGGTTTTGTGTCGACATTGCTGCTGCTGCTGCTGCTGCTGCTGCTGCTGCTGCTGCAGAGCCGCCACTGCCAAGGCGTCGGGCAATGCCGCTCCGGCGCCCCCAGGAGCCGTTCGCGAAGTAAACAACCTCGTGCACCTGCACGGGGGGAAAAGGGTGCGAAAAAGGACAGGAAGCTGCCCCTAGGGAAACAGCACGTCTGGCATGAACCGCACATACACATTTGTGATCTGCGCATGAGCAGGAGACCCCCAGGTGCCCCCAGGCTGCTTCTGGAAGGTTCCGAGAGGGCGGACTGCGCATGGCAGCTAATCTGCATGGGAAGTGAGGAAGCACCTCCCGAGGCGGGGCAGGAACCTATAAAAACTGCAGACTGTGTGCATGGGTGGGGGGGTTTGTTTGTGATAGCAGGAGATCTGGAGTGGAGTCAATGGAACATCATTGGATTTGGAGTGGTGGTAGGTAGTTTTTTTTCTCCTTTTCCAACTTTATTTATCTTTTACCCATATCCTTGTACCTCTCTCCCCTTTGCCTTTCCCCACCTTTTCTCCCCACTCTATTGAAAATAAAAGGTTGTATGATATTTGACTGGTTTTAGGGTCTTAATCTTGTCCTTGGGATTGTAATGAAACCTTCCTGATATTGGATTGGGACAATGGCAGTATACAAACCATAACAAAATTAATGTGAATTTTACTTGATAGAAGGTGAATATTCTCCCTACTGATTTCATAGCAGGAAAATTGAAAATTCAGATTATTCAGAGAGTGCTTTAAATATAACAAGAAACAAGTGTATTTTATATAGATAATATTGTTCCTTCAAATTAAAGTTTCAGGCTTTGCCTCTTGATGACAAATGTAATTATTCACAATGTTTACAAGGGCTATGGAGTATTTATTAAGACATGTTTTGTTCTCCTAATTATGTCCACACAGCACACAGGATAGGAATATAAGTGGAGAAAACATTTCTTCATGCATTTGTGGGCTCCTGATTGGCACTTTAATTTCTATAGAGTGTTGTCAATACTGCACAGTGAAACAAGGATCGTTAGGACAGAGAAATTGATATGAGCTGACAGAAGGTGGCAAAGCATCTGAAACTTTAACTGAATGATGCCTAAACCTATTTGTAATGTTAATTTGTGAACCTGCCCACTGCTATGTAAAACACTATCTTGCTTTGTGTATGCTAAAAAATTCTATTCTTCACTAGCTTAAAAATAGTTATATGGTCTTTGATGTAACTGACAAAAGGCAACTAATGGTGTGTTGAAAACTGTGAATTAGGGAATGTAGCTGTTAAACCAGTGTTCACAGACATTCTGAAGTTTCTCTTGGAAAATGTTAGGTGTTTCTCCCTTATTCAATAAGCTCATTGCAATCTAAAGTCTTTTTGAGGATCTGATTTTCTGGTGGACTGAACATTTTTTTCCCCATTATGAAACGCTGAAGGTGTTTGTGATTTACGGAAGGAATAAGCAGCTGCCATGATTCCCCACAAATACATATGCACTTAGTACTGCGTGTACATAGGTTTAATAGAAGGACAAACTGACTGAGGAGTCTTTGAACTGTTGTAACTTATGAAAACCAGAAGTTCTTTTTCTAAAATTTACCTTGAGTTTTTGCAATAGTTTATAATCTCTATGTTGGTAAGACTATGTAGTGTTTGGGTTCTTGTTTCTTTTTAATGCTTTTTCTTACACAATAATAGAAAAAAAAGTTATTGTTTGGGGTTTGAGTTTTCTTTTATCTTTCTAGTTAATGTTTTTCTCTGTGCAGTAATAGAAAAAAGTTATTTTATGCTTCATTAGGCTGGATGACATTATTCCAAGATCCAATGGTTAGTACTATTTTCAGCCAATTGTGTGTTACACTTGACTGCGGTTTACAGGAAATTATAGAAAAAATAACTATAGAATAGAAAGGTGTAATTATGACTCTACTGACAATTTCTTTTCTGTTCATGTCAGTCATAAACAGACTTTGATTTCTGTGTACATATTTGATATTAATAAGTATTTGCCAAGTATTTTGGATAAATGACATAATGGCTTGCTTGTATCCATTTGTCATGCATATTTATGATTGATCACCTAAGCCAGATGATACTGTTTTTGCTTCACACTTTGAGAAGTGAAAAATTTTAACCAATGAACAAAAACTAGTGCCAGTTCTTGCTTATGACTATGTAGTTCTGTGTGTTCTTAAATGGAGTATATTGTACTTTGAAAAAAATACATTCTTTCTCTTTTAAATTTTAGTAATTGTGGCTATTTCTTATAGCACTTCTCATGCTGCCCTACTCTGCAGAATTCTGCCACTAAAACTTGGAACAATAAGTCAGATGAGGTAGTAAATATGACAGAATTTATGATACCTTTCATGAATGCCCCTTTTGAATTTCAAGTAGCAAACTTCTGAATGACAAAGATGCCAATGTAATGATGTGCTTTCCAAAAAAACAAACTGGAACTCTATAGATAGCTTTTTCTTAAAAGAATTGCCACTTGCCAATCTCCTCGCTACACTTCATAACTGCAAAGAACAGTTTTGTAAATGTTTCAAGACACTTTTACTGGGCATAAAGTACTAGTCTTACACATCACTGTGCCATTTGCCTTATAGAACTGTTAAAAAGAGCACCACCAAAAGGTTTGTGGCAGTTTGGAATGGTTTTGGTTCAATATTTTGATAAATCATGTATGACCAGTTTAAAGAAATTATGCTACTAATTCAGACTAACTGATTGACTGGTAGTTGGCAATGATGCAAAATAGTTTCACCTGTAAGCCTATAAAAGTATCCTAAGGTTGTAATGTCCTCACCCTTCAATGAAATAGTTTAATCTGCCATGTTAAAACTTCAGTGCTGCTGTTTTCTTTGCATTTTTACTGTGGCTGTTCCTGCTTTAAGGATAGTAGATGTGTTGTACTGGAATACAACTTAAAAACAGGCTGTAAAATGTTCTCAAATTGTGAATATGGATGAAGCACTTGCAATTTGGCAGATTCATTTTTCTTTAAAGATGAGTGGCCTGCATCATTAAGATTAAATATACTTAAGCTGTCATGGTCCTTAGCTTATTATGTTTTGTTTCTCTAAGTTCTGACTTCTAAAGGTAGTCCTTAAAAATGAGTTAGCACAGAGGGTCGATAGGAAACTTGAGTCTAGTGGAATCCATATTAAGAGATCAATGCTGACTATTTTCATTTTTGTCATCACACCTTGATGATTGATAAAGCCATAAAAAATGAATTGCCCAAATCATACAAATGCACATAGTCTCCACCTACCAAGGACAAAGCAAGCTCTGATAAAATTTTTGCAAACCATCCAAATGCTTGTAACACATAAAGTAAACCTTTGGGTAACAATTTCTTTTCTATATTATTTAGTTAAATGCTCTGTCTCCTCTCCTTAACTTTGAAGTTACAAAAAGTGATCCTGCAGTTTGATCATGCTTTAGCGTAGAAAGCTAAGTCTGTGTAATATTCTCATGAATTCTGCAGTTGTGAACAAGCAACATGCTGCTTGCTAGCATGAGAAACCTCTGGAGGCTTATTTCAAAGCCTACTGAAGCCAATGGAAGGGCACCTTTTGCCCTGTCAGCAGCCATTCCACACACACAAAATAACTTTACTGCTAGACAGCTATTTTTTTTGCAAAACTCCTCATTTTTTTAACAGCATGCAAAGCCTGTTACAACTCAGTTTTATGTGTGGTCTTCCCTGGGCATCCACTATTATCCCCAGCTTCTGAAACAAGCTTTGGCTCTTGGGGTGAGGGTGGGGGGTGCAGGAAACATCAGTGCGGGACTGCACAAGGCCTGGGCTCTCACTGCCACAGGTGAGACAGTTGAGACTGCCAATCAGCTAAGATGCTGGCTGCAATGTCTCCAGCTTGTTCCTTTTGCATAGCTGCTCCCTGCGCATTTCCATTAAGATGTCCAAGCTGGAGATGCCCACAGCTGCAGCCAGGGCAGGCTGGCAGAAGCCAAAATACTCAATTTTATCAGTGCCAATGTGTGTGTGTCAGCAGCTGCTGCTGGCTTCTGGCACTCAGAGGGTATTAAAAAGCCATGGCCCTTTTCAGCTGAGAGTGGCAGGTTTCTGGAGAAAGTAGCTCTCACTCCTGGCCAAGCGCTGAGTGAACTCTGTCTGGACAGCCCTGTCAGTGATGAACCTCACAGCTGTTGTGGACCCCTGTGTGAGGAACTGTACAGAGATCTTATTGTATCCATGTCGAGTCCTTCAGTGGCCAGCAGTGCTGGATTCTGCTCTGCATTCAGAGACAAGATACTGGGGTAGAGTCCTTTACTGTGATCCAACATTAACATTCCTACATTACTTTTATACTGCATAACAATGTAAGTTAGCACTGGTAAAATTCATGAGAGATGTATTGAGAATGTGAAGAGTGTTTAGAAAACTGGGATAGCAAAATTGTCCCAAGCACCAGTGACATTGTGGAAAAGGCAGTATGAAAACTAGAATAGGATAATTCTGATCTACAGAAAGGTTCTCTTGACCACACTAATTTCCATGACCTACAAGCAGTTCTCAGCAGAGGACTAGGCAATGTGTGTCTCAGCTCTTCCATATCTGTTCTGTAATCTTCCCCTTGGGTGAAAAGTTCTGGACAGAGTAGAAGATGGGATATTTTTGATGGGTCTTAATTCATTCTGTGGTCTTTGGGTAGGGTCAAAGTGAGGTACTGTTGAGGCTGTAGTAAGAAACAAGAGCAGAGAGGTGGCAGATATTCTCTTGAGCAGAAAATAAAACAATTTATGTTTGAATAAAATGGAGAGGAGAAGGCAGTAAGGGATGCAGGAAGAGGTCAAGCAGCAAGTATTATGGTCAACCTTAAATAATCATAAGCAAGCCTCCTGCTTAACACTCAGGAATAAACAATGCATGTGGACACTGCATTTGTTTTCTCTTTGGGGTTATTTTGAGCTTCTGATGTGTACTCTGGTCACACATTTCAGATGTTGCTCTATAATCTTGAGGACTAAAGGTAAGCCTTAAAAAAGAGAAGGAAAGGTGAGGGGAGAGAGAGAGGAGAAAGGAGATACTCACAATTCCTTTTCTCTGGAAATTGGGGCTCTATGTCAAACATTAAACAATGGATTCAATAAAATCTGAAGTTTTCATGATACTTTGAGTGAAGGCAATAACATAAAAATAGCTGCATAAAACTGACAAAAGTCTTGTTTTGGTGTTTTCTATTACAGATACTGAAACATTCAGCAATAGCCATAGTGATTAAACAGTGCTGGTGGATGGACACCCTGAAAGAACAATCTCTAAAATGACCAACTAGTTTTTGTGGTGAAAACCGTAGTGAAGTTTGCCTTTCAGTGATTACAAGCCTTTTTTGAACAGTTTTACTGTTGTAATTGGTGTCAGAAGTGCCTATCAGCTGTTAAGTGATTCTGTTTAATTGTCATCCTCTTCTCTATAATTTAGTTCTGTATAGAGCACGATTTCTCTTCTGAAACTGTTGTTCAAACAGACACTTGTGTTGTTAAACTTGGAATATAATAAACAAATCTGTTACAAAACACAAGCTAGTGACAGCAGACATATTTTAAGTTAAAATGTCCCCTTTAAAAATAAAGGTAAACACCTTTTGTTCTGTATTCCTCCCTCACTAAGCAATAGCTAAAGTATTCTGGAGAAGGCTGATTTTGTTGAAAGTTAGCAGTATAAGGCCTTAAGCCTAGGTTATAGCCTGGTTTATTCACCAAAAAAAAATACTTAAGCCATGTTTACTTGAATGATAGAATAACACAACCATTAGGTGTATGTGTGGTAAAATCCCAGACGCACTAAAAGCAATGTTGCCACATTATTTATTGGAGGAAACCTACAATGTTTTGTTAAGAGTGTAACTTTATTAAATATGGAATTATTTATATATTTGCGATAGAATAGCCACTAGTCATTATCATACAATCAACATATCAGTATGTCTAGTTGATAATTTAAGGTTATTAAAACATTTAAAAATAAAATGCTAAATCTCAGTAAGAATACCTAGGAAATTAAAAGAAAGCAAGCTGATCCCTTTACTTTGACATATTGGCTATTCTCTGCTGAGAGACTTCAAGAGTTATTCAGTAGTCTGTAGGTTCCTAAGGGAAGCCAGAAGTTGACACAACTGTTTCTGCCACAGTAAATTCTGTACTGTACACATTTTTTGTATATGAAGGACCATTTATCCAAGTGAAGAATCCTCCAAGTGGATAAAATAGTGAACATATCTAACTGAAAAGCTAAATCCTGAAAAATGCCTTGATCAAAATGTAAACACCAAAAGAAATCTTGTAATTTGATAATTTTGTAAGTCTTGTCTGCTACTCCTAAGGACTCTATCATGCATCCTAAAATAGTCCAGTATGATAGTGTTGTTGTAGTTGGGTAGCACATTACTCTGCAAGTGATACCACTGAAATCAACAGATATTCATGGAGTAAGATGCTACTGGAGGAGAAAGCTGTCAGCATCCAGCCCTTATTCAAAATAAACAGCATTTTTAAAATGTGTCTTTGAGAAGAAGGGGACTGATGGGAGAGAATGGGATTTTTATCTGGCTCCTCAAATCAGGAAAAATGGTTTTAGTAGAAGAGTTGCATTGCTTACCAAAGAGCTTTACTCTGAACTAGTGGGGGAGATAGGTGCCTAGAATAAGGTGGTTGTGCCTCCTTGCAAAGAGGGAACTAAAGAAAAGAGTGTCTGTAATTCCATGCAAGTGCTCTAACAGCTTTTGGAGAAGAAGGAGATGTAGTCTCTCAAACTTATTGTCAAGAGTAATGCAGGGCACCTCAACCATCCAATCTAATTAAAGTCAATATGAGTAAATTAAACTTTCTGTTTTATCTCTTCTGTGACTTTCACATTCCTGTGATATTCATAGGCAGGAATGCAGATTCCTTTTCTTTCCTCCACCTCTATCTGCCTGGTCTATTAGGAATTACCAGAAGGAAAATGTGTGAAATCTTCCCCTTGGGCATGTGCAAAAGCTGTTGAGATCCAGGAAGAAACATGTGACCAATGCTTATGCCAGGGAGAATAAAAATCTGGTTGTTGAAATGCTATCATAATGCCTCCAGATTGAAAGGTGTGTTTACAAAGGTCAGTGCTTTGGAGGAAAAAAAAAAACTTTAGATATCTCTGGATCCTAAGCTTGTGGTGTTCACCATAAAAAATGTTGTTTGTTTAGGGAATGTGTTTGTGAGCTAAGGAAGGCTGGGAAGATGAATTCTTGAATGAAGGAAATAAAATTTTTATGCAAGTGATGGATTGAATAGGATTTGTCATCTTTTATTTTCAAACTATCAGAAAAGATGATTGACCACTCTTATTCTTAATTCCTGGTATTAAAAACATGTGCATCCATAGTAATAGAGAAAAGCCTTGTGAAACTGTTGTCTTGAGCACTGATTATATACATAAACCTATATTGTGGAGCCATAACATTAATTGCTTGAAGCTAACTTATGCAAAGATTGTGTTGGGAATGTATCCCACAGCTTCAGGTTCTGTACAGGTCTTTTCCCAAGGCTGCCACTCAGACAGATTTGAAGGATGGCACACTTTGGTAGTGGTGAGTGCTCAGCATTGCTGCAAGTCACATAGTAGGCCTCACTTGTAAAACTGGGGAAAATTGTGGTCTATGTGACCTGATAATCATGCCTGCAGAGAAGTCAGAAAGGGTAGGAATGGCACTTCTCTAAGGGTGTTTCCATCCACCCAGAAAGGGGATTGAGGAGAGATGTAGCTCCCCCGGAAGACTGGGGATGGGAGAAATGACTTTTGGAGACAAATGAATTAGGATACTGGTGCTAAAGGTTGGCACAGGGCCAAATGAAGCAGTCCATGAAAATGAGAGATGGGTGGGACATAGTTTATCTGCCTGTGAAGGGTCCAGGCACTCATTGCCTTGGCCATGCTGACTATGGCAATAGTTCAAGGAGGCAACAAGACATAAAAAGTGATGGGGCAACAACAGGTAGATATTGAGGCTTGGAGACCACTGCCAGTCAGTGGAGATGTCAGCAGCTAATAAACTGGACTTACTGACAGTACAGCTGGGGAAATCTCACTGTGCTCATGACGAAGCTCTTACTGCACTTGCCAATGAGCTGCACAGGAAGAGGGTCTGAGCCAGGTGCACTGCATACTGGTCACTAGCTTGCTGGCCCCTTTCTGGTTGGGGTCTGTGCCTCCTGATGGTACTGACTTAGGGACCCAGAAATGTTACTTTTAAATGTGTCAGCTGCTATGAAGTCAATAAAAAGGAGTTCATCAGAGGTCGAACACGGGAAAGGGAAATTTGCAAATTCATTACAAGCAGTCTCTTTGAGAAAACCCACGATCCTATAAAAAATTCCTTTCCTTTGTAAGGCCAAATTTTGTTTCACCTCTTTTATACTCTTGAAAGAACAAATCAATTCTTCTTGGCACAAGGAGCTCTTGAATTGGAAAGATCACATCAACTTTCAGGAATAAAAGGAGACCTGCACATGTGCAGAATAGTGGATCTGAAATTATCTGTTTTTTTGCCAAAAAATGATTGAAGTTAATTACTGAAGAGGACAACTAAGGCTGAAAGCAGTGGTGCCCAGAGGCCTGAACTTGGCCTGCATTAACGCTGCTCACAGAATAGGATTAGAGACGAAAGCTGCACAATGTTTTTAAAGACTGAGCTCATGAAAAATACAACATTACTAAATGTAAATCCTGCCAGTCTTCGGGAGTTTTGTCACTTATTGCAAAAGCTGATTACACTTCATTATCTTACTTATCAAGTCATGTTGTCAATGAATGACTAGATGAGAGCTAATCTTGGTGATGCAAAGAACCCAGATTTTCCATGCACCAAAATGTCAGGATGTATAGGATCTTTGAATGCTGTAAAATGGCATTAGTCAGATATAATAAATGTAATCTTTCCTCTGTGTTCTTTGATAATATATGGGCATAAGCAGTAGAATGAGATGACAAGAGTTTGTGTAAAGAGAAGTTCCTGTTGTTGAGGAATCTGTCTTATTTTAAAGCTGGCTTTTTCAGAGCTGGAGATGGTAAATATAAATCGGATTAAGAAAATTATTTTAAAATGCAAATTGTCTTCCCAGATTTCAGAACACTTGTATCAGGAGAAAAAAAACTGACAAACAAAAAAACAAGGTACATTTTCATAACATGTTCATTTATCCATGTCATAGATGCACTTCAATGACTATTTAATGAATTAATGGCAGTTAATCTTACAACATAGGAAAGAAGTCAGTATTTGACCGGTAAGGTTTTTTGGGAGACCTCTGAGGGTTTTTTGTAGCTCTCAGCAATCAGTTGAGAATAATGTGGTTTCTATTTTCAATGTAAAAGAGCAGAAGGGTGTCATGAAGCTCAGGAGCTAAAGTGGCGTTTTAAGGCGGCTGTGTGTGAGTGAGAAACCTTAGTGTAAAGTATAAAAAAAAAAAAAAAAAAAAAAAAAAAAAAAAAAAACCAAGCTTATTAAGGTTGCTAACAACATGATTTTCTGGCAAATATTTCCTGTTTGTTCCTCCACTGAGAAATCTAGAAATAATGATGACAAAAAATTATCTCTCAGAAGCAAATTTTAGAAAAGAAAATTCATTTTATTCTACCAAATTAAATTCAGCTTTCAATGAAAATACTTCATTCACCTTTCAGCGGAAAGATACAGTTTTGTACTCTTATAAGGAAGCCATCCTCCTTCTAAAAGGCAAAAGCGTAAAAATATACCTCAAGGCTGGCTTGTAAAAACAAAGAATCATTTATTATTTTATTAGCTTAAAGGTTTTACTCCTCACTTCAGATCTTTTCTCATTTGCCTCCTTAGAATATCATAGTGACTTGGTTTATCACCAGGAATACACTGTATGTATTGAAGACCACTTTTTTCAGTGCAAAATAATAATTGACAGCTGTGACATTTATTTGCAGAAGGAAACTATATTCCTGGATGTATGCCTGGGTTTTCCCTTTACTGCAGAGCATAGCTCAACAGAAAATACAAAAGAAAATTATTTTTATTTGAAAAAATCCAATAATTACTTAGTGTATTTTGCCCATAGCCACTACCACTGCTGCATTGGTGATGCAAGCCATTCCCAGGTGCTTTAAGTTATGGCTCCAGAGCCAAAACAGAACAGAGCAGACAAAAGTGTGAATGGAGAGACTGAGAAGAGACTTAAAACATGTTTGACACTGGTATGGGCACAACATACTTGACACATACCACTTAAGAGTCATATAAATGACAAATAACTCTGGCGAGTCCTCAAGAGCTGTTTCCTAAATGGTTATCCCTGGCCTGTTGTGGCAGTCGAATTGTGTCTCCCTCTGCAGATCAGACCCTTATTATTAAACATTAAGTTAGGTGTCTGATCTAAGCCCATTAGAGAGCCCCACTAAACTCTTTCCAAGAAAGGGCTTGATCTGTCCTGCGGATCTGAGTTGCCTGCTTTAGGTTTTGATGAATCATCTTCTGGAGGTGCTCATGCCTCGCAGCTGATTACAGAAGGGGCCTGCCAACATATCTTGTACTGGCCCAATAATATTTGCCATGTAAAAGTTAGGTGGAATGAATACTGCCCATAGACAGTCGCATATACTAGGTATATGCCACCTGGAGAATATTGGCAGTAGTTTAACTGGTTTTAATCATTCATTATTGGAACAAACAAAAAAAACCTAGCCGAACAATAACATAGCCAGGAGTTCAAACAGCAGAACCAGGAGTTGGCAAAGAAAACTTGTCGTACTTACAGCAAAGTAAATACCAGTCAAGTAAAAGCTGAAGAAAGGTGGTGGAAAATATAAAGTGCCTTTTTTCAAATGTGCAACAAAATGTATTAAATTATTTGAATAGCTTAGGCAAGCTATCTTGGTCATCTCTATTGTTACATAATATGCTTAATAAAGAATGCAAATATCCTGCAGAACAGCTACATTAGTGGAACAGCTGGATGCAACATTAAAATCCTCATAAATGAGGGATTATTGTTGTTATGCTACAGTATGAGACTTGAATAAAAGTTTAAAAGTATCATTCATTATCTTAGTTAAAGATTAATAAGGTTAAGTGTTTAATTGGTATTTTATCTGGATAGCAAGCAGAGAGAAATTCTGCAGTTGGAGGTTGAATGGATTTTGTGGAAGAGAAAAGCATAGGTGTTTGACTTAAAATTAAATGGCTAATTGAAATTACCTTTGTTTAGGAACTTAATGTTTTAGAGTAGCAAAATGGAGGGTCCTGATAAAAATGTATTTTGATTCCTATGTTTTGTTTCCATCTCAGTTGTTTTTCTGCTTCATAGACAGTAAATCTTGTGTAACTAATCTTCAGTGTTTAATGACCTTTCAAGTCTGGCTGAAAAGGTTAATGGTACTGATACAACATCGCTTCATCCATGCATTGATGTTCTTTTAAAGAACCCTAAAATATCTTTTTACCTGTCAATACTACACCTTATCTCAATGCAACCAAACAGCTCTGGACCTACATTTTTGTTCATATACTTTGAAGAACTTCCTTCTTGAGCCCATTCTGTAGGTTTTATTCCTTTAAACAGACTTCTGCTGCTTCATCTCTATCTTAAAAAAAAAAAAAAAAAAACTTTTTCTTCTTCAGCTGTGTTTTCCTTTTAATTTAGGTAAGAGTTTCCTCTTGCTTTGTATGATTAGAGGACTTTAAGTATGCCAACTCCTAATTTTTCTTCTTAGAAGCAGAAAAATCTAACTGTGCGTAAGAACTCAGCAGCTGTTCTGAGCTGTTAAAATTTGTATTTCCTAAAGAACGTTCCCCAAAACAAAGTATCAGAAAGTCATTAGTTTTCTGCTGATCATTTAAGAGCTCCTGCGGGAATTCCTTTTTGAATGTTTTTTATGTTGCTTAAATGAGCTTTCCTCAGCTTCTTCTGGAGTCTGGCCAGACTCTCACTGTCTGGATGCCTCTTAGGTTTCTACAAAGACATATAGTGTATGAATTCCCTGAAAAGACATGAGCTGGCCCTAGAGGTCATGTTACGTGAAGTTTGGAACTTCTCAGAGGCTTGGAACGGCTTTTCCCTGTGAGCCCAGTAATCGTTTCTCAAATTCACTGATAATATCCTATCACATCTTAGAATGCGAACAACACTGAAAATAATACCCCCTTTTTAACACATTCTCTCTTTAGAGTACTGGGTTCAAGTAGAAATCAATTTGCTGTTTATGTCCTCTCATTGTGGCCAGTTCTGCAGCTAAATGAGGTTCCTCCTGCTTTAAAATTCTGTCCATCTCTGAGTCGAATGCTTCTTCTGGCTTCATTGTTGAGTTTCTGATAATTTTCCCCTGTGCCATTCTTCAGCTTACTCCTCAAAGTGGCTAACTGGCTTGTTCATTGTCCTAAGCCATTTCTATCCTTGTCATTGCTTCTTAAATAGGAATGTGATGTGAAGGAACTTCTGGCTACACGTGAAAAATACGATGGCAGAGAGTGATTCTTGAGAAGCAGTTTTTATAATAGCAACATAATCATTTTCGTAATGTCAACAATAATTTAATCCTTGCAAATACGTTCTTCAGATTGTCATTCTTCTGTTATCCAGGTAAAATTGGATGATTACAGACATTTTATTCTCTTATTTAACAGTCTGTGAATATTTAAACCTGTGATAACATGCTAACATCTAGTATTTGTCGCAATTTGTCACAAGTATTTGTCACAGTATTTGGTTGTTTATTGCAAGATCTCCTGGTGAATAATGTCACTGTGTTTAGAGTAGTTGACTGATTTCAAACTCTACTACAATAATAAGATGGGTTTGAAAGATGTAAACAATGTGATAGTGTATAAAGACTAGGTAAAATGCAGTTCTTCGATTAAACTAAGAAAAGACGAACAACTCACAGGCAGCAGTGAGAACTTTCCTCTTTTATCTTCATCACGTACAGTAGCAGGTGTTCATCAAATGGTGTGTCCTAATGACCTGACCATGAAGCATTGTTAGGTTCAGATCAGATTATCTCTCCCAAATTTGTTTAAGGTAGATCCTACTTGATGAGTTCAAAGCTCACTTTGGATAACAAGAGCAGGTAGAGCTGCTTTTCTTGGGAGAGGGGATTCCGAATGGAGTTTCAACATGAGTTTTGTATATTCAGAGATATCTAGCATAACTCAGATAACTCAAGCTGCAGACAAGTCAGGCAAAGAGAATCAAGGGGCTTTCATTATTGAATATACTTATCTCCTTCTGAAGCTTGTTTATAAATCCTCAGATCTTCAAAAGTAATAAGATCTCTTTAAATACAATAAAACTATAAGAAGGCAAAAGGAGTAGAGTAACTGTTCGGCTTTGTTCTTGATATTTCCATGGGCATTTGAAAAGTCATCTTTAACTGTAGAGAGTGATGGCAAGCAGAGAGTAGTGGGAGTTGTGGTGGCAGGCTGACCAGAGTTAAAAACATTGTCCCACCTGTGTTTTGAACCCAAGAACCAGAGAAAAAGAGATGTCATTATACAAGGTGAAATATTTTGTTCCATGTGTACTGTACTAGGGATTTCTGCCACATGACCATAACCATCATATCTATGTGGGTACTACAGTGCAGGGACCAACAAGAATGAAAGGCTTTCAATAAATACAGATAGAGAAGCTATCACAATTCTCATCCTACTTGCGGGGGGCGGGGGGAAGGCTGGCAGCTAGTAGGACCACTTTAGTACTTCAGAAAGTTCTAGCAAAGAGTAAGAAACTGGTGGCTTCAAGTGAAACACTCATTTAGCTGCAAGAATCTGTGGGCACTCTACAAACCTCTTCATATGCAATGACTAGGATAATATTAATATGACATGTTACAATCTTTTAAGACTTGGTGAGAAACTGCAGACTGATAGAAACACAGCTGTATTTAATAAGCTTGAAAACAATATTTACAAGTCAAGACACTTAGGAGAGGCTCTAAAAACATTTTCACAATATCAATTTAGTTTCTCCAATATTTTTGCTATGGAGATGGTATCTGTAGACCTCCTGCATGGAAAAAATTCTCCAAAGTGCCCTGATTGTAAAGGGAAATCAAAGAAAAAGACGATAAAGGAACAGGAGCATTGATCTATACCTTCCTTGACACACTCTTCAATCCTTGGAAGCTCAGATATTTTGCTTTGTGGAAAGTGTTTGTGGAATCCCTGTCGAATACAACTTTCCAGTCTGTTGTTTCAAAAGGAAAAAGGTGTTCTGTTGCACAAAAAAGTTATAGCCAGCCTCTTTATAACTTCACCCAGAACCTGTTAACAGTATTTTGATTTTCTATTTGCAACTTAGAAACAAGTAAACTTGTTTTCACATTAAAACTCAGTGGACTTTTAATACCTAGTGTCCCAACCAGATAGGAAGAAACATTTTTCCCTGGAGGAGATATTGCTTCTTTCCAGGTGTTTGACATGTACACACATCTAGCTACAGATGCTGAACCCTTGTTGAACTGCAAACATATTGATGATAATCTCTTCTAACACTGATATACTAAAATTCTACACTGTTTCTCATTTATTTGCCTCTCAGGCTATTTTAGGATTTTTACCTTTTCCAACAAACTAGAGATGGACAAACATTGTTTTATAGGAACTCATTCTTCACTGGACTTTTTTTTTTCCTGCAGGAACTAACACTGAAAACTGGTTGATTCATTCATTTGCAGCAACTATCTCATTTAAAATACATCAACAAAGGGCTAGCTGCAGAAGCGGCTTCAATAAACTGCTTCTTCCCCCACAATACAATAGAGAAACCAGATATTTATTATTCAGATATGATTGTTCACAGCTGGTGCTTTCATCAACCAACCATAAATATTGATTGCTGGACCCACGCCACAAAATTCAGCTTCAAATTGCAATGCCCCAAAACAAATCTGTTGGGGTTCAGGTGCAGATTTTTTTTATATAGCAGAAAAGATGATTTGTAAACTGAGATCTAGGGCCAAATTCCAGCCTCTCCCAGATTTGTAAGAAATTGGTTGTTGTGACTTAATTTGAGCACAATAATGGTCAGTATACCTTTGGACTAACGATGCAAAAAAAGGTTAACTCTATGAACTTGGAAGCCTTGTGTTTTAAACATAAATCTGTAACTACCAGATAAAATATTTTCCCAGCTGCCTATGTTTTCTCACTGAAAGAATCATCTCTCTAAATCTAACCTTTGGATGTACAGTACAACATACAGAAGCAACCACATGAATTTTTTTTAAAAAAAGAATATTTCATTCAGAATTCTATAAAAATTTGGTTCCTATTTTAGGTCATGCTTTCCTAAGGTTAATTATGTCTTCCTTTTTTTGTGTGTGTGAAAGGGCACTGATGTACAAAACAATATAGGGCAGAAGTCATTTAATCAGCATTTTGGCAAAGGAAAAGGCCATTCTATATTGCAGCGTAGCACTGGCTGTTTGCCTTATGATATCAATCTTTTCAAACATGGGATTTCAAGCTAACACAATAAAAGATGAACTTCCAATCTTTTAATTTTTTTCCAAAAGAATACTGAAAAGGCCACATTAGTCAGAAAAAAACAGCGAATAGACTGAATAGTATAAATAATATCAGTTTCTGTGTATGTATCCACATGGGGATATTTTAAATAGCCTTCCTTTTTTTAATTTAGGATGACAGAATATTTCAAGCTAAAACTAAGTATCAGGTCTGGGTTTGGGTTATCTCCAGAGATGTATTGTGTTACGAACAAGCTCTGTTCATCTTAGCTGTGCCATGAACCTGGTCAAAATTGAAAAGTAATGTTTTTCCAGACAAGCAAATACATTAATGATAACATAGCACTTTCATCATGAAAGATCCAAAACTGCTTCTACAAACTCTGTTTATTTATATTTAGTCACATTATTTGCTGGTGATACATCCACTGTTTTGATGGATCATAGCATCAATTTACGAGCACAATGACAACATAGCAGTAGATGATGGGAAGTAAAGTATTCTGGATTCATATCAAATGACAGAAAGATTTAAGCAGATTTGCTATATACTGAAAAAGTGGGTACTAGCTGAAAGAATACTGCCAGGCTCACTAACCACCCAAACAAAATTGCTCTGAATAAAGATGCTGACAGCTTTTTTGAGAAGAGTATATTCCATTTTCACAATTTAATCATGCTTTTAATTAAAGTTATTTCTGACTGTTTTGGGAGCAACATTGTTCTGAATGATGTGTGGTCTTCATGAAATGTCTAAAAAGTTACAGAGATATCTTTAAACACTAGAATGCAAGGTACCCTGTTGTGTAAAGCAAAGAACAATTTTTATCTCTGAGAACAACCACCACTTCTGTTGGAGAGCTAGCTTCAGACAAGGCAAGTGAATTGCCCTGGAGATTTCTAGACCTGGCAGACTGGCCTAGAATCTGTAACACACTGACAAGTATCTTAATGACAAGTATAATGTTCACCTATGTTATGTTTCACATCATTTTCATGCTGACAACCATTAAAGGAGAGGTTCCTAACATGAATCAAAACTGGGAATAAAAAAAATGGGGTGTTTTTCCCTTTTCATCATCATCTTTTTTGAGAAATGTTTTGATCATGTTACTGATTTTTGAGGGGTAGAAAGTGACGAATAAATACTTAAACATCTGCATTTTCTCTAGATATAGCTATAGCTACACTAACTGCTTTAAAATATTTGAGTTCTAAACTGATATTGTTTTTTGATACTACGAATGAATTGCCTAGAAAAAGGAGATCAGATATGTGATGAAAAGCTTAATCTGGCTATTATTAATAATGAAATGTAAACATTTGATGGGTCTTTTACTTATTACCAGAGTTTTGTTGTCTTTTAGCATTAATGTGGGACGGATTTAGCTTCTTATCACTTGATCAGATTTAAATAATATGTATATTTAAGCAAACCATTGGATTTTGATCGATGTGAAGTTATAAATATGATACCTTTGATTATGCAGTCAAGTAAATACAGTCAATAAAAATGCCTTTGACTTACAGACTTTGCAAAGTTTGAGAATGAATTTACCAACCCTTTTTCTCTTTCTGCTATACTACTGCCAAAAATAATGCATCTATCTTTTCCAGGTGTCATTCTACCGGGATAAACTTGCTTATCCTATAAGCAAGAAATATTTGAAGTCTATGAGTTAGCAAGCAAAATCAGAATCTGGCCAAGCTCATGAAAAGAAAATCAAGTAATTGCTTCTTAGATCACATTTTCCTGTGAATTCCAACACACGCCCAAAATCTTTTTGAACATTTATGCTGTGCTTCTTTATGCATTTATGCTGTGTGTTGAATCCAGCCGTTCACTCTAGATAATGACATTGTAGATGAATCCAAGAAAAGCACTGCAATTACAGTTACTGCAAAAAACATTAGAACCACTTAGGTATGAAATAGATAATTTGAAAGCAGAAAGTCTTTGTAATTCCAGATAGAGATACATGGAGTAGGTGGTTGCCAAAGAAATCTAAAACTCTGAGGAGGCCTGAGTCCGTACTGCTTGCACAGGCTCTGCTGCTCTGCCTATAGCCAACACTGGTCATGGTGCTGGTCTGAGAGAGGAGGAGGGCAGTGTGCTTCCAGCCCTGCCATTACAGTTATAGCAGGGCTAATGCATGCTGACAGGAACAGGGAGGAGAGATCTGAACTGTGAACAAAAGTTAGTGAGGGAAGAAACACAGATTGTCTCTAAAAGTTCTGCTCCACTTTGTGCTCTGACACTTAGTTCTGGGGGGAATAGGACCTGGGAACAGCCCTTGCCATCCTGTCTTCCCCATCCAGCCATTCCTGGGATCCTCTCTCTACCTCCACCATTTGCAAAGGCTGAAGGTTTGTCAGCAAAGGTGAAGGAAAAAGTAAGTCTCTGAGATCCTCACCTTGGTTCAGTAAACTTCCATTTTGTCTACACTGCTAAATAGCCTTTAAGAGGTTCTGGGGGAAAAGACTTGCTTTGAAGTTAAAAGGGCTTTGAGCGTTGTCTTTAAAGGCTTACATAGGCTAGCTTTTCCTGTTGCTTAAAATTACTGCAATTTGAAAAGAATCCCACTTAAATTTTGCTAGCAGAAGTGAGTGTGTGACAGACAGATGAGTGAACTTTTGCCTTAAACATTTCTTGGTAGATAAGGTGCAAGCAAACCATAACCCCAAACAAGCCATCTGTTCCTGGCAGAAGCAGGACTGAGCTGCTGCGACCCCTGAAATGGTCTCCCTACGACCACCCAGGACACACCGAGCCTGTGCTGAACCAGACCACGATCGGGCAGAGACTTTGGGACCTGGACTGTAAATTATTGCTGCTTAGCACAACTTCTATAAAACTTGCTTAGCATGAGTAGCTAAATTTGTTGAAGGCTTAGGCCGCACTTAGATAAAATAATGAACTTTTACCTAGTTCAGTAAGAAAAGGGCCTGAGAGCTAGTTTAAACTGGAATGATAAGGGAGTTGCAAGCAGTTTGCATTGCTGTGCTTCGTGCTCTGGGAGGGAGGATGTCAAGGCTTTGAAGTGGGGCCTGCTTGGGCACCGGGACCCTGGGGAGCAGGGCCTCTTTTCCCTGCTGAAACTATGTTGATTAGGAGGGTTTGGGCTATCTCGGGGTCTGGATTATATCCCCTTCGTTAGGACCTTGGGAGATAACACCTACTGTCACTGCTGGGGCAGTGCTAATTGTTGGAACAACACCTCTTTGTCAGGGCCTTGAGAGACAAGGGTGGGACTTGAAGAATGAAGACACCATCTGTCAGCAGAAACCACAACAGTAAACAGCCTACCTAGGAACAGTGATGAGACCCAATAAGGAGCAGGAGACCCCAGACCTAAATATTACTATTGGTCCAAACTACCATGTGAGGGGTGGAGAGCTTAGATTGGAAAGTATAATTGCCCAGGGATTTCTTTGTTTGGGGTCCCTCTTCGGAGGCACCCAGCTCGAGCTGTAATTACTGCATGCGTGTCATTCTACAACTGCAACAAAGACAGGTTCTTCTAAATCAGTAAGTCCCTCTTTGGAGGCACCCAGCTTGAGCTGTAATTCGAACGGAGTCAGCAGAACATCATTGGACTCGGAGTGGTGGTAGCTAGCTGCTTCTCTTCTTTTCCAGCTTTCTCTATCTTTTCTCTTTATCCTTGTTCCCCTCTCCCCTTCGCCTCCCCTCTGCCTTTCCTCACCTTTTCTCCCCACTTCGTGGAAAATAAAGTTAAAAGGTCATACGATATTTGACTGGTTTTAGCATCTTAATCTTGTCCTTGGGATCGTAACAAAACCCTCCCAATATTGGATCGGGACAGAGTGATTAATCAATTTTACTGAACCTCTATTCGAAGTTGTTTTTGAAGACGTTTCACAGTGCATCATGTGATAGCAAATCTTTTTTTATTTGAGAACTTTCTATGTTAAGTAATGAACACCAAATGGTACCATAAACAAGCCTCGGTCCTTTGGGAATTTACTAATAACAGAAAAAGCAAAGGAAGGACAGGAATTTTCAGGCATGTATACATTATTAGCTTGAATTATTGTGGCTTTGCATTTTGAACATGAAACAGTAATATGGAATTAAGCTAGAAAATGAACACAAGTTTCAAATTCTTCAGTTGTATGCTCTAACAAAAAGGTGTGCTATGAAGGATGCAGCTATTACTTCCTCCTTTGTAATAGCTAGCACAGTGCAACATAGTCCCCTAATAGGAGCTTCAGAGGGGCACAGTGGTATAGCAGAAGATTACAGCAGTTGCTGATTGCACAAGGATGTGGAAGAACCGTAGTGGAGAACCGAATATCACAGCAGTCAGTGCACAAAGGGACTGAAAGGAGGATGTTACATACAAGTATAATTTGAAAAAAAAAGATTAAAAAAGTAAAAAAGCACTCAACTGTAAGGAAAAATGTCAAAACACAAATTTTGGTGTCGAAAGAAAGTATTGCAAGAGATTAGCTTTAAACAATGGAGATGGAGTTTGGATTACTACTGTATAAAGAGATAAATGTTCCTTTTCAATATGAGAAAATGTTCTAAGAGGTGAATTTTAATGAATGTAATGACAATGTTTTAGCAACTTAGAAAACCACCCTGAGAAGATCTTCAAGGAGATAACATGTTGGCAGGGTATTCTTAAATGCATTTACATTTATGTGGAATAAAAGTTCAGACCAGGCCCTTCCATCCTGTACATGATCGAAGCCAATAAATAAAATCCTGATGAGTCAGTGGGAGTCTTTCTATTTGTTTCACTAGAATTTCTCTCAAGCAAGCCTTAGATCTCATCCTACTTTAAATTAAAGTTTGATTTGCAAACTTAAATGAGTACTTTTTATCTGAGAAGGGTTTTTTTTAAATGAAATACAGCAGATAGTCTCCTTTCCTGCCAGTTTCCTAGTTTCTTGCTTCTGAGGCGTTTCAGAACACCTTACAGCCAGTTGCTCACTGATAATCATCAGTCTTAGCTTATCAGCTGTTATATTTCTACCTGTTCTTCCTCCACATTGCTGGGATATCTATTTTGTACTATTCTCTTGTACTAAATTTACCTTATCCCAACTTAGATTTACAGTGGAAAAGCCTTCTGTTGCCTAAGGAATTAACCTTTCATTTGCTAACTATTTGACCACCTCAGCCAGTGTTAGATCACAACTAGGAAAATAACATTTCCTATAATAAATCCACAGAGCATGGGGTCTGACACTGCAGCTGTGGTCATTTATCTAGGGCTACTCGTGCCTGACACAAGCTTCTTCTAGGAAATCTCCTCTCAAAGAGCTTCCCTGCCATTTCAGTGAAGATGAAGGCTGCCTGGCCCTCACAGAAAGTCCCAGCCAAGGAAGGTGCAAGTACTGGGTACCTATCCTGCCTTTGGGGTGAAGGCCCTGGAAAGGTATGAGAGGCCTGAAGAAGTAATAAACCTGACCTTTACACTTTAAGTTAGGTAAGTTTATTGTCTTTAAGCAAATATATGTACTTTTCTGAATCAGTGTCTAGCACACTGGTTCATGACTAAAGGCTACAAGACTAAATATAAACTACCCAGTGGGCTTTCCAACCAGTCAAACATTAGATTAAAGAGAGACAGAGGCTTCTCTGTCTTCAGTGCTATTTAAATCAAATAGTGACTCTCCTTTCCACACTCACCTTATTTTTAATGGATTTTTCCAAGGACTTTAGGATTTAATTCAAGATTGTTATCCATGGATGAAGACAGATGCTTCCCTTAGTCCAGACACAAAGGGAATTGTGATCTGAGACCTATCCTTGCCTTTGAGGTTTTACACTGATGGCTCCTAGCAGAACGTGCTGGCCTAGGCAGCCCTCAGTCAAAGGTGGCTAAGCTCCAGGACTGACTGTGTAGAAACTGTGGTTGCAGGCTCCTGGCAGAAAGAAGTTTATTTAAAATCGGTTCAGATGTCTCCACATGTTGCTGAAATGTCCACATATCTTTCCAAAACTCAGAACCTGAACCTGCATGACTTGATCAGGATTTTTGAAGGACATATTGCGACATGATCAAGAACTGGATACACTTCACATAAGTCTCAGTTAGGGTTATTAACCTGACAGCAGCTTTATAGTGGCTTTGCCACTTACTTAAGCATAGGAATTATCTTGTCTAGTGTATTGGAATATCTGAGCAGTAGTATTATACATGCAAGGCTTCAGTAAATACAGGAATGAGCCTGTATCTGCAACATTTGAGTATCAGTGGGATTCTTGCAGTAAAAACATTTTTGTGGTTTTATTCAATGTTTTTCATTTTTTTCCTGATGAAGAATTACTAAATTCTTTTGGAAAAAATCATGGGCCATAAGGTATAGAAATGAGGAAAAAATAAAGTACTTAAAATGTAGGTAGACAAAATATTATTGCCTTGTAGCTCCCTATTAGATATATTTTTATGTATATGCAGAAATGCCTGTCAAGTAACAGTTATCTGTCAGCACAGTTTGCATAATGTTATCCAGGAGTGTGGCATGGCAGCAGAAGTAAGTGATAGAACTGAAGCTGGAGCTAGAAATACCACATCTGGAAACTCTATATTGGATGAACTTACTTAAGGTCTTGCGTGCATGAAGAAAAGGAAGGAGAGTCTTTTTAATTTTAACTTTAGCAAAATTTGAAGTACAGAAATTATGAAGTGGATAAATATAAAGCACAGAAATCGAGTTTTGAAAAGAACAAAACTAAAATGCCTCACTGAAGTTAGGCCTCCATTAAGTGTCTGATTTAGAATACCTGAGTTAGAACCACTGTGTGCCTAGCATTTTAGGATCTGTGGGGCTAAAAGATCAATTAAAAAGCTCAACTTTAGATCTTTTTTTTTTCCCCCTTATGGAAAAGCCTTGTCTTTACGGGTTTATATTGATATTGATATAAGTTTCCAAAGATGAACTATGATCAGAGTGATGATTCCCAAAATACAGATTCTTCCAATGTCTGCAGGTTTTTAAAAGGCTGTATAAGGCATGGAAAGTACTAGCTAGGGAATATGCTAGTGCTTTTCAGCTCTGGAGAATATTTAGTATTTCCTCAAGTTAAAACATAGACATCTGATTCCAGTAAGTTTTGATTTCAGGAAGATCACTAAAAAGACCCTACATCAAAATACCTCGATGCCTTTAAGAAAATCAAGAAGAAGCAGTTTCTCTCAGAATTATATAAACCCAAATTGTCACTTACATGATTAACTACCAAAAATGCATTGTGCCCTTCTAGTCCACTCAGAAACTGATTATGAACTATACATGGGAGCTCCAAGATAAATGTAATAATGTTGATGCTGTAGGCATATACTTCTTTTTTTAATATAAGGCTTGATCTTATTTGATATTTTAATTCCAAAAAACCTGTAATTACATGTGATTACCACACACATGCAAAATGAATTAAAAACTAACTGATAAATCACAAAATGTAACTGTGAACAAAGGTGCATTTTTCAACAGCTGTATTCCTAATGAATCCCCTCCCTCAGGTATCACCTCTTCACATTAGGCTCTTTAAAATATTTTATAAAATAAATATTAAATATAAACCCGGGGAAAAACATAAAGCTATCCTTGATACACTTTAGGTGTGACAAGATGGGGGAATCGCATGTAATGACAACTTGTATGTAAAGACAAATTGTTGATACAAGTCATTCTGAAGAACTTGGATGCAGAAATTCAAAATAAATTTCAATATCACCAGCTATAAGAGTGCCCACTCAAACCAAAAAAGGTAGGTCATGCTTCCAGGATGTGAGAGTCTCTTCTGGGAATCACTGTTTTGGAGCAAATGTGGGAAGCCTTGGTAAATAATTAGCTAAGAATAATGCCTTAGACTGACACTGTGATCAGGCTTGGAATATAATTTGTACAGTCCAGGTAAAGATTCCTCTGTTTCACCATATAAGAAGCTATATCATGTCATTTGTGTTTGCCAAACTCATCCAACCACTATTTTTACAATTAGGATAAGCTGCAGATAAAAAAGGAATATTTTACAAAGAATGAAATACATTTGGTGGAATTTAACTGCCTTGTTTTGGGAGATATCTTGTTTATTTTCAGTAGTTTTTAGAAAGAAAATCCAAAATGATGCCATAACCTTTTTGGCTTAGAATTAGCTGAAGATCACAGAGTGAAATGGATAGACAACTTTGAAGAAAACAGAACGGTCAAAATATGCTACATAAAAGAAACTATTAAACATTAATAGGAATGGATCTTGCAGAAATTTTTGCTAAAAGATTTCTACTGCTATTTTGTCAAATGCTGCAACTTAGTTGTGGCTAAAAGGGTTTCAGAAGAAATAGCAGTAATAGAAGTTATTATGTTTCTCAAATATGTATTCATAATTAACCAGGATTGAATGAACTTATATTGAGCCTAGCAAAATAATGTACATGTAAACTTTAGTTTTAGTCTGAATTTATGTTGTTTCAACTTTCAGATCTTGCTAGATCTTTATTTGGTAAATTTAAAAAATCTATTAGTAATATTTTCTCTGCATTAAGACAAACCTTAATTTCCATTTGGCTACGCTGGTCTGTCCAAGTTCCAGCTGCCTTTCATGTTTGCTTTTGTACTGTTAATCTTCTTTAGTTGGAAAGGTTTCAGGAAGAAATCACTGCCGCTTGTCCAGTTGTGGACAGGGAATGGGAGCAAGTTCTTCAGAAGTGGTCTGAGCTTTGCAGTCAGTGCAACACAGGGGAGCAGAAGCTCACTGAGGCTCAGTGCTGGTGCTCTTTCACGGTCACTGCTAACAACTTCTCACAGTCCCTGGGCAGCACAACCGGCCTAATAGCATGCTGCCACCAAAAACCGAATGGTGCTTTTGGTTACTATATGTATGGTCATAAATTTTGCAAATGTATATCATTTGCATCTTCCCAGTTGATCAGAGGATCCTGATTTTTTTTGTATCTGCGCCCCAACATCTTTTTTTTTTTTTTTTTTTTTTTTTTTTTTGCCATTTTCTGCTTTTGTCGTGGGTAAACTTTATCAGCAATGACTCCATTTCTTACAGATCACTGGTAGAAACATGCAATAGGGCAGATCCGAGGACTTGTCTCTGTGGGATTCCTTTGGCGGGGGGTTTCTTTTTGCAGGTTAAATTTGCAGGTTTTGCCAGTTTCTAATACATTTAATGTGTGCCATGCTGATTGGGTTGTCTTCCAAGTTTTTCATGAAAATTTTCTCATCTTCTATTAAACAAAGTGTCTTGTAGAAGTTTGAGTATGCTACATCAACAGTATTATCCTTTAATCAACCAAAATAACAGAAAAAATAATGTGAAGCTTTTTGATAGGATTATTTTCTATAAACACATAGGAATTGGCATTAATTATTCTATTGTCTTTTAATTCTTTATTAATCCAGGCTTGTATTAGCTGTTCCAGTACTTTTCCAAGGATTTATGTCAGGCTGACAGATTTATAATTACTTGAGTCATCTCTTTTATCTTTTTTTTAATAGTGGCATGTAAACTTTCTTTTTTTCTCCTAGAAATTCCTGTGTTGCAAGAATTACTGAAAATCAACATTAATAGCTCCTCAACAGTTCCTTTAAACCTATTGGATACAAGTTATCCAAACCTGTTATTTTTAAAATATTTTATTTCCTGTTCCTAAGCAGAAAAGAAGTGTTTTTAAAGTCCCTGAAAGATTTACTCCTCCAAATCAGGAAGACTGGGAATGCTCAGCACTTCTGAAAATAAACTGAAGTGCCCTATCGCTTGGAATAAGTGATACAAAGAAATGACAAGAAGTAATTTCTGACTGCATTCCAGGAAGAGAAGGTGACAGGTGAATACTCTTCCATCTGTAAGACTAAGTAGGCATTAAAAGATGATTGTCTGGTTTTAGCAGAAACTGAGATATGGGGAACTTTAGTAACTCCCACATTGACATATATTAAACCTAAGATTAGAAGTCTAAATGTCTGATTCACTCCATGCCTAACACTTACTGCCATCTCCTCACAGTGCTTCCCCTGTACAACCCAAAAGTGCCAAGCAAAAACCACCACACCAAATTGAAAGTAAAAACAAAAATGTACAACTGTTTCTCATTACCTAACTCTGACTGGAATTACAGCTAATAGTATCTCTGAAATGCTGATTTTTTTCTTCCCTTTACTTCTCTGTAGTTGGCGTTTTTTGTCCCAGAATGGAAAGCAGTCAGGACATACAGAGTTAGCATGATGCATAATTAAAAGTAATTTTTTAAATAAGATTTATTATTGGGGGGGAGTATGTTGTCTTTTTTTGATTATATGTGGGAAAAACAAACAAACAAACAATGCAGACACATACAAATACTGCGTTAGGAACCTGGAAAGTAGTTGGAGAGATTACATTTTAAGCTTATTTGTCTTAAGTTTGAACTTCTGAGGCATGTAAGTATGCATGAGGTTGAAAGAATTATGAAGTCAAAGCTAAAAAATAAATTAAAATTTTAAATAAATGTCTTATAGTCTAGTAATGAAACAGTCATACTTTCATACAGTGTTTTCTGATATATGTTCAAGTAGGAAAGCAGCTGAGACCAACTAGTGTCACTGGAAACAAGCTATAATATTGAAATATGGAATTGCTGTTGGCCAGAGTAGCTAATAAAAGTTATAAAATTAAGTTCTGTTCCTTTATGTTTAGTGCTTGGTAATGTGGAATGATCCAATGACAATAAGAAATCATATGAACGGAATACAGCATTTGCTTCATTGTGATTTAGCATTATAAAACAATAAAGCAAAAGAAAGCTTGCATTAAGAGGACATCAGGTGATTCATATTCAAAAGATACGGTATTTCCTATCTGAGGTTTTGTGTATCCCTTTACAAACAGTCTGTCGTTTAATGAAAGCATTAGTTTTCAGAACACCTCTATCTCAGTCAGATCTGTGAATGAGTGAATATTTTGTGTTGAAGACAGTATATCCAAGGCACCACATCCCTCATTTGCTGTAGCAATGGAATTCAATGCAGGTAATAAGACAGTGCTTGCAGAATGGTTACTGCATTAAGGAAGTTGGATATTGCCCTGAAGAACTGAGTCGTCTCTTTCCCATTAAATTCCAAGGTGATACTGGGATCATTTAAACCAAAATTTTCAAAAATGGTAATTAATTTGATTTGCCTCATTTTTTGGAGTGCATCTTAAATCCTCAAGGCCTGATTTGGTGTAACTCTACACTTTTGTAGTCATACTTTAATAGATTGTATAATGTCCAGTAGGAATTGCTGCTACCCATAGTTAGTCAGAGGTTGAGTAATGGAATACCTGTTATTTACCTAAACCAAAGTGACTGTGATAATTTTTCCTTCTTTCCTTTCTTATTATTTTATGAACTTAATTCAAGGAGAATATTTTAAAGGTGTTAAAATTTAATTATTATGAAAATTAATTAAAATTATTAATTATTATGAAATATCAGGTCATAGGTAATTCTGTGTAGGCATCCAATGTTAGGGACCAGTTTTGCCCATACTACCTTTGTTTCGTCTAAAAGATCTGGAAGAACTGAGATCTGTGTATAGTGGCTGAATATCTATACAGGGTAGGCAGGTACTGTTTCCTTTTCCTCCCTTTCTCTTTTTGCTGCTTCTTGAGGTAAAGAGACATACATAGTTGGACCTGAATCTCTATCTATGCTTCTCCATAAAGGTGCTTGATCTGAATTGAAGGATCCCAGAGTGGATTACAAATGCATCTGCTGTGAATCTAAATGCCATCTGATTAACTCGCTTTCTCCAAAGCAGAGATGATGCCACTTATTCAACTCATGAGATCATCATTAAAGATAAATTAAAGTTACTTGTGAAGTGCTCAGGTGCCAGTGATGAACACCATAGACAATTCCATAAGAAATGAATAATTTTATAATAATTGGTAGTATCTGAGGAGACAGTGATAAATAAAGCACAAGGTCTCAGAATGAAAAATGGGAAGAAAATAATAGTGAATAGGTCCTCAATATTGGGGCACCATCCGTTTTATTCAGTAAATGAAGTAAGGTTATACAGAAAGAACAGACTGTGATCATAAGACCTCTTGTAAGACTCTTGTAAGGTGCCTTCACAGAGGGGGCTATAGATGCCTGTGGAGGTTGAGAGGTCTCGATAGGTATTGATACCAATGAACATCGATGCCTATCAATAGGTATGGAAATGGATAGGCATCAATAGAGATTAATATCGAGAGGGATTGATGATGATAGTGGTTGATGCCTACCAAGAGCAAACTCGGTCTGAGAGCAAAAACTGAGGTGCCTGTGGAGACTGAGAGGTATTGACGGCTACTGACAGAGATGGCTATCAGTAGATGTCATTCCCTAGCCACATGTTTGGCAACTGGTACTCAGCAAGGCTTCTGCATCTTGTGAATGGTCACCTTTGATAGTCATTGGTGCATGCCAAGAGCAAAATCAGGGTGAGAAGATGCCAGTGGAGATCGAGAGCTCCCAGTGGTCGGAGAGGAAAAGCTATAGATGCCTGTGGAGGCTGAGAGGTATCGATGCCTATTGATAGGGATTGGTATTGATCAGTTTTGATATGTATCGATCCCTCCCCATATCAATGCCTATCGATAGGTATGGCAATGAAAAGGCATCGATAGGGACTGATATCAAGAGGGATCAGTGCTGATAGTGGTTGAGGCCTACTGAGAAAAACCAAGTCCGAGAGCAGAACCTGAGATGCCTCTGGAGGTCGAGCGGTATTGATGGCTAATGGTACGGCTGGCTATCTGTAGATACCATTCTCTAGCAATACATCTAGCAATCGGTAATCAGCAAAGTCTCTGAGCCTTCTGAAAGGTTGCACTTGATACATCTCGGTGTGATTCAAGAGCAAAATAAGGGTGAGAAGAATTGCTCTAGATGTCAGGAAAGGTCGGGAGTTTTTGATGGGTGGAGGTGCAAAGCAATAGATGTAATGCTTGAGATTAGGGGAAGAGAGTTAGGGTTAGAGTTAGGGAGAGGAAAGAGGGAAAACGGGGAGCGCCATATGGAATGGGGCTGAAAAGGGCATGCCAAAGGAAATGTGTGGCAGCACCAGGCGTCCTCCAAGGACAAATTTGGCCATGGTCTATGAATGGAGCTAGAGAGCCCAGCTTCAGGTCACACATCAGATTAAGGATAGGTTTAGCGTAAGGGTTAGGGTTAAGAAGAAAAAGGCCAGAGTGCCATGTGGAGTGGGGCTGCAAAGGGCATACCTGTGGAGGACAGATAAATCAACTTTTGCCCTAAACATTTCTTGGTACATAAGATGGGAACCTTGCTGTACACGTTGCAAATTTTGCAGGAAACCATAACCACGAGCAAGCCATCCATTTTCATGTGCTCCCAGTGGAAACAGGACTGAGATGGTGTTTTTCCATTGTACAAGCAAGCCATCTGTTTCCGGTGGAAACAGGACTGAGTTGCTATGACCATGTGGGACACACCGAGCCTGCGCTGAATCAGACCACACCGCATCATGTCCACCATGCATATGCATGAGGTTTCTTGGAATCAGGTGGAGATTTTGGGACTTGAACTGTATAAAAATGGTACCACCCAAAGCTAAGTGGGAGACCCACCAACCACCAAACAGGACACCCCCAACGCTGACACTCCCAAAGGAGGAGGACCAACGGGATGCCGCTGGATCCACGGGTGGTGATATATCTTTATCTCTCTCTCTCTCTTTTGAAGAATGTTGGTAAGATCTGTTCGAAACGTGTGGCTCAGGACTTGTCTATCTAGTTGAAGTAATCGCCATCGAATTATCATAAATAACCAAATGCCTTATCTTCTGTGTTAATAAATCATAAAACTGGTTGGAGGGTGTCATTTGATTCAGTCAAAGAGCATCAGGAACTTGCTCGTTGGTCCCAAGGGGAGGGAGGTCGTCCTAAATGACTATCTTCGGGCCACGACAATACCAAAAGAAGTGGATGGCAGCACCAAGCCTGCTCCCAGGACACCTTTGACTTTGAAGCCATGCATGGGGCTGGTGGACCCAGGTTCAGGCCACCCCAGAGATTAGGGTGTGGGTGAGGGTGAGGATTAGAGTTAGGGTTAGGAAAGAGAAAGGCAAGAGTGACAGGTGTAGTGGGGCTGCAAAGGGCATGCCAAATGAAATGCGCGGCTGTAGCAACCTAGCTGCTGGGACACCTTTGACTTGTAAGCCATGCATGGGGCTGGTGGGCCCAGCTTCAGGCCACCCCATGGATTAGGGTTAGGGTTAGGAGAGAGAGAAAGGCAAGAGCGCCAGGTGCAGTGGGGCTGTAAAGGGCATGCCAAAGGAAATGTGAGGCAGCACCAAGCCTGCTGCCAGGATACCTTTGATTTTTAAGACATGCATGGGGCTGGCGGGCCCAGGTTCAGGTCACCTGAGAGGTTAGGATTAGGGCTGGGGTTAGGGTTAGGGTTAAGGTTAAGAGAGAGAGCAAGGTGAGAGCGCCAGGTGGAGTGGGGCTGCAAAGGGCAAGCCAAAGGAAATGTGCAGCAGCACAAAGCCTGCTGCCAGGAAGATTTTGTGTCTTAAGCCATGCATGGGGCTGGTGGGCCCAGGTTCAGGCCACCCCACAGATTAGGGTTAGGGTTAGGGTTAGGAGAGAGAGAAAGGCGAGAGCGCCAGGTGGAGTGGGGCTGCAAAGGGCATGCTAAAGAAATGCACGCCTGCACCAAGCCAGCTGCCAGGATACCTTTGACTTTTAAGCCATGCATGGGGCTTGTGGGCCCAGGTTCAGGCCACCCCAGGGGTTAGGGTTAGGGTTAGGGTTAAGAGAGAGAGAAAGGTGAGGGCAAGAGCTGTAGTTGGACTGCAAAGGGCATGGCAAAGGAAATGCGCGGCTGCACCAAGCCTGCTTCCAGGACACCTTGGACTTTTAAGACATGCATGCAGCTGGTGGGCCCAGCTTCAGGCCCACCCCACAGATTAGGGTTAGCATTAGGGTTAGGGTTAGGGTTAGGAGAGAGAGAAAGGCAAGAGTGCCAGGTGGAGTGGGGCTGCAAAGGGCATGCCAAAGGAAATGTGAGGCAGCACCAAGTCTGCTGCCAGGAAGATTTTGTGTCTTAAGCCACGCATGGGGCTGGTGGGCCCACCTTCAGGCCACCCCACAGATTAGGGTTAGGGTTAGGGTTAGGGTTAGGGTTACAGTTAGGAGAGAGAGAAAAGCAATAGTGCCAGGTGGAGTGGGGCTGCAAATGGCATGCCATAGGAAATGCCCGGCAGCACCAAGCCTGCTCCTAGGACACTTTTGTCTTTGATGGCACGCATTGGGCTTGTGGGCCCAGGTTCAGGCCACCCCAGAGGTTAGGGTTAGGGTTAGGGTTAAGAGAGAGAGAAAGGTGAGAGCACCAGGTGGAGTGGGGCTGCAAAGGGCAAACGATAGGAAATGCTCAACTGCACCAAGCCTGCTGCCAGGACACCTTTGACTTTTAAGCCATGCATGGGGCTGATGGGCCCAGGTTCATGCCACCCGAGAGTTAGGCTTAGGTTTAGGCTTAGGCTTAGGCTTAGGCTTAGGAGAGAGAGAAAGGCAAGAGTGCCAGGTGGAGTGGGGCCGCAAAGGGCAAGCCAAAGGAAATGTGCGGCTGCACCAAGCCTGCTCCTAGGACACTTTTGACTTTTAAGCCACTCATGGGGCTTGTGGGCCCAGGTTCAGGCCACCCCAGAGGTTAGCTTTAGGGTTAGAGTTAGGGTTAGGGTTAGGGTTAGGAAAGTCAGAAAGGCGAGACCACCAGGTGGAGTGTGGCTGCAAAGGGCAAGCCAAAGGAAATGCGCAGCTGCACCCAACCTGCTCCCAGGACACCTTTGACTTTTCAGCCACTCATGGGGCTGCTGGGCCTAGCTTCAGGCCACCACAGGTATTAGGGTTATGGTTAGGGTTAGGAGAGAGAGGAAGGTTGGAGTGCCAGGTGTAGTGGAGCTGCAAAGGCCAAACCAAAGGAAATGCACGGCTGCACCAAGCCTGCTCCCAGGACACCTTTGACTTTTAAGCCACACGTGGGGCTGGTGGGCCCAGGTTCAGGCCACCACAGACATTAGGGTTAGGGTTAGGGTTAGGGTTAGGGTTAGGGTTAGGAGAAAGAGAAAGGTGAGAGTGCCAGGTGGAGTGTGGCTGCAAAGGGCATGCCATAGGAAATGCATGGCTGCACCAACATTGCTCCCAAGACAACTTTGTCTTTGAAGCCACGCATGGGGCTGGTGGGCCCAGGTTCAGGCAACCCCACAGATTAGGGTTAGGGTTAGGGTTAAGGTTGGGAGAGAGAGAAAGGTGAGAGCACTGGGTGGAGCGTGGCTGCAAAGGGCATGCCAAAGTAAATGCGCGGCTGTACCAAGCCTGCTCCCAAAATGCCTTTCACTTTTAAGCCATGCACGGGGTTGGTGGGCCCTGGTCCAGGCAACCCCAGAGGTTAGGGTTAGGGTTAGGGTTAGGAGAGACAGAAAGTCGGGAGCGCCAGGTGTAGTGGGTCTGCCAAGTGCATGCCAAAGGAAATGTGTGGCTGCACCAAGTCTGTGCCCAGGACACCTTTTTCTGTTGGCTTCATGTGGGGCTTATTGGCCCAGGTTCCGACCTCTCTTAAGATAATTGTTATGGTTAGCCTTATCTGATCCCTAACCCTAACCCATTTTTTACATTTGGCCTGAATATCACGTTATCATCTCCGTTCTTGGCCCAGATCCAAAGTTTTCCTTTGAGCAAGCTTGTTCATGCCCCACATTTCCTTTGGCACGCTATTTTCATCCCCACTCCACCAAGCACTGTGGGCATTCTGTCCTTCCTAATCCTAAACCCAGAATCACCGCATGACATAATTTTTTAGTTTAGGAGGGACATGTGGAGCCCATATATTCCAATCCCCCTTCTCCAACAGAGTCTTTTGGAGTGCATTACCTGGTGTCGTGTCCAGATGGCTTTCGAATATCTCCAAGGGTGAAGACTCTACAACTTCTCTGTGCAACCTTTTCCAGTGCTCAGTCACACTCAGTATTTTTTCCTCATGTTCAGATGGTACTTCCTTTGTTTCAGTGTGCCTGTGTTTCAGGCATCAGAGCAGAATATTCTTAGTCTCTGCTCTGAACACTGTGTCTTCCTTTCACCTGAGTCTTACACCCCTTTATGGATTTTGCCTTTGATCTTTAAAAGTGTTCCTTCTATAAGTAATCACAACAGTCTAGTGAGAAAGGGACACATTCTACAGATCTTGATGTTATAAATGTTTCCTCTTCCTCTGTCTCCCTCGGCAAGCTGATTTTTCTGTAAAAAGATTTTTTTTCAGCACTGAAAGATTTAATTCAGATATTTTTTGTAATGTAACTTGCTTCTTATGGGTTGTTACAATCTGAGTGCAAAATACCAACTTTATCTTTCATCTTGTGTCACCAGAGCCCCTAATCCTCAGAGAAATAAATCTTTGGGAGAAAAAAGTTCCTGACCGTCCTGTCTTGCCGCAGAATTTTGTGCTGGACAGAGAACTAATAAATGGGGTTGCTTTGATGAATATGGGGTAAGGAAGGAGGACTGAAGGTGGTCCAGGAATAACTCTCAGCTCATCCAAGGTGAGGCTGTGTCATAGCGGATCTTTCTCTCCTCACAATAGCTGCTGTTATTAGGTACGAGGATCCCTATTCAAAAATGTAACTGTTTTCTTCACACAAAGGGTTAGGCCCCACAGCTGGGACATTTTTCTTTTTCTCCAGCATGACTCAATGTTTTGTTCCTCATATTCTATGTGGTAGAGTATCCTATCCTGAGCAGCTATTTAATCTGCAACAAACCCACAAAGGTAAGAGGGAAGTGACCTGTGAAACGAAGTGGAAGATTATGATTGTCTTTGTAGACCTAAAAGAGGATAGTGGTGAAAGTGTAAAGAACATCAGAGGTGTTTCTTTGCTTCATCCAAAGTATTCCAGAAAGTGGAGCCTGTCCCAAAAGATATCTGATAAGTCATTATAGGATATTCCAATTTTAAATAAAAACATTCATAGATGAACTTTGAAAATAACTCTACACTGTATGTCATGTACCCCCAGAACTATTGGCAAGTCATCTTATAAATGCACAGCACACAAGCTGCATGAAGGAAGCAAATAGCAAGGTAGTGTTTTTGAGAGGTATTATATTAGCAGAAAGAGGAGGCAATAAGAATATGGGGGTTTTTTTTAGATTCTTTTAGCTTTTCTTTTTCAGGATTACTGTAACATTGAAAATAGAAAACTTAAGGACTGTTTTTATTCTCCTGTCAGACTTGGTTTGTCCTTTTTACACACACAGCTGCAACTGACTGAAATGAAGACATTCCTTATCCTGCAAGACAGAGATGCACAAGCCTATTCATATGTTTATGTGGAAATCACTTCATTTTTCCCAATACAGGTCAGGAAATCAAGACCTTCAGGGGAAAAATTACCCTTTTAGCCTATCAGAGTCAGGCGGAGTTATATGGTTAAAAATCTTCAAGGGTCTGGGCCTTTGTATTGTTGTCCCTCAACTGTCCATACATAAAATGAGAACAATAATTTTCTGACTTACGAAAATGCAATGAAGTTAAATACATTAATATTTCATGATTTGGGGATGGGAGACAGAAATCTATCAGTCAAAAAATAATTCAGTCCCAATTTATGTTGGCTAATGCCCATTGATCCATTGATTCACGTGGACTAACATGATGTGCATATAGGCATGCCCCCAAGGGAAGAGGCTGCCAAGTACAATTGTGGCTGCTTTTTTGCTTATCAAATTAGTTTTTAGCCATTACAACTTGCCTTGGTCCGAAGACATGGGTCTCATCTAGAGCCAGTGAAATCAATAACAGTGAAATCAATGGCAAGACTTTAGCTGACTCCACAGAGCTTTGGATCTGTCTATGATTCATGCATCATACTAAAGAATTATGTCAGTTTTTGTTACTTTTGCCTCCACACACCTAAGAGATTAAAACTGTGCTTTGATTTCCAGTCCTTTTTGATTTATACTACTCACACATCTGTATCATATTAATAAACTACACTAACAGCATTACATTCCTCAAAGTCCCTGCAACCTAAAAGTGATGAAGAATGTGGTTTTTTGTCTCATGCTTGGCTTTAAGTATTACAACAAAATTGCTGATAAATGTAATGTTGATCTTGAAACCTATGCATGACCCGTCCACCTTTTCATCTTAGGAAGCAGCTTTTCTACCTGTGGTTCTGCAGTGCAACAGTACTTGTTTTTCAGCTCTTTCATTGAAGTCTTTATAACATTAGAGCACTGACTGGCAATGAAGATAAATCCTTGGCAGTGTCCCTTTCAGTGGAAGGATCCAAATTATCCTATAAGAATAGCTAAATTCCTTGGAAGCTTTTAAAACTCTGATTTAGACTTGATTTTTTTGCTCTGCCTTCACTGACCTACTATGAAAATAATTCCTCTCTCCTTTCATTAGATTTTTTCGTATTTCACTTCCTTCCCCATCCAGTTGGTGATTTACTGCTATGACAATGATTTCACTGCAGTAGGACTCACATGTTGCTCGTCCACAAAGCTCGTTGGTGATATTGTAGAAAACAGTGCCAGTAAGTGTCTTATAAGTATTGAAAAGTCAGACCTGCCCCAGAAAATTTTAAAACTTGCATAAACCTGTAGGATAAAAGGAGGATGAACTGCATTAATATTAAGCCCCTACCTTTAGATTCAGTTCTTATCCTATATAAACAGGCCATTCCTGAATGATTTTTGGCTGTGAGAACCTCTTGTGCTAGGACTATTACTACATTACCTGCAGGATGGATTGTATATTTGTATGTAGAAAATTCTTAATGTTGAAAGTCCTTGTCTAGGAACTCTCGTTGTGGTGCCTGTATATCTCCCTTTGTTACTGGACTAGGTACTTTGCCTATATCTGACCTGAATGGAGGAAACTTGAAGAGTTACCATTCTCTGGCAGGTTAATCTTGCCTGAAATGACCTTCTACACTTTACTATCCTAGATTCATGCCAAAAAAAGATTTTGGCTCATAACCCAGCATTATATATTCTCCTTCTGAATATATCAGTGTCTATAATTACATTCTAATCAGTATAAAACATCTCACTCCTTAACTCTATACTCATTATTTACGCACATATTGACTCTTAATGAAGTTTTTGGCAATTAATTAGCTAGCTTCTTCAAGACAATTTGTTCATTTATACTTTAAAATTTTTTGTGTATTTCATAAACTGTGGCTTTCAAGAAAAAGCATCAAAATTTATTCTTCACTCTAGACTACATACACAGCTGTTCACTAAATAGAAGCACCACTAACATGAGCTCCAAATTGCAACAAATTTTGTTTGCTACAACATAGAAAGCCAAAGCTAATATTTTGCATTATATACAGTAATTCTATATGACTGAAATTACTGTATAAATTAACTTTCTCTGTTTGAGGACCTAAACACAAAGTTTCTCACCTCATCAGATTTTTCTGAGCTCTGAAGTATTTCTGTGGATTTTCTCTGAACTCCTGCTAGTATTTCCCCCTTCTCCTTTTCTGGCAAGACAGTCTCACATACTGCCAGTGTAGCTCTTGTTCTTCATGTTTTAAGTTTCATATGGCTGGATTAAAATGTATTTCGTTGGATTGTGGCCATCTAACCAGATCACGGTTGCTTTTAGAAACATTCTCTTTATGGTCCTTTCGGTCTGCATCATCTGAAAACTATCATCAGCAGAAGTTTTCTATTCATATCTAGAAGGGTAATCATTGTATTGTATTATGCCAGGCCAAAATGCCAGCCTTGGGGCCCTCCTAGTTGTAAGCACTTTCTGTGATTGCTTGACAAGGTCTGTCTTCCTTGAAACCATGCTGATTAGCAGAATCTTAAATTGACTGTTACACTACCTGACTTAAGACCCAGGTCAGAACAACTGACCAAACAGTTAACTGTTTCTTCATCTTAGGCTCTTTTGATTTCTTTTCTAGACACCAGTATTTGACATATAATGTTCATTTTACTTCCTCCTTCTTCTTCAACTCCCATTACTTTTTTGAATGACTTGTTTCTGCTTCCTTATCTCCTTTTAGCTAGGATGGCCTCTTTTACATTGCAATCACAATGTGGCTTTTTTTGAGGTAACTGGTGGTATATCTTTAAACAGTTCTCAGTTTTCATTAATACTTCTTAACGTACGTGTGTATTCCCACTGAGTTATCCTAGCAATTGTCTGCGGTTTTGGAGAACGGTTCTTCTGGAGTCCCAACCATGCATACTACAGTGGGCCAGTGTTCTAGAAATCAAAAAACAGTCCAGGAAACAGTGCAATGGCTGATTTTAGGTCTGCAATTAATCCTCTTTTGTCAGTCATCATGGGGTTCACTTAGCAATTACATCAAAGCAGGAGCAAGACTTCCAATACTAACAAATAATCATTTATTATTTTTGGAAATTGTACAAAAGTCACATGAAATCTCCAGGAATGCCCAAAGGTTGAAGTCATTTGTGAGAACACAATTTTTTCCTGTATATTCTGGTACAAGAAAACACACCGAAGAATGTTTAGGAGCAAGTCATCTTGTTATGCAGTGAGGTAAGGTAGACAGTAAAGATGCTTTCTAATACCCCACATGCTTAATTTACTTGGAATTGTCATCCACAATGACTACAGCTACTGTGATCCTGAATTGTCAATGCCTCTGTAAAATGGTATAGTATTTTTAGTTGTAAAGCTCTCTTTTCTGCTATGTACATGTGCACACTGACACAGACATACATATAAACATACACTCTGTGCATCTATTCTGCCCTGGTAGAACAAGTTTTATCCATCAATTGTAATGAAAAGTCAAGTCTTACTGCATTGTTTTACCCAGCAATCTCTTTTCTTTACAGATGTGCCTCCACTGCCTTGCTTATTTTCTCTGAACATTAATTATATGGCCTACAAAATATTGTTCTTATATGCCCCATTTGGGCTTGCAGCTGTCATGTATGGGTGTATTGGATTAACTCATTAACACTTTTTTCCTTCTTGATTAGATTAAAGGTCTCCTGATGAACTTGATCAATCAGATGAGAAACTGGTATTCTACAGCTGTAATAGAAGGTGCTTAACCCTTTTCTCTCTAAATTGGAATTCTTTAATGTCTTGAAAATCTGTACTAACTGCTTATCTCTAGTAATTTTTGTCTTTTTTTTTTCTTTTGTATAATAGGGCATATATCTGAGAAGACTGTTGGAATATTAGTTCCATCACATGATACTGGAAGATGATGAGTCTATAGCTGAGAAGAGGTAACTGGAGCCAAAGTGAATTGTCATTGAAGTACTTTATCTTCTAATGTTCATTTGTTTGTTTGGTAGCCCAAAATTCAAATTTTAAATATCCTAAACCAAGGCATTAAATAAACAGTCTTTGGGACAAAGTGTTTAATAAATAAGTTTATTTATAGCCTACTAATAGAATATTTTTTTCAACAAGAAAGGGAGTTATTCATTCAGTAATATATGTCCTACAACTGCATTGCTTGCCTCAGTTGCTGATTGCCTAATGTATGAATAAGAAGGTGCTTCTACAACTGTGAACAGCAAAATCTATGTCTTGGATACTCAGAAAATAAAAACAGGATCAGATCAGCCAAGAAATATCCACAAGATCCTTGTGAAGTCTGTCTCGCTGAGTTTTATATGACTGGCATCAAAGATGTTTTCAAATCTCATTTTTGTCCTGCTGTGAACTTTCAGGAGTGTTGTAGCTCACCTTTGTGCCCTAGTATAAGACTCTACAATCTCTAGGCCTTCTTCATAAAAATCTACTGTTTGGCAGTTGTAAGAAAATTATCCTTAACAGATTTATCCTATTGTAATTTCAACTTCAGGTTTTGTATTTTGAAGACACTTCTAAAGCTCACCTAGGAAGGCATTAATGAGTTTTAGGAATCTTCGTACTTTCTAAGGATCAGGGGCAGTCTTTAGTGTCTCACTGGCAAATTCTGACTCTGTGCTGTAGTTTGTGCAGCTTTCTTGTACATTCTAGACATAGCTACCTATGCTGCTGGGTTGTATTCTAAGGACATCCCTGAGATGTGGCCTGGGGAGCCTTGTGCAGTTAAAGTCTATGTCAACTTTTGAAATTGATTTTAGTGCAGTAAGTCAACACTTGTATGAAAATGAATTGGAGACCCTGGTGGAAGGTGAATGGAAAGAAATACAGTTGAAAAATTTGGCCATTTATATTTACTACTAATTCTTTTAATTTTAATTCAATTTAATGAAAAAAAAGTTTTGATTTTATGTTTGGAGGCAATATTGATGTGCTTCACACAGTGAAGAATTCCTCCAGCTAGCTCTGAGACTTCTGAGTCTGCTATAATGATCACTCTATGCAACCTTATGTGGAAATAACATTGAAAGTCCTAAAAAAAGAATATCCAGACTAATTAGTTCATGACTATACTGCTTCTGCTACAAAATATGGTTACAGTGCTTCCAGTTCTAGCCATACCTTTGTTGGTGATCTTTGCCTTGTGCTACATTAAGCATCTGTGCATAAATGGAAAGTAAACCATGTCAAGAAACTGCATCTTATCTAAAGGATCACTGATGAAAGTTGTTTAGCCATGTTTGCCTTTATTCAATAGCAAAATATATAATGAGAAAGGGGCTAAACCCACAAATCATTATGTCTTTCAGTTTCATCCAAAGCCAAGGTTTAGTTTGATTCATTGTGCCATTATGGTATCAACAATATTTAGAGGCCTTTTATCCAAAACTCTGTTATACTAAAATGAACAAATTTATTAAGATTCCCAAATGGACCAGATCCAAACCAAATCCAAAGATCTGCATGAGTATTTACATTGATTTGAGTGGAATTTTTACCATGTCCGGGTGAGAAACATTTGTCTAATAGTCTTATGAGTCTTTCTCATCTAAAATAGCCTTCTTTATCCTGGAAGCAAAGCTGGTTATTATCAAATGTTAGAGAAATCAGGTATAATCAAGACAGTTGGAAAACAGCTATATTAATTTCTAGCTAAATAGAGAAAAATGTATTGTTATCTTTTGAGGCAACTTGTTTTTCTTATGAGATAGTTGTACTTCATAATGCATATTTCTCAAACTGCATTATAGTTGGCTTGTCCGGCTAGAAATCTTGTTCATTTACATAAGAACAGGGCAGAGGGAAGTAGTTATAAAAGGGAAATGGAGGGGGTAGCAGTAGACCCCACTGATAATAAAATTTGGGTATGTGAGTTTATAAGTTCCCCTTCCTCCATAAACCATGGATCACAATCTGTTGGGGTAAGGTGAGATTCCCAGAGAGGTACCAAAGCCCTATACTCAATTTGCTACAGTTTCTATGAAAGCTTTTATGGGGGGTGTGGTGTGGTGTGTTTTGTTTGTTTGTTTGTTTTTTTGTTGTTTTGGGTCTTTTTTTTGGGGGGGGGGGGGGCAGACTTGGTTCTATTCCATGCAACTATCTTGCATGTATGTTTATGAGCAGCTTATGTCTCTACCCAGTGGCTTTTGTGTGCTATTGCATGATGCATGTTTTAAAACTTGCATTTCTCACTGGGCTTCTATGACTTTTAGATGTACTTTTTAATGACAGGTTCATAACTAAGCACTATAGGTCTGTGAGGATGTAAAATAGATTAGTCCAAAGCAATCTGGCAACTACATTTTTAAAGGACTTTGAGACATCACATTTTACAGGTGTTATGTTGTATTGTAATTTGGTGTGGAAGATAAAGAGAAAAGCATCAGCTTTCTGCCTTCTCATATCCAAAGTGAGGTGCAAGTTAAGAGCTGTAGTAAATGAGTTCTCAACATGCTTTAAGATAACTGAAGAAGCCACTGTTTCCACTCCCAGCTCTTTCTTGAGTTATCAGTTGTAACCTGAACTGACAGAAGGCAACATATCCGGTGTTCTGGCTCCCCAAGCTCTGCTTGATATTGTAGTATGGACCATTTAACTTGCAATTCAGATGCTCCCTTGCACTGCAGCATATTAATATACCTATCCTTCTCTGCTCCTCTAGTTTGGAAGCAGAGGGAGTAACTTCATACAGAGGAGGAGTCTGCAATTGCTCTGTATGTATTAAGTAAAGCTTGTGAAGTTCCTAAATTCCCTCTTCACGCTTGCATTGCACATTCATATCAAGTTAGAACATGAAGAAACTTAGCCCTTCTCATGTCAGTTTAGACATCATATTCGGTCTTGTCTCCTGAAGTCTTGCAATCAGGGAAGTCAGAGACCAACAAGACTTCCTTTCCTTGCATTGTGCTCTATAGAGCCCAAACAGTATTGATGTATGTTGCAGCAAAGTCTGTTGCACCACCGTAACTATCAAATCTGAATTCAGTTCACTTGTCACTTTTCTAAGGAGCTCTTGTCTGGTAAATAAATAACAAGAGAAAGGGGGAGCAGAACTTCACTCCAGAAAGCACTGATTAGATGGTTCACAGTTCATCTGGTTAATTCTACACATCAAAAAATAAAGGTAACATCTCACTATAAAGTTTCAGGTTGACTGTAGGTGCTTGCAGTGATCAAGTTCATTGTGGAAGGCCAGTTTCTGGTTCCTGAACAATGAGAAAAGCCCAGGCTGCAGTTTGAAAAAAAGAAAAAACAAAAAACCCCCAAACCCTAGGTGTTGTTTTACTCCAATCTACATTGGTACAAATTTTCAGTAACTTGACTGTCTTGAAGTCAGTATTTTGACTGGAGATGCAACCGGAGTAGAGTTGCTCCTTATTTTGTACATGTTTCTTGTAAAGGTGAGCTGGATGTACATGTGGGTGGAGAAAGGGGAGACAGGATTCTTTCTGAAATGAATATGTGACAGTCAAGTAATCATAATGGAAACTGGTTAAAATAACTAGAGAAAAAGGTCATTCCTACTAAAAATTAGAGTTGTTCTGAGCAGTTTGGGAACAAGTGGATGTATTTCACAGCATGATTGTCTCTCCTTCCCTAAGTCCACTGCTGCATGAGCTGGTTGTACTGACATTTGCTCGTGCTCTATTTAATGCTCTAGCCAATCAGCTTGACCTTTGTGACCATGCTTTGCATGATCATGGCAGACGTTGCTCCTGACTGACATCTAGAAGTTTCATCCAGTTCTCCATGTTTTTGCCATGTTAAGCACAAATCCTAATTTTACCCTCATTACCTGTATTTTATATATATAAAGAGAAAAACAATTTCTGGCCTTGATATTGTGAGGGAGAATGGATAAAGAATAACGGGGAGAAAAAGCCCTCCAGAACTTCTAACTTGGCCATCAGTTTATAGCAGCCCTTATGTAATAGCAATTTGATGCTCTGGTGCCTAAAGTCAATAGGAAGATTTCTGTGGACTCTGCATCAGAATCCCTTTGAGTTAGGAACTATGCAGTTATTAAAGTTATTGAGGCAAATAGCTACTGGACAGCAGGGAGACACTATGCTCCCTTGCCAAAGGGTAATCTCTTTAATGTAACTGAGATGAATGGTGTCCTTACCTCAGTACTGTGGTTTTGACAATGTTCAGAGCAGATGCTTTGGGAAAGAGCATAGCACAGCAAGAATATACTTCTGCTTTTCTATATCTGCTTCCAGTGCTTTGTCTCTAAGGTAGCTCCTAAGCCAGAGTTCAGATTAATATCATAGTGTTTCATAGCTCTTGATGGACTCTTCTTCAATGAATTTGTCCATTCTCTTTGTAAAACTACTTGCACTGGGTCAGCAGAAACAACAGGCTGTAGCAGGGAATTCTACAGGTTAATTCAGTGTTATGTGTGCAAGTCATTCCTTCTGGTTTATTTTGAATCCATTGCCCAATAGAATGAGCTGCTGTGGTATACTCTCATGTTTCAGAAAATTAATTTGGCTTCTCAATGAGACCTTTTCTGTGTAGGGAGTATAACTGTCTTGTATGGGGGGATTAGTTTTGGCTTTCCTAAGTGGGTAACTGGACTAATCTGAGAAGGCAAAGATTTCATAATAAAAACAAACAAACAAACAAAAAACAACATTTCTAGTGCTTCTTTGTGACAAGTACATTTTTATGTAACTTAACATATTCTCTTACTACATGCTGAGACTTTCAATGTTTCTTGTTTTTCCACAGTGGTTTCTAGGGTGAATAGAACAGTTAGGCCAGTCCCAGATCGCTTATATCTGTGTGAAATTCTTGAATTGAGCAGTAGATGGCTGAATAGCTGTTAGTCTTAATTGACTTTCTATTGACTCAAGGTAGTGTCAATCCTTTACATTTTCCATTCTTTCATGGAAACAGCCATCAAATTGGTGCCTCGTTTTTGTCTCTCTGTTAAACTCAGGAATATTGTCCTTCGGGGAAAATGCTGGAGAGATAATTTCAGGGTTTTTTTTGTTGTTGTTTTGGTTTTTTTCAACTTTCATGTCACAATGAGAAAAATGGCATGGGATAAAGATCCTTGTACATGCAACAAGTGAAAGATTTAAGAGAAGGTTCGGGGGATAATAAACTCCTAGGGACACATAACGATAACTTCTAAAGAATAACTCTTTTTTTAGATAGCTCTCCTTCTTCCTTCTCACTCTTGTGATTTCACCAGCTCTCTTTGCTGTATTTTTTTTCCTGCCATTTTCATAACACTTTCTTTACCAGAATCAAAGCTGTTGGTGATAACTGCATGTTTTCTTACCAAGAAGACAAAAGCAGTGCAGTTCCTTGTTTCCCTAAGCTTTGAATTGAACACCTACTCTAACGGACATGAAACGGCTATCATGACTCTTTTAAAAAAAATCCAGTGAGCCTTGGAGTACTTCAGATCATCTCTTTGATGCATACTTTTAAACTAATATCGTTCCTTGACTCTGTCTTCTTGCACTGCTGCCATATATCCATGTCACAAGAATAAACGCACTAACATCTTATGACTGTCTAGTACCAGGTCAATGCCTCTACACACTGCTTTTCTTCTGACTTTAAAGCTTAATAACAATGCTTGTATGATAACTCATCTCAGTGAAGTAACTGTGTAATTGCCTTACCCATTACAGCTGTTTGACTTCCTGGTACTTACACCAATTAAACTAATGTGATGCACAACTATAAATTAACTTAAAACAAGGAGACCACCTCTTGAGGATTTCTATACAGGAAAAGATATTGGGGTTGAACAAAAAGTGAAGTATTTATTTTACTTTTTATTAACATCTTTTCTTGATCCTATGACACATTTTACTTTTAACAGGTAACAAGATACAGACTTAAATTATAATAATTCTAAACAAAAGAAAACCCAAGCCTCTGGAATAAAAATAAATTCTCTTGCTCAAGAAAACATGCCATACTGTGACTACTATGAAGTAGGAAATAAAATTTCTTGCAGGCAAATAATCATACAGTTGCTTATTGTAAACATTTCAACATGGATTTAGCTCAGTCTCTGCTGGTATGTTTTATGTTCCTCTAGATTAAAATCCAGTGTTTGAGTCTTATGCTCAGTCAACAATTCTGATGTGCAAAAGAAACTTTAACAGATTGACTTTTTGCTTATACAGCAAACATCCAAATCATATTGACAGGAAGAAGATTCAGAACTGAAATGAAGGATTAACATAATGAGTAGCAAAAACATAGTGCTGTCTTTAAATCTATGTTTTTGGAGACATTCATAATCCTACAATTACTTTACTGAAAAGAATGGTCAATTTACTTTTGAGTTAAATGAACACATCATGTACTTTTCTTTGAAATTTGGCTAATGTGTTTCTTCAAAGCAAAACTTAAAAGATATTCTTGCCGCAACAGATGAGCTAAACCTTCATTCTGTTTTCTCCCTCAGTGTTTGCATACAATTGAATTTTATGACTATAAACAGAGGTTTTGTTTGCTCTGATGTATTTTACTCGCAATAAGGAAAATCAGACAGACACATCTGCAGTGTCCTCTGAAAAACTTTCCTGTTGTGAACTATATTGCGAGCTGAAATCTTCCTCTGAAGAAGGTAAAGCTATTTTGAGGTCTTATAAACTTCTGCCTTCTGAGTTTGGTATAGTTTATCATTTCACAAATCTATGAATCAGGTTGCCCAGGTAGAAGATATTTGTTTTGAGTAACTTGTGTTGGAGAAACCGAAGACTTGATTTCCTCAGGAGAAAAGCTCAGTGACCCATAACTATCTTGTTTGCTCTTTACAAGCAACAGTTCAAACACGCGTGGGACAAGGAGGGGAGGGTGGGGAGTCCTTGAGGTTGAATTTAGTGGCACAGCTGCTTATGCAGACTGAGAGTAGCTTGGAGAAGATGCCACACAGAATAAATAGAAGACATCTACAAATTTATGGTTCTTGAGTCTTAGTTTACCCTGACTTATGCCTTATTGTATCTTATAGCTTCTTAACACAGGGATAACTGATTACAATCTGAGAGTCTTGTAATCTACTTGGGGATCACAGATGTACAACCTTTTTCTCCAAAGGTTTGATCCATCCTCCCAATGCTCTTTCACAGCCAATCTTTGGGGGGTAATTTGTAGCCTTCTGATATACTGGGGTGGCTTGGATGACTAGAAGGTTTTAGTGTTCTTTTGGGGAGAAAAGAGCAAGACCACTTCAGTCTGCTGTTTAAAGCTGAGAAATCATAAGATACATAATCTTAGGAATGCCTTTTTTTTTTTTTTTTTTTTTTTTTGACAGTGAAATAGCTAATGCTCTATTGATGAGACTTTCTATAGCTAGATACTGATAACAAAGGATTTTTTGTTTGTTTGTTTTTTCTTCCCCCTTCCTCTGTGCAGTTTCTAGAACAGAAATAGTACTGACAACACCACAATTTAAGGCTTCTGAGAAGTCAAAAAGAGGCAGTATCCTGATATCTGAAAAAGAGATCATCTGTAAACAGGAATAGCAAATTCTTTTACCTTTTGCAACAGAAGAAACCAGAGGAACAAGAATCAATATATTTCAACAAATTTGGATGAGCCTTAGCTTTTTTTATCTCGCTTCCCTTGCTTCCCTCCCCTTTTTTATTCCCCCCCCCCCCCCCATCAAGAATATGGATGTTGGTTACTTCCATGCTAGGAAGACCTCTTCAACTAGAGGTTAAAAGGCCTGCATATATTGTGGGGATGGCCTCTTGATCTTGATGGAGAAAAGTTGGAGAATGCATGAAGGGAACCCTTATTTGTTCTTACCACCCATGAAAGGTCAGAGGCAAAGAAGACCTTACACCTAGAAATTGTTTGAGGACAAAATGAAGAACTACATACTTAAGGATGAGAAGTTTTCTTTGGTCAAACGGCTTCTTTCATTGCAAAGCCTCTCTTGCTTTTGAATTTATGGCCCTAACTGGCTTCTGTATGCATCAATAGAAATGAATGAGCACAGAGAAGAAAGTATGTTGAGCCTTAAATGGTGTGTCAGATGACAAATTAATTGCTGTGACTTGGAGCCCTGGGCAAGCATGGCTGGATCCATTTTCTCTTCATGTAGTTATAAGAGGAAGCACAGATCATCCTGTATTTAACAGGTAATATTTTCTGTGATAGAAATGCAAACCATTCTGGAAGTTAGGGACCTGTGCCTGGGGAGAGGAGTTCAGACACTTTCAACAGCATGAGACAAAGGGTTACTCTGTTCACAGAAAATCAGTATGAAATTTCAGTCTGAACACTTTTGAACACCAGAGGTGAGTGCTCACCAGGGAAAGACAATTGGTCATTACAACGAACTAATGCACAAAACAGATTTTATCAGTTTTATCATTGGTCACTCACCGTAACCTCACAGGATTGATATCAATGTAGACTGCTGATCTCTAGTGCAATGTATGGTGCTTCTTCTGCCTATGGATAATTAATGGGTATTTTGGGGGGAGAAGTTATTTTAATCTGACTCTCACATTCTTCTTGTTGAAAGCTTATATTCAGGTAGCTACTGCCACTGTCTGAAGTAATGAGAGAGGAGCTCTTGGGGGAAAATCTGTTGCTTGTGAGTCCTTCAAGATCACTTCTGTTGCTTTCTTAAGTGCTTGAAATGAACAATTTGGAACCGTCTGGTGAAATCCAAATGCAGAGCTCTTGTGGAGCTGGAAGGCGTGTGTGTCAGGATTTGCAGGCTAAAGACTCTTCTCCAGAAAAAGGCTTGCAATAGAATTGCATCATACAAAATCAGTTGTGAGAGCTTTGCAAAAATTGACATATTTTGCTGTTTCTTCTTCAGGTCTGGATATAATATATTGGTTTCAGGTGTCAATATTCATTCAAAAGTATGTTAATTGTTCCCTAGTCTGCACTAATTTGTTTGGGACAAGGACACAGCAAGAGGATGGTAATTTTTGAACAAATATGTGATTTGTGCTGTTTTTCCATATCTGTAATCTTCTGGGATTTGCCTATCTTTTTCTAATGTAGGACTTGCACACAGCATAAAATAACCTTACTTAGTGGTGGGACTGGTAGCTGGTGGTTGGCTAAGAAGCAGTAATTGCATGCAGTGTGGCCAAGCTATGGTGAATCCATGCTAATAGCATGGTATGAAATAAGCATTGGGTTGTTTCGGAAGAGTTAATTCCTCAAAGCTAAGGGAAACTTTTCTTCTGTGCTTATCATGCTCACATATTTAAGTGAAAATTTGAGAGAGAAATGAGCTATTTATAAAGTTGTTATAAATTATCATGGAAGCCTGACTTTTTTGTTTAAGAAAGAGTAACTAACTACAATCCTATTCTTGTTCTGGGCTGAGGGAATGCAGCAGCTAGAAATAAAATACATAAAACAAATGAGGAAGAAAAGGCAATTAAAAAGCAGTCAATATAACCAGAAAGCATAGTGTGTAGAAAACTGATTCTGGAATCTAAGAATCGCAAGGGAAAGTCCATGGACTCACGAGGCAGTGTGGATCACATGGCTTTTTTTTTTTTTTTTTTTTTTGTCATTTGTTTTTAAAATATGCTAGAAATAAAAGAAAATCTAGAAATAGTACATTATCAGCTGGAGGAGATAAAATGTTTTCTCATTACTAATTGATGCACCCATGTATTTCACTTACTCTTGGGAAAGGAAAAGGATGATCTAATGCATGAGGAAAACTTCATGGTCTATTGATGCCTGAGACATATTAAACATTCTTAAGTGAAAAGGCACATATAGCTTGACCCTCATATAGCTTTCAGATTTGACTTAATACAATGTAGGCATTATGATAACATGGACAAAGTAGCTGTAAACACATATATAATTTTATGTGTATACTGAACAGGAGATGAGAAAAATCCAGGCAGAGCTTTCATAAAGGTAGGAAGAGATAGAGGATCTGTCTCTCTCAGCTCTTGACCTTTCTCAAAGGGAGAACAGAAGGGATATTGTGGGTATACCCTGGAAGCAGTAGTTACATGGGAAATGAATCCACAGTTCTTTGGCATACAGGCCTAGATTTCATGGTAGAAAATATGGACCAGAGGTCACTGATATCGTACAATCACACAGGGGTGAAACAGAGGAAGAACTGTATATTTTTATGTATTATACCAAGATTGCCTCATGCAAGAATCACCGACTAATGAAGTCCAGTGAGATGAAAATCCAGGCTACCTTGCATAACACTCTGGTAAGGAATGGCTATAAACAAAACAGAACCTGAGCAGGGTTAAAAATAGGGACTTAGAACTTGCTTTAAAAATCTGTATCTTCTCTTTTCTACTTTCAGATAGCTTGTACAATGCTCCTCTTCTACTTTATGGTCCCCTATCTTCTTAGTGACCTCACTTCCTCAAGCCTGTTTCTTTCCAACTTTTCTGATTTGGGATTCCCCTTCCCCTCCTTCTCTGGTACACAGTGTGCAGAAAACTGTGTTTGTGTTGTGCAATCATAGTATCTACACGGGGGGATGAGGGGAAGGTAAGACCTCATAATCCCTCCAGTTGTTTGGACTGATTCTACTGAAGCCAGTCCTTATTCCGGTAATACTCAATTTTTGTAGGAAGGCCTAGGTGGTTCTATGTTTGTTAGGTGATAAACTGCTGGATAAACTGCTGGAATAAAATTCTTAACTTATCATGATAAAAATCGTCTATCACAATGTGTTTCAGGATTTAATATATTTTGCAGAAAATACTAGTCTGTTTAAATAGTATCCCTGTGTTCAGTGAATGAAACTGCTTTTCATCTCTGTGTGAAAATGCAAGTCACTCGCACATTTCATACATGTACATGTACAAATTTCCTCTATAAAATACCTTTTATTAGTTTCACATGTTTTTGGTTTGCTTGTGTGTTGTGTTGTTTTTGTCATATTCCTGACCCCGCAGCAATATGAAGCAAGTAGTATCTCTTAGCACATATGCTCTAATAACACATTCATAGATGAAACTAGGTCTGGTTCTATTCTATTATTAGCTAGATTTCTACCCTGTGAGCTCACTTTTCCCCAAGCTGCAAATAATTTGGTATGTTTTTAATTCAATGTTTCCTTTGTTAACCACTCTATTATAAATAAGAATAGTATTTTCTGCCACCAGTTACTATGATAAAGAATTAGAGCTGATAATAAGCTGCAGATTTTTTCACGGTGAACCAACTGTCTCACACGCTAAACTTTGGATTAGTTTTTTTGTTTTTTGGGTTTTGGTTTTTTTTCCTAAAGTAGTTTAAGCATTCTTGACTGCAACACAAAGTTGCTCTAAAGAGAACTATTAAACAAAGTCTAACTTATTTCTCTATAAGTCCCAATATAGAGGATATACAATGAACAAAATTATTTGGACTAAGATATATGCAATTCACATAAATTCAAGGGATATAAATTTAACCGACTAGAAGTCAAAGTGAGTAAGAACAAAAGCTTTTACAAATCTGACAACCTCTTGGCTTGTCTGGCCTACAGTTTATGCTTTGTTCTAGTTGGACTGAATTGTTTTCATTTAATTCTATTTATGCTGCTTCTGCCTAAAGACAATTCCAGGGCCACAATTTCACTTTGATGGTACTTTGGAATCTGTGGAAAGGATCCTTCTTCATCAGGTTCCTCCAAAGTTATTTGAAATTTAGCCTATGATTCTGGACCTCCATTCTATATGTATTTCAAGGAAAGCAAATATGGGGAAGACTCCAGAAGTTTGTTCATAAGGATTCAAAATCTTTCACTAATTTTCCAAGAAGTGGGAAACCTGCAGAGTTGCCCTGTTTTTATGCCCACCATTGTATGGTAATATAGGATAAGGATGGTCTGTACTTGACTGAAGACCTCCAGATTTTGCTTTATATGGAGAAATTCTTATAGAGATGTTTGCTCTATGACTTGTCAGGTCAACAACTGAAATTATGCAGTAATAAAACAAGAAAGTGAAAAACTTCAATCCAGATCTTTTGTATGTCAAATTTTTATTTGGAAAGTAAAATTAGAATCTAAAATTTGTTATGTAAACAGCAGAACTAGGGGATAGCTTCATTAAAATGATTATGGTTAGAAATGGTTAGATCACCTCTATTTAAAAGCCACAAAGGCATAAAACAGTCATATATATTGAAATTGGCAATGTCTTAAGGTAAGATCAAATGGCTTAACATCACTAACAATATTCTATTATGTAATCTATCTCTTGGCAGAATAGCTGCAAACCTAATGCGAACTTTTGCATAAGTAGAAATGATGATATTTGGGACTGGATTTTTAAAATCTGAATTTATTAGACATTTGGGGAATTTTAGGGATAACATTTTCAAAGCAGTACAAAAATGATACTGAACTCCACTACTTCCATTGGTTTTAGCAGCAATCACACAGTTCATCTCAGGGTATAGTATCAAACTTTCACACAATTGGGTCATGATTTTATCTACACGGTGGATTTTCAAGACTACTGGCAAAAGCAAAAATATTTAAAATTATATTCATTCACTTACATGCAGTTAACTTTAACAATACACATTGTAGTGAAATAATTAGCATTATAACATTAATTTATTCACACTAAAGTCCCTATTACAGCAAGTTATTAGCAATTTCATTCACATATAAGCTAGGAATTTCCTTCTTATCAGTAATGTGAAATTTAATGACATGGTTTTACTGATATATATTTACTGATACATTTTATTTTTTCCTTAAATGATGTAGAACACCTATAGTTTTAACAGGACTATAACTATCCATTTGCATGAATTTGGTCATACATACTGAGAATGAATCTTTTCTATGAATATATAATGCTATAGTTTGACCAACAATGGCTTTTTTTTTCTTGAGAAAATAACTACAGACTTTTTAAAATTGCCTCATATGTCTTTCTTTGAGTGACAGATTTCCCCCTCAAAGCACTTCATTATGCGTATAATGTTTAAGCATGAGAATCATTCTGTTAGAGTAATTACCTAAATCATCATGTGCTCAAGTGTTTTTTCTGAATGTTATTTAAAATAGGAGACAGAGACAGAGAGAGAGAGACATACAAGAGGTACATACTCTTTCTCTCCCTCATCTCCTCACTAAGAACAGGAATTTGAATTACCCTATGGTTAAATGAAGTCTGTTGCTTGGTTGTAATAACAGTACTGACACTCATGCAGACAGCTTGCTCTCCTGGTTTGTATCATCACATCTATCAGACAGAGAGACGATGTGAACGAACCCTACTCTACATTTGCAAATGTGAAACTTCACTTATTTCTTGGAAATGAAATACCTTTAAGTGTTACAGAGTAAACTTCTCTTACACATACCACAGTTTGGTTTTAACACTGATCTGAAAGCACAGGATAGCATGCTGGTCTCTTTGAAAATAATAGGAGATAGACCATTGACTTCAAAAGGGCCAGGATCTCACTGTACTACACACTACAGTTTGACACAGCCCTGTTTAAACTGAATGACTTCTGCAGCTGAATCTTCAATCTATTGAAAACAGATTTAAGTAGTAGCACTTTAAAATCAAAATTAGTCTATTAGTACCTCTGTTTGAGTCTTCTCTGTAGAAGAAATTCACTTAAAGAATATGAAAAGCATGTGTTTTCATTTTTGTAGGCAATGTTATATCAGTGAGAATCAAAAAACCAGCTGCTTCCACATTTCCAGATGCTCTGTGAGCATGTGCTTTTCACAGAGGTCTATACTAGGTAAGAATTTATTGTGGATAAATTTGTCTGGGGGGAATTAGCCCTAAAGTTTTAATATATTACCAAACATATTCTTCTTCAAGAAAATGTCTTCAGGCTCCAGATGTACATTCTGTTGACAAGTGTTTCTTTTGTTACGCCTACTGCTACAGACTTATTTGTGGATTAGCTGCACCTCAGCTGTAAAATTAATCCAGGAGTGCAGCCTGCTGTTCCAAATGAAATCGTAACAGAAGGAAACACCGTTTCCATGAGTCTGTATTTAAAAGGCTTGTATAATTGGTTAATGGGACTTTCTCTCTTTATTTTATTTTTTTTTCAGACAATTAATCAGAACTTTGTCACGTGTAACACTTTCTATTTTCAGTACATTGCGGTATGCAAATGGCAAATTCAGATGATCACATCCTGTAGTGCTCAAAGAACCCGAGAATCCTAATTAACTGATCTTACTGTGGTAGCAGTTTTAGCAATTAATTTTGAGCTACAGACTCATTATCCAAAGCTTTTAGTTCTTGGCTTTCTGGATTTAGAAAAAAATTTTAAAATTTTAAACACTCTTAAATTTAGTTTTTGCAGAATAAATATATATTTTTAACTCTTTTTCCATTCTCTGTGTAAACAAAAGAAGACTAATAGCTCAGTGGCTAAAATACTGCATTTCCACTCAGGTTCCCCAGACTTAGTTCTTTAGCCAGCCTTCCTGCCTGGCTGTAAGGAAATCCCACATGATGTGGGCAGATAGTTGAGACTCCATTTATGGATGGCCTCTTAATGCACCAGATATGCTCACTTTTGACACACTGAGTCTGCCTCCAGTTTGTCAGGTGCTGCTAGCTGGAACACAGTAAGTATTTGCTGAAGGCAGTGAGGAGTCTTTCAGTTATAACTGACTGTATGAGCACTCTGAGCCATCTTCAGTGCAAAATCCAAGAGATGAGTTTAAAGCACTTTCAGCTTTTATAGTTGAATAATTTGGTGCTCTGTGGACCCCAACAAGCTGAAGTAACATGTTACAGCTACAGTGTTGATAGGCTGTTCAGTGTGGAAGCAGATATACTGCATTAGCTAGTATGCATGCAGAGGTTGGCCTTCAGCTGGATAAGATCAGGCAGCTCAGCTATATGTCAGAACATGGTGACAACCAGTAAATGTTTTCTTCCTGCTCAAGCAGTGAAATGCTTTTAAAATAAATAGGGTTGATTTTTATCTCTGTCAGAGCCAATTTAATGCTGAATAATAACAACTAGAGCTGTCTTTAGACAACTAAATTTTACTTTTGGGTATACTTCTTCCTTCTCCTTTTGCCAGTGCTCAAACAAGCTTCTCATGCAGATTTCTAGGAAAACAGAAGGTAAGTATTTCATGAAGGAAAGTAGCTGCACCATGAAGGCCCTTCATTTTTCCTTATATTATGATAGGGAAGATTTCTATATACATACAAGCAAAATGCACGCTATTTGGTTTTAGAGCTACTTCTTTGGGTATCAAGTAGACTTCCGTGTCCTTTTTCCTCTGTCCTTTTAGTAAGTCTTGTATTTTACCAATAATTCTTCCTTCCCTGTCACATAGCCCATACTAGGACAGAGGTCCTGTACCAGCATGCTCCTGGAGTGAACTTCACCATCAACCACTGTTCTGTTGTGATGGGGCGAGGTCCTTCCTGGCATATTGGGTGTTTGGCTTAGGCCATAGAATTATTCATTTTTGGAAAAGCTGCTCACACAACTAACCAATCCATCATGGTATCTTATGGATGAGTAATCTTAGCTCAGTTAGGACTAAGCTACATTGTTTTTTGCCTCCTATTGTATAGAAAGGAAGAGGGACCATATAGCTACTCTGTCTTCTTTTACCAAGCTGCTGCAAATAATCACTTGAAAATGAGCAGGTGAACTTGAAACAGCTCAGAGTATGGAACAGTAGAAGGAGGAAAGGTAGTGGACAGGATATGCAGACAGCTGTGCTCTGATGTGTGAGGGGGCATATGCCGCTACTGGAGGTGTGAAGGTGGAAGATAATGATATAGAGATGCGGGGCACACTCAAAGCTTCCAGAATGAGGAATAAGTTGAGGGAGGAAGCACAGAAGTGAAAGATAATAAGGGGCTTCCACTAGAGTACAGTGTTTCATTACCTACAGAAGCAAATAAAGTGCATGGCTGTTCAGGTAATAATTTAATGGAAGTTAACAACTTAATAAATAAATAAACTTGATAAAGCCAAAGTATCAGATAATCTTCCTCCACTTTCTTGGCATTTTGCACCATTTTGCAATTTCTTCTTAGATAACATCTTTTTTTCAATTTCCTCCTGTTCCACCAGAGTACATTTACCACCTTGAGTAAACAAAATGAAGACATATGCTTAGCCTAGCTCAGTTTCTTGATACTGAAGTGAGACCAAATCCCTTGGGCTGCAGTAGTTATATAATGATCATTGGAAACAAGGCTGAAGGTAATTTAGCAAAAGAGCAGTGTACTCCCAGGTGAATTACTAGAACCAGCTAGCTTTTCAAGCTCTTATTAATTATAAGTAATAGTAGCTTTGGCAATTATACATGTAGCCCAAGAGACTGGGTCTCACTTGCACAGCAGGAAGCTCAGAACTCCCAATGCATCACACACAGTTTATGTAAAATAAACCAGTTAAAATTGATTTATACTTCAAAGAAGTCTCTCTCTGGCCCTGCCCCAAATTTTTAAACCACCTTGCACAGAGAAATTTATTTATCTAACACTGGTAATGTGGGAAATAACTTGCTATGTTAAAGGCCTGAAATTCTGTGTTCTGTATGAGGTTTCAACTGACACAGCTGTGTCAGCCAGGAGTGACAGAAAAAAATCTCTTCCTCCTACAGCTCTCAAACTGGGTGAGGTTATCCTGAACCCTAGACCCAGAGCAGCTGGGCTAGCAAAACTGCCATTGCCAGCTTTACTCATAGCAAGGCTTAACTGCTTATAAACCTTTGAGAGATAGAAGCGCTAAATGGGTGGAAAAGCTTTTTATCAGTAAATATTGCATCTCCCCAACATACCCTCCAACACAACTGTGTTGGAATAGCTCTGGAAACATCTCTGTAACAGGGATGTAAAAATGGCCTGGAGCAGAGAAACCTGAACATGTTGAAGACTCTCATATGAATGCTGTAAATTTGTTTAAATTAGGTGTAACTCTGTGCAAGTGGAAGAGGGGACGAGAAAAAAAAAAAAAAAAAAAAAAAGTAGGCTTCTACAATTGCTAGCTAAAGCCCTGAATTACATTAACAGAGTTTGTTTCCTAGAAAGAATGAAGCTTTTGTCTGCCAGTTGGTCATGATTATTACCTGAAATGATGATTGTCTTTTTAAATAGCTCTGCACTAGTGGATTTTGAATATTCAACATACAATATTTCTGAGATACTTTCTATAAATTGCTGAGATTGAAGTGTCAGGGGTATAATCATTTTGCTGCTAACATTAAATTGACAAAGGGCAACAGATAAAAGTGTAAAACTATGCAACAATTCTACTATATTTTGTTGGAAAATTATGTAATCTATCTCTTTGATTCCTGTTTAGCTTCTCACAACTGCTAATAAGAGGATAATTTAATTCCAGGAATTTTTCAATAAGATTATGAATGCTGTGCAAAAGGGAAACTACGATCTAAGAAAGAATATTTTAAGACAGTTAGCTTAGCTGGTTTCAAACTATATTGGTGTGAGTCATGCAAGTTAGGACAATGGCTCTCTATCATCTTGTTGAAAGACTGGGTGACAAAAACATTTCACTGTACCTGAAGGACAAATTTTTCTTCTTTTCTTTGTAGTCTTGTATTCAGACTTTCTGTTCCTTTGTCCCCTCTACAAACAAGAGAAGCCTTTTTATGTAAAGGCATCTCATTTCTATAATTAAGGCCTTCTTCCAATTGCAACTCTGAATTTTTTCAGTGGCTTCAACTAAGAAAATTTAAATCAGACTGGGCATGGACTACTCCTGAACAGGAATAGTGTGGCATACGTAGCCGAAATCATAATGGGACTTGAAGACATGCACCTCACTACCAGACCGTTCCAGTTTGTATGGAGCTTTCTCCTTCCAAAAAGTCTAGGGCCTACATCAAGAAGGCAGAATTCAGAATAGACCTTCCAGATATGCAGCAGGATCATGCACTACTGTCATACTGTTTTAAGGAATGTAGCATCTATCCCACTTGCACCTGAGGAAATCCATAGAAGGGAAGATGACAGAAAACTTCATCCTCCATTTTCTCAATAACTAGAAGCAGCCTCTACACTGTGCAGACACTTTAGGGGAGCTCTATGTCCAGTACAGTAGTTGGAAATGGAAATTCTTGAAATGGAGGAAAGAAGTAGCTGCATGCATGAAAAAGGTCTTTTTCCCTCTCTAGTTTGAGACAACTTTGTCATTGATTCTAAGAAAGGGGCAAATATGAGACTTCTGATATAAAAATTGCTTATACTACTATTCTCATAGTCTTGAGCTAGTCAACAGGAAATTTGTGCTAATTTCTGTTGTAAAATAATGATTGAAGAGCAGGTTTTGAACTTCTATATAAAATGTGAATATCCTAGCAGTTCACCTTCCCTTACTGCAACAGTATTTGCCCCTTCCTCTCCTTTCTTATGTGTATTCCTGTCAACAAAATACTTCTCAAGGGAAAGGAGTGGTTGAACAAATAAAGAACTAGATAGGAATGGAAAGCATTCATGTTTCCACTATGTCCTCCAGTAAATAAATAAATAAATAAAATAAAATTGTATCTTTCAGTGTAGAAATCATTGTTATGTAGCAAACTGACTTTATGGACCTTCTAGCTAAATGTGAATTATTGAGTGTCACACAGTGGATTCATAATGCTTGATAAAAATGTGTTTGTCTGCAGATAGATAGAGCTACATAGTCAGCTATCTAAAAATTTCGACTAAGGTTTCTATTTACATATAAATCAGGAGAAGCATCATTCGTTTTATTAGGTGTTCTTTTTAATTGCTTCAGTCATCACTTGGTACAAACTTTGTTCAGTTTTAGAACCTCTTGGAAAATCACCTCATGGGCACAATTGTTTATGAGAGCCTAGCCACAGTTTAATACTTCTGTCACTCTTTCTTGCTACTGTAATGCATGGATTGCCAGGAGGAACATTTAACCTGTGATTAAATATTGGTCTGGAACAAAATATGAAGGCAGAATGTAAGTTCTTAATGTGTGAAATTCTCACTGTGTAAACTGTTCAATCCAGTTTTGGTGCATGTAATGAGTTAGGTTTTCTAGATGAAATTAAATTTTAGAAACTTTTTTTTTTTTTTAGTCAAAGTTTTATATAAAGGGTTTTTTGTTTGTTTTGGTTTTTTTCCAAATTTTCTGTGGATAGTTGTTCCCTTCCAGACCTGTGTCAGATGGAGATTTGACTGCCTCAGCTGTTCTTCACTTTTCTGTGCTGTCTCCCACATCTCCGCTGAAGAGTTTCTGGGTGCCCTGCCTAGTTTACCTCAATCAAAATCATCTGGGTTAACTTTGACTTCTTTCATTGACTAGCTGATTTAAACTAACTGATTTTGATCGTCATGAAACAGGGTTTCAAACATTTTCTTCCACTGAATGGGGAGCAGAGGATAATCTCCAGTAGCAAGACAAGAACAAACGATGGGGATGAGAATTTCTTCAGCAATCAATTCAGCTATTGTTCTGTAAAGAGTAACTAGTCATAAACAGGAGCTTAAGGTGGTGTTTCAACAGAAGGAAAAATTGAGGAATTTTATGACTGCAATATTGAATAGATCTAACTGGAAAAGAGAGTTTTTACTCCATGGGGATTTCAGGGAGAAATGAAGGAAGAATGTAAATATGGGGAAGAAGCCATAGAGAGAGAGAGAAAAAAAAAAGAGGAAAAAAGACAACAGTGGGCTGATTGTTCTTTTCCCTTTCTCCATTTTTCCTCAGTTTTGAATTCAGGCATGCATTAATCTGCTAATATCAGGTGCATGTTTTAGACCATCACATCCACAACAAAATACCAGCACGCAGAGAAAGCACTCCAGAAATGGATTAGCAGAAGGAGGCAGCAAGGAGAGAATCCTTCTCCAGTGAGTTAAAACTGCAGGCCCTTCAGATTCCCTATTATTATTCATATTATTATTATAGCTCCATATTTGCTTCATATATTGTCACCATGCTGTTATTATGTCTGTGACTGTGCTTAATCCCCTTCTATCTGTTGAATGATGATACCACATAATACTATTTACTTCCTTTGACATGGCTAATTTGAAAAGAGAGAGAATTATTTTTCTACCAAAAAAAAAAAAAAAAAACAACTCAGTTTTATGTATGACTTGCTTTTCCTATTAATCACTCAGCTCTAACAATGTTATAGTAATTTTTTTGTCAGAACATTAGAATGCAGAATTAGCTGCAGCTGTAATAAATAGCAACTGCAGTAGAGTAAGTATTTTGTTTTAAATGGAAACTCAAAAGACAAGTAAGTAGCATTTAAAGTAGAAAAAGTCTGCCTAAATTCAAAGAAACTATTCAGTGTGTTAGAATGACATCTAGTGACTAGTTCAGGATCTAACATGGCCTGAGTTATTAAAAAAAAAAAAAAAAAAAAAAAAAAAAACAAAAAAAACCACTTTCCTCTTCTGATTCTTTCTTTGCTGCCCCCTAATGAAAGTTATAAATGCAAAGAACAGCAAATCAGTTCCAGAGACAAGGAAACTATAAGGAAAATCACTAAATTAGAGTTAGGGCAAACAATGCATTTGTGTAAGGGGGAAAATCAGTAAAACAGTCGATGCTTCTGAAATTCTGGGAATATAAAGTTAGGGCTGCATTTTTAAGTTATTCCTCAAAAGCAAGGAATGGAGGAGCTAAGGTACAAATGTGACTTACTACTTTCTAATATGAATTCTTCTTATTATACTACTAGAAGCCAAAGTAGATGCTACTTATGTTTGCAAAGAGTTTGATTTACCTGAGTTAGAAACAGTAGAGAAATGTTGGAGAGCATGATATAAAAAGATTTTGAGAAAGAAAATAACTGTTTAAGGTATCAAATTTGGCACAACTTCAGTACTATTCTAAAGTGGTGTACTTCTACTTCTGTGAAATCCAGGTTAATTTATTTAGCCAAGCTTACATCTCGTCTGGACATCACCATCAGGAAACTGAAAAGCCATAGTAAGAAGTTTGTATTGAAACACATGACCTTTGGAGAAGCTTAGATCAAGAGCTGGATCTATTTTTGGATTCTGGCAGCCTTCCGCACTTTTCATTATCCTTCTCCCATGCCTCAAAAATGGGCATGGCACCACAGCAAGATGACAAGAAACAGATGCTAAGGAGGAACAGTACAGCCCTGTTAACTAACTCCCTGATAAATCTGTACTCATTAGAATGTCTCTATATTAATGAAAACGGCCAAGTGACACCTTATAGCTCTTATATTTCCCTTAATTTTTGTTAATTAGAAATGTTTCAGCTAGCCTTGTAAGTAACTCATCGACGCAGTAGTGTAAAAGCTCTGTCTTTCTGAAATAAGCAGCATAGCTCAAAAAGAAAGTAAGGCAGTAACTTCAGTATGAGGTTAACTACGTAGACATACAGATGGGAAGGAATATTGAGGAACTGCTCTGCCTTTTCTTTCTGAGCAAAGGCCAGCCAGAGCTCCAGTGCTCTCATTTGGCATGTATTCCTTAACTGCAACAATACATATGCTCCATGTTCTAATGCACGCCAAGAAAGCAATGTTTCTAGCTACTGTTCTGCAATCTAGGAGGTGAGAAGCTGGTGTGACAGCCCATAGTCCTCACACCAATTTTTCAAGAGGAAATGGCACTCAGTGTAGTGACCCCTTCTTTGACCTTACTTTTCCCACTAGGATGTATTCTGGTTTAGTCTGCATTTGCTGCTGTGTAATCCTTCTAAACTTTATATAAAAGGCTTTGAAAAGACAGCAGAACTCCACAATTGTTGGTGAATACATACAGCATGTATTCACAGTATGCAGTCCTTATTTATATTTGCGCATTTGCGCATCCATTCGAATGAGACTATATTATTACAAATGTGACTCACGTCAGTACATTATTAGTAGAAGGAACATTATTTATTCACCAATAGTACATTCTGGCTTGGGTTTGTGTAGCATCTATAAAGAGTTTAAGGTAATAAATGAAGTAGCTCGGGTTCTTATGATCTCTGTCATGGTCTTAGGACTATGATCTATGGTCATCCTATCTGTATTTTGATTGATACCTCTAAGTGTTGTAGTTCAACTCTCAAAAACTTTCAGGAAAATAGAACTGATAGTTGCACTGTGTGAAACTGTGAGAATATGAATACTCTTTGATATGAATTAACTGCTTGGGAAATAATCCATGATTTCCCTTTTATATGGAACATATCCAGGGAAAATTTTGTTAAAAGTTCCTTGAAATATGTTCCTGATCAGAAATGGAAACTCAGCTATGTAGTGAAAACATATTTGACAAATAGAGGCACAAAGACTCACTTTTGAATGATAATCAGCAATCCTCTTCCATTCAGCAAAATCATTCTACTGATTCACAGAGCACTGTGCAAGAGGGAGAGTTCATAGATATCTCATGCATGTTTACTATTAACAGCAGAAAGTCTATTTTAGCTGATTCTAACAAGATGCAAACACTTTTTTCACATCCAATACTGGAGATGGAGCTGCAAGCTGTTGAGAATGGAAATTTAAGAGAGAAATGGGACGATAAACTGTAGAGATAAAAAGTCATTTTTAATCTGGCTGAAGATTCAAATTATCTTCATTATGTGTATAGTTTCATATATGCCTGAAAAGAATTGAATTGTGTTTTTCTCACTGAAAACTGTGCAAGAACATTGATTACATTAAAGATTCTTTCCAGTCACATTTCTTCCTCTGAACATACATTAGACCAGTGTTCCTAAATAAAGAGAATGCTCCCTTCTCTATCCTTGCAGGATAGCACATTAGCAGAGAGATAAAAATTATTCTTCTGAAGCCCAGCTTCATTTCAAAACAAAAAGTAACTCTAATTACAGAGTTTAAAAAGCAAGCTACGAGAATATGAAGAACATGTAATCATTATGTGTACATCTGCCCGAGTTTGTAGAAAACTGAAACAACAGTGGTGAGGTGTAAATGTCAGTGATGATACTCTAATGATCATCGGTAAGTATTCAAGTCCATTGAAGTTTAGAAGAAAGAATATGTGGAGGATGAGGCATTTCCTGATTCCTATGCGTGAAGGACTTGTGGCATAGTGAAGATGCACTAGGGATAAGTTGATAAAGCTTAGGAAAATATGCTGGAGTTATAAGATCCTGAGAGTTCATTTCTTATTCCTAGGACAGCTTCTCATAATTTCAGGTAATTCTACACTATCATCTCTCAAACTCTGAAGCACTGAGCTATACAGCTACACCAGATTACTTCACAGATGTGAAGGTTGAAACATAGGAAGTTGACCTGATGGAGTTATGAAAGTTTTTGTTTCAGTACTTTGCTCTGGAACTGGTAATTTCTGGCAAGCATCTGGTACTCAGAATGTATGTGCAGCATATAAATTACATATGGTAATTTTCTGAGTAAGCAAAATGTGTTTTCTGCTCTGGATCTCAAAAGCCTTTTGATAATGTTGCTACTGCATCATTACTCTTGTCCTATGAGAAATCTCAGTCTCTTAAAAGTCTATTTGTTTAGTATGTTGAGTTGTTAGTCACTAACGGTGGCACTGATATTGGCATTCCCATGGTTTGCAGTCCAGGATGGTCCAGTGATTAGCACTACCATCACCATCTTGTCTGCTCAGCATTATCTGGTTAGATTTATCTAGGAACACTTTGTGAAACCCAGTGGTATAAGGTACTTGGAGAAACAGTCAGTTTCTGATTCTCATTTTGGCTCAAGATTCCAGCTACTTGGCACTGGAAAGATTTTGGTGCCTTGAGGCATACTCAGGTATCTAGTGACCTTCATGGTGCACACCTAGCTATCTACTGACTTCATGTGTTTCTAGGGTTAAGTCACGCATGACTGGAGACTCTAAATGTGAATTTGTACCCTGATATGGCTGTTAGAAGCAATGTGAGATTAAGTTCCTCCTGTGGTTCAAATTCTTGCACTTTCTATACCTCAGGTCTCCATCTGCAGAGTAGAAAGAGATGTAAAATGCAGGGATATTGAGGATAAATATATTCAATATCACTTAAATACAGCAAGGTTGGAGAACTAATATATGCTTGAAATAGAAAACCTTGTACAGAGTTGATGCCCCAAAAAATCTTTTTTTACCCTTATTCATTTCCTAAGTGGCAGCAATGGACACTGCAATGTACGAGATACAAAGAATTTACAAATGAATAGGCAGAAACAGAGAAAATGGGATGTAAATTGCAAGCCTGGAAGGAGTACGTTAGAATTGTTTGTATTTTAATGTTTGGTTTGATTCATTCGGTGTGGGCATTGCTTACAAGGGAACCAGTCACAGAAAAGGTCAGAAAACGTCAATGTTAGACAGTATGGGTCTGATCTGACAGGCTTTCAGGAAAAGAAAAAAAAGTGTTCTGCATTAAGAGTGAGGACACAAAGTTCCCTTTAGTTTTCAGTAAAAACATTCTGGGAAAAATTTCTGTTCCGCAAGCCTAAAATTGAAATTTCATTGCAGCAGGTATAGAAACTGTTTCCCACAGTGCATCTATGATCCTGAAACTAAGCAGGAATAAAGAATTTTCTTAAAACTCTTCTTAATGCTTACTACACACTGATTACCAAACATTTTTTCCTAGAAAAGCCTGATTTGCTTAAACAAATTCTAAAATGCTTGTTCAGCTGGGTATTTGCATGCACTGTTCAGCTTCTCTAGGGGTTCCATTCAAATAATAAAATACAAAGAAATGATATAGAGTAAAACTATATAAACATGGAGGAAAAATGACATGGAGCTGAAGCTGACCATGATATTTTGCTAAATTACCCACCCCCTAATTGTTGTATAGGTTGGCACTTCTGGTGATCACAATATTCAACGTTGTACTGATAACCAACCTGACATTGTATAATACTCTATTTTATGGTAAGAAATGTTTTAAATAAAAGTTAAATTTGGAAATATGTGCAATCAGTATGATGCCCTTAGAGGAATTAATCTGTAGCAAATCATCATCCATGACAACTGCAGCGAGGAAAAATATTTTATATTGTCACTGTTTCTGGAATAATTCCATGAGTTTTTCTGGTTTCTTATCTAACTCTTTTTTGAAGCATACAGAAAAGTATATCAAGAAGCTCTCATATATACGCAAACCTTACTTGCAAACCACCACACACTTTTGGACTCCTTGGCATATCTGTCTCCCAAAATGTAAGCCTCCTCAAGCTCAGCCCATGTTGGCAAAACATGTTTTTTAGCCCTTTTGAAGTGTGTGATGAATGCATCCAGATGTGATGAGGGAGAGCCTGTGACACAGGCTGCACTAGGGAGTGTGACTGGTAGGCCCATTTGAGTGTCAAGCTTTTCTACACTGTAGTGGCTGTATAGTACCCCACGTCTTGCAGTGCAGTGGATCAGTCTGTGATAACAGGCACAACTGTTCAGAGAGATTACAGGTCAGCTGCTTCTTGCTAGGTGAAAGCAGCAGACAGGCTGCAACCTGTACTGTGCTGCACACAGAGTGGTGGTAGAAGAACGTGAGAATATAGTAAAAGCAGTGAATATCTCTCTAAATGTGTGAAAACTGACAGGTCTTTGACAGTCAGAGAGATCTGGCTTTTCATTTCAGTCAATTTAAGTCATGATCCCTTTGCAAGCAAAAAAAATGTTGCAATTAATATACAAGTTGAAAAAGTATTCTGATATTAGTTATTAGCACACATGGAAATGCAACTCTTATTAGAGGAGATGGTCTCATAGGCTATCTTCCTTAATTATTCTGAGTGTATCTGTTTTGGTTTTGTTTGCTTTTCTTCTTTTTTCCTCAGACAGATACACATCACAGATATTGAGCTCTGTAGAGAACAGAATATATCCTGCAACTTCGTATAAATATGTACACTAAGTTGACAGTGTAGCGTTGGAATGATGTGTGGGTGGATCTTTGCTCTTTGCAGTGCCCCACTGAAATCAGGCAGACTGGTTTTGGGTGTACAAAGCTCAGATTAGGGTTTTTGACTGCCACAAAGAGCAAATGAATGGGTGGTTTTGTCTGGGTTACTTCCAGATAGTTCATAGTGAATATTTATTTCCTTTATCCAGAACTTGGGGTAAATCCAATTTTCTGTCTGCAAACTTTCTGGCAGTACAGGTCAAGCACTGTTTTATTGTATATTTTGACATTTTTGCATTTCCAGATTTTTTTTTTAACTAAGCTGAAAGGAAATTAATAGTCTGAATCATTTTAATTCATTGACCATGGAACATGCTTATTGTACAAACATTATTCTGGAGTAAAACATCGCTAATATCCTGGGTTTACCACATATATTAAAGATACCTACATACTTTTTCTTCATCTTTTAAAAAAGACAAGATGATCAACTCCATACCATTTCAGTACTGCAAAACTATTCTGCTTTATAAGCAGCTATAAGATAGTCTCAATTTTCTTAAATCATGACTTCCCATTTTCTTAAATCAAGTGGGAGCATCTGAAAAGTTTCATGGAAGCTAGCAACAGTGAATCGTGTAATGAGCATCACACTCTTAACTGCACAGGATGCTCATCATCTCAAACAGTCTGAAACAATTATGTGCATCATTCTAGTTCCCCTGTCAAGTATAATGCCATAACTGAATGTTTTTAGAAAACAATTGTCTTTATTAAATTCAACTAACATGTGCAGATTTTCAAACTACTATAGGTATTTCCTAATCAATAGATCATGGTCAGACCCTAGACTGAGTTTCTCACCAAACTTTCTCTTGCTTTCATCTTTTCAGCCATGCCCAAGCTGTTTTTTTGGTTTTTTTTCCCTTGGTGAATTCAATATGTTTGTTAAAGGACAGGTTTTCTGTGACTGTAGTTTCTGTCAGGGTCTCCCAATGGATCTATACCTGGGTGCAAAACAAATGCACAACAAGAAGTTTAATTTCTGTCCCGTATTTTCTCTTTCCATTTGCCCAAATATGATGCTGTGGCATTTCTTAGCTGAATTATGGATGAAGAACATGGTATACGCCAGAATCCACGAATAAAGTTTGTTTCTCCATATTTAATTTTTCAGTCAGACTGGTTTCACTGAAAAATAATGGGGTCCAAAGTGAGTCAGAAGTGAACATGTTTTATTTTGGTATAATGACTGAGAGCTTGTGCAAAGCTGCAGCATTTAGATAGAGTCAAGACCAGTGAGTCAATTGCTTGAAGACAGTCATGGGAGCTTACAGGCTTCCTTTATACATGATAATAGAATTAACTTTTGCATTGCCTTTGACTAGTGATGAGGACCAAGTAAGCAAACTTCAACTGAAAAGTACTGTTCTTTCATGTACTATGGGTGCAATGCAGTTGAGGTTAGATCTCTCTACTTTGGTAATTGGAATGAATTGTTCTGAGTGGTCCCTGCCTTCCTTGGCAAAGAAGAGTATAAATACACCATACACCTGTATATTTTGAATTGTTCCTATTTAAACTGAGTAGCAATGATATTTCTGGTATCTCATATCCACCTCAAAACCTTAGATAGAATTAGATGTTTCCCTAAGAGCCCACACAGCATAAGAAGCAGCAGAGCTGCAACTCTCACTGCTCTCTAATGGAGATAGAATGAAGGGAAGATGTATTATTCTTTCATTTGAAATCGGGAGTAATTCTGCAGAAATTAATGGAGCTCCCCAGTGCAAGATGGATATGAAAAAAAAGTCTGGCCCAGAGGCTATAAATTAAGTGTAAGTCAAATTCAGAAAGAGAGAGAGATTTGTGCAATAAGAAGCTATGTAAAATAAAGTATATTCTATTTGACTGGCTGAGAACAAAAATGAATCAAAATATTAACGAATACTGCAGACTAAGAAGTAACTTATGCTTCACTGCCTCTTTCTTTTCCTCCTTCTTCTGCTAGTTTCACATTGGTTGAGGTTATTGACAAAGCTAACTGATATAATCTTCTTCATGCAAGTGATTAAAAGAGCCCCTTCAGACATAAATTACAATATCAGTGAACCTGGAAGGAAACAATCTATTAAATACATATTTAAAAGAATTTCTGAATTCTGAATCTAACTCATTAAAAGGAAACCACAGCATACTAACTAAATGTTTTCTTTTGTTTTTGTTTTGGTAAATCCTAAGGTAATTTCAGGTGACTCTATAATATATTGTTGCGTATGTCAGATGTCGTACATCACTAATAACTAGCACTCATCTCAGTCTGATGGCTATAGGGAAGCATAAAAGACTGTGAATCACCGCTTGTAAAAACAGCCTAAGCCACCCCCTTCCTCCTCAATAAAAATATAAAAAGTTGAAAAGGATGAGGCTGAGGAGAACAAAAGAGAAGTGGCTGAATTGAGAAAAGGGGCATTTGCAAAAAATACTGCTTTTCCTAGACATGATTATTTCTTGTCTGCCTCCTCTGTCTCCACTAAAAGAAGTGTCCTGAGCTAATTTAATGGCTGCAGTGGTGTTTAGATAGTAAGGGGAGTCACAGAAACCTAGATAAATGGAGAAAAATACAGTAAATTAGAAAGTTTCTGCAGCTAGAATTGTTTCTTATTGAAAATTTTCTTTGGCAGTGAACCGCTACAATTTGTTAAAAAGAAAAGGTGAGGAGTGGCTTATGATCCAGTCATGTATTTGTAATTGAAGTCCATCTTTTGTCCTGTACACTAATATGGTGGGTTGATTTCAATAGGATATGATCTTTGTCTGAAATGAGCTGAATGGCTGTTCGTGGGAATGCTGTGCTCAGGAGACACTGAAGTTTTAAGTTCCTTATAGGCAAATGTGCATATATAATTGCTTTTAAGACTTTGCACTGCGTGCCTGCTTTAAAACATGTGATATTCCCTTTACCAGACAAAAGCCAGAAATTAATTCCTGTTTTGTTTCAAGGCTAGGGCTGATTAGTCTTTGACCTGATTGGTTTTCTTCTTAATACATGAGCATATGTTTGCTCATATAGCAATCAACTGGAGCAATACTTCCATTTTGTGTTTGCAGCTTAATTGCTCCCTGATTGTAAGCCTAAACCAGGCCAAACTAAGGCAGCGTTATGCAAGCTGGGTAGTAGAACCTGATCCCCATTCCAAACCTAGCAGAAAAGGACTGCTGTTCCAGCGATTAAATATATCCCCTTTATTTGGAGGTAGTTTTTATTACTTTGTAGTTTCTCTTCCTGTTTCACTCTTGGAAATGAGGTAGGAACTAAGAAAAGAGTGGGGATATATCTTTGTACAATGCTTAATTTTGTGCCTATTTCGGCAGTTTTGGAAATCTGTTCAAGCAAGCACATTGAACAGAATCTAATTTTCCTAATATCCTGGCTGTGAAACAATGTGGCATCTTTTTTTTGTGTGTGATACCTCTGTAGAAATGTTTTGAAGTCCTAGCTGACAATATCCTTTATGAGTAATATTTAATCTTCTTAGCAGACAATGCTTGAATTTACAGGAAGGGTACAAAATGCAGTGCACGTGATTGAGAAATAGTGTTCTTGGTCTTCACAGAGTGTTCACAGGATAGGAAAGTTACCTGATCCCTTTCATATTTGGGAAATGGTAGTGTTATCTTTCCATTACAGAGTTAACCTAGGTAGCCGGTTCAGCTGAGAAACAGGTTTGTGATTTCACAGATCTTCTGAACTATCCAAAAATTTACTGACTCTTTTGTTTGGGGCAGTTCTGGGGACCGTGAACATGAGGGAGTTACTGGAACGTTTTGGAGGACTGTTGGCTCTGGACAAACACTCCACCTTCAGCACAAGCAACATTCAAAATTATAAACTTGGGGAAGTCAGGTAGTCTAAATCATAAGTTTTTCTGTGCCCAGTAGCTAGGTTAAGGACAATGCATGAGCAAGGGCCCAGGTGAACTCTCTAGACAAGAAATGTAACTAGTACATTTGGCACTATGCCTTAAAATCACAGAATGATTTCCTTAACTACTAGAATTGTTCTGTGCCAGTGGAACATTTATTGCATCTTCCATTTACATGTAATAACTAGTGTTTTTCCTGTTCATTAACGGCCATCAAAGTTTATGTGTCAATTTATAGTTTTCTCTATTACACTCATTGGGTTATATTTTTCAAAAGTACTGGGGCTTAAGGTAAGCACTGCTCCCTAACTACCTCTCATAAACTTAATTTAACAACAAAACTTTGCAAAAAAATGATGCAGTTGCTAGAAACACTGATTTGTTCCATCTCTAGTCCCAATACTACACTTTAAATATTCCCCCGTAATTAATCTGGCAATAAATCTGTCGAGAGCTTATCAACATGGTTCCCACATATGACTGTATAGCTTATTCATTTTCAGTTAACAGATTATCTGGACCCTTTTCGTGGCTGGAGAAAACTCAGCCTTATCAAACCCAAACATACTGAAAGTTTTCCAGGAAAAATTGTCATGTCTTTCAGAGAAGTATATCAAATACGTGAAAAGTAGGGGATTTGCTTGTAATGCTACTTTCCTTCTAAATAAATCAGACACAATATGAATAATCAAATCCAGAAATATATTAATAGAATTCATCAGGTTTTTCTGTATTTTTGGAACTTTCTGCATTTCATTTGAAAAAAAAACCCAGGATTTGTAAGTATTCAGAGCAATCTACTTTGTCAGCAGATAGCACTGGATTCGAACTTTTAAAAAAATAGATTATGGTGATGATGTTGGTCTATTTTGGGGAAATATGAGTACACTTTTTATTTCTTCTCTGATTTTTCTGTCCATAAAATAGGGATAATATTCTTTTGTCTGGTTTTCAGCGGTTGACAATTGTGTTTTCTTGATGAGTAATACAACTTTCCTGAAAAAGTCTGGGAGATGTTCCTCCCTCTGAATGATGCAAAAGGAAGTTTAAAAAAAAATCAAAAGACATACATAGAAAACCACGGTAGAGTCTTCATTCTTTTCAAAAGAGGAAAAGGGAAGTCTAGAAATTTGGGATATTATTTATTTCTGTTTTATTTTTGAAGGCAGAAATACAGGTCTTATCTATTAAAAAAAATCTTCAGGGCAGTTCTGTTTTCTACATTACTTATGAAAATGACTATTGCAACGAGACTTGAATTTCTCTTAGAAAATAATGTAACAAATCTGATAAAACTTAGAAAACACTTTTATCTCCTTAATACTCTGCAGTAGAAAAACCTTGTAGATGTAGGGCTAGTCTACTGAACATAAACACTGCTTATTTGTCAGAGTATAGTCTCTCTATTTACTTGACCATTACTAAAAACAAATATACACGTGAGTGTATGTATAAGGATAATTTAACATAACCATATCTAAACAAAAAATACATTAAGCATTCTAAAAGTCTCATAAAAATCCACAGTTAGGATTGAGGACTGGCAACAGGATCCAAATAAAAGTTGGCATGAGAGAATTTTCCTCAACTAATAAGATAAGGTACATCATTCCTTTTTAATCCAATTTCAATGGCCTCCTGTTCTACACCTAAGAGGATATTTCAAAGGAATCTAATCTCCCAAATTATATCTGAGATTTGTAAAGAAATAATTGGATGCATGTCATATAAAAAGATGAACGTTCCCTGCAGTTTTTAATGATGATATATCTATTATATTTTAACAATTTTAATTTTGAGGATTTTGGTTCCATGGAAGAAATGTGTGGAAAAAGTGGGAAAATAAAAGACAATAGAAGGATATCTGACAAGACAGCAAAGTAGATGCTCTGAATCTTCAGGTCAATTGTCTGTTGTTGAAAGTTTACAGTTAATTGTTAAGTTGGTTTATTACTAAGAAGAACACCTTTCTAGTTCATTGTAAAGAGCTGGCATTTCTGTTCTTGCAAAGCTAATTAAAATGAGTTATCTAGCTTTCAAGTGATCATTAATATGTGGGATCTAGATGATCTTGTCTTGGGTCATTAACAACTGGTGCTTGCTGCAAATAACTCCCATAAAGTGCTTTTAGTGTGTCTTTTATGATTTAGTCACTTGTAGTCTATTAAAGAGTGTCTTGAGGTTATGAAGTGTGACCTGTGACCATGAAATCAGTGTTCTTTCACAGGAACTATGCCACACAGAAATGAAAGGCAAAAAGTATATACAGCAAATAAAGTGCCGTTACAGAACTGACACTACGATACGTTAATAGCAACGATGGTGTGAGAAAGACCAACTGACAGCAATCACTGGAGATGATGGGATCAGAAGAAAAGGTTGTGATCACAAAAGAATCTTCATTCTATTGACAGGACTGGCCCTAGAAGATACTCTAGACAAGATATAGCCATTCTCAGCTATTACATGTACAATTCATTTTGGCCTATTTTCATTTCCTTTTGTCTTTGCCTCAAAGTCTTTCCAAAGAGTCTAATGCTGCTTAGGCTTCTATTAGAAAAGTCTAAAAATGACAGATGTAAAAATCCAAACCCTAAAGATAAGATTAATTTGTTAGAGTTTAAACAAGTCACCTGGGCTCTACAGTGAGTTGGGATAAAAAACATTCCTGAAGGCTAGTCATCTCATGCTAAGTTGGGTATTTAAGGTATTTCAGATGTCTAAAACTAGAAATGTGAACCTTTGCTACATTGCTCCTGCAAGAGGCAAATGTGAGAGATATCATTTGCATCAATGCAGGCTGAGTGAAAATAATCCTCAGTTCAAATACTTGTCTCTCTCTCTCCTATTGACCTAGATGGCATAAGGTAATGGAGGCAGGCTGTTGGTTTCACATTGATTATTCATCACTAAATAATTTCTAGCTTTTGGCATCCTGGAGAAATGGGGGTGCTTTTCTCTTAACTGTAGCGTTCTTGAGCATACAGCTCTTCAGTGAAGTTTATTTCTCTATTTTTTGCTGATTATGTACTACTGATGGAAAATCTTAATATAAGAATTCAGTTTATATCCATAGAATGCTCTGCAGAAAAATGCTGTATTTATCTGTATTGCAAACTACAGAAGTATGTACAATTGATGCCATTAAGGCATCACCCTCTTGCCATACAGTTCTTTTCCTGCCACACAGTTTTGGTTTTTTTTCTTATTCTCCCTAAGTTATGTACCCTATCATAGGTATCTTCTTTCCCGCTGGGAAATATTCAGTAACAAGGTTGTTCAATTTTACTCTTTCCTTCTTTTTATTTTTAAAGGCTATTCCCTCCTATTCAGATACTGTGTCATTTTATTGTTTTATAAACTGAGGCAACAGCAAACATTGACCCTTGATAAAGAAGTGGATTTCTGTTTGTCTTCTATAATCTGCTGAATGGGCTGATCTTTGACTTACTGGAATCAGGACATTTTGCAGCAGCTGAAGATCTGAGTCTGGTTTCTGACTTCCTACTAAAGAAGCTAATGCTATATATGTAGGAAATGTTCCAAGATATAGTATTTGTAGAAAATAATTCAAGACATACTATGTAATTTAGGAAACAGCAGCTAAACATCAACCCATGAAACATTCAGAAATATAATTCAGTGTCATGCCTTTTCATCTGAAGATCTCAGTGTGCATAACAGAAGTGACAAGTCCATTTTTCAGGCCAGAAACTGATGACCTTCAGTTAAGGATTTTGAACTAATCCACCCTGAATACAGGAATAACCATGATGAAAACATGACTTTTCAGGAAATTAGAGGTAGAAACTATTTTCTGTTGAATAACAAATATTATCAATTACTAATTTTCTTTTATGATATGGAATTATTTGTTTTTAAATGCTTCTTTGGTTTATACAAATATTTATTTCCCAAAACTTGTATTTATTAAAAAGACAATATAGGAAGAAGAAAGCAGGAAATGAAGAAAACAGAGATAATGAAAGCAAGTAAGACAATAACAAAACAATTGATGAAACACAAATATCACAGCAAGGGCACTGAAAAACATCTAAATAACACAACTGGGATTAAAAAAAAAGAAGTAACTAGAAACTTTAATTAACAGACCACACAGATGTTGATTAACCGTTTCAGTGTTGGTTAGCTGGTTTGTGCAGAGTTTCTCCAATGTAAAGCTGTTCCTGTGACATTTTGTTTGCTTTCCACAGAAGTTGTATTTTTTTTCCCCTTGGGAGTAGTGAATTGGAACCTTTTATTTAGGCAATTAGCTAGAAACTACTGGGAAGGTGCCAGTGACATAGAAAGGGTAGCCATAGAAAACATAATGGCAAACAGAGAAAGAGAGTGCCAGCTCCAAAGTAAATCAAAAACCCAAATTATCTTAATTATAGAATCAGGAAAAAAAATAGAATGATGTTAGTCTTCTAAAAGAATATGGTAATTTAATTAGGCTGTCTCTATCTTCCTCTGCTGCTGAGTCCTATTCTCTACCATCACTAAAACTCAGAATTCTCTTTAAAGAAGTATGCTAACTACAGAAACTAGACCATCAGTAAATCAGAGAGGAGGTTTACCTTCCTATGTGGAAGGTGTTACACATAAAAGGATCTTCACCTTCTATCACAAAACATTTTCCAGACTGCCTGTATCTGACTGCATATACAATTAGATTTGCATATCTTGGTGCTAGGCAACTAATCCTCAATTTAAATGTAACTTGAATTATTCATTTCATGCTTTGGTCTGTTTGATTCTCTCCAATAGAGTTCTGAAATGCAGAAACTCTTTCCTACGTATCCTTTCATTTCCTTTCCAGTTTGTATAATTAACTCTTGCAATGTCATTCTACTACAAAGTCTTGATAAAAAAGTAGTTGGTGACTCAGAAAATGTTCTGATTCAGGAATGTCTCTAAGGTGCTGTTTAGCTCTTTCTTTAATTTTTCTAATCTTTATTCCTAAATCAAAATAAATTAAATATATTCAAGACCTTGGAGTTATTCGTTATATTTGAGAACACAAAAAATAACTTCATAAACACAGGTCTTAAGAATGTAATATTCTCTACTGTTTTCATTCAGAGCAACTTGGAAAAGCTAATTTCACCAAGTTTTTGCTTGTGAAAAATTCTCAGAGTAACAATATACAATTACAGTGCCTAATATATTTTTGGCAGGCTGATTTCCATGCAGCTTTTGGTGGTTGTTAAGTATATGGTGCTACATGAACTTCATTTTTGTCATTGCATTCCAGATCAGGCTAAATTACCTGCTATGTAGATGACAGAAGTAGACGAAAAGACATATTTTTACAAGCTGCAGATATTTGTTTGTGTACATGTGTGTATGTAGGTATATATATTTGTATAGATATATATATATATATCTAAAATGGAAGCTCCAGATGCTGAACCTAGGACAGATTTAAACTCCTGAGGAAGGCACTATTTTCATTCTTTGTTTATATGGACCCTAGAAAAATCCTAGTGTTCCCTTCTTTGCAATACCAATAAAAAATAATGGGAATACAGAGCTATCCCAGGACTGCCTTAGAGTTGTGTAGGATATTTGTTCTTTGTTGTCTTTGGGATAGGAAGCATATCACTGGCAAAAGAAAAGTGTAGGGAGCTTTCAAGATCCTCAGATAGTGGTTCAGTCTTAGATGAGGTATTAGGTTGCTGTAAGTCACGCCAAAGGCTATTTTAGCTCTTGACTGATGCCCTGGCATACAGATTGGAAAGGAGGTCTCATGGCATGATGCAGCAGATAGACACTAATCTATAAGCAGTCAAACATGCCTAGAAATGTACTGCAAAGAAAGCTACCCACAGAAGTAAGGAGTTTTAATTAACTCTAACAAGGATATGACAGAATTATGATTCAAAATTTTAAATTTAGACTTAAAGATGATCAAATAAAAATACTTCTAGTGTGGTTTTGTTCTTATGGTGTCTGGAACATTCACCAGAATATATAACTATTCCTAGAATCTCAAAGACTGAGTGTATTTATTGTATCTGGTATAATATATTACACTGGATTTTCTAGCATTTTCCCTGGTAGAATGTCTCCCTTCCCCAAAGAGTAATTGCAATACTGTTGGAATCTTTTTCTTTTCTTTTTGTCAAACATGATTTTCTTGTTGGTTTTCGAAACTCTGGGAAATTGACACAAGCTTAGTATGAGCAGAATCTTTAGAATTTCACTTGCTAAGTTCTAAGAAATCAACTATATTTTTCAAATGCTTACTACTTGTCCACATTTGGGAAGATGTTCATATGGAGAACAAAAACAAACAAAAACCCATGACTAGGCAAACAGATCATGTAAACTGCCATTATTTCTCTTTCAAAATATAGACCATTTAAATTATGCCTAAAGGGTCTTACTGTTTTTTCTCTGGGGGAACAAGACAGGCAATGAGTTTGGGGGTTTTGTTTTCTGCTTTTTACTCAGATTTTTTTCCTAGCTTTGGGGAAAGTTCAGCCCAGGAAAGATACTTACACAGAAAATTTCTATCCTTACAAATTAATGTTTACCTAAATTATAAGTAAATAAATGGGAATTTTGTAGTGGGAAGGACAAGCAGTAACAATAATACTTAGTATCACCATCTCTAATTAACTGTTAGTACATGACCTTCTGCCTAAATGAGATTCTATTCAGAAGAATGTATTTATTGATTTTTTTAGCACTGCCTTTTTGCTTAGCATAATCAGCAACATGGCAAGATGACAGAAAAACTTTAGTCAGGAAAACTTTAGGCTTTGTTATTTAGGTTTTCAGTTAACAAAGAGCTTTCCTGAGCTCCTGAGTGTTTCAGCTCTTAAGAAGGTTCAAACTATTTAAAAACTATCCTAAAAACTAAATAAGGCAGGTATTGGAAACTGAACAAAGCACTGGAATTGCACCAGCTGTAAACTTTGCTAAAGTTTTCTGTGACTTGTTTGATTTCTAAATGAGAAAGCTTAATCAGAAAACATCTGTCTTTAAAGACTAAGACTCTACTCCCCCTGAAGTCCATTTAACAAATTCTGATTGCTTTTTTCCAAATAGCAGAAGAAGGAATGGGACCAGATTGTTTCTATTTATATATGCAAGGAATTGCATCTCTGAGGATAACATTTTAGGCATTAAAAACAAGCAATGCAAAAGCTCTCAAGACTTCCACAAAACCTTCTATTAATTTATTGCACAACTGCAGTGATTAACAGCCAAACTGCATGATGCAGTTTTGTACTGTGAGTTTTAAGACTTTAATGACATCTTTAAAAGTGAGGTTAGGGAAGCAGTCCAAGAATGTAAGCTTAGCCTACAGTCTGCTCTTTTGATTCCTCAGCCACACTCCTATTTCAGAAATGTTCCAATGAACAGTTATTACTCTGAATGTAACAGAACCTCGAGGTTTCAGACTAATACTGCTCTTAATAATCTAGGCCATTTATATTCTGATTTCTGCAAAAATATTGTTTTATCTTAGCTAGTAGTGATTACATCTCCTTTTGCATTTATTTTTAACATGTACAGGTTACAGTGAAATAATTCCTATGACACCTGAATAGTAAGGCTACTGTTTTATCAACTTCTCTTATCAATCTCTCCTTCTACAGTAATAAAAATACTTTTTACTTGCATGTTATCCTTCTGATGTAGATTTCAAAGCACTATGCATGCACCATTTAAAAGGAATCTGTACATGATCTAGACCAAGATACTGTCTTGTCTGCAATAACACACTATGTTATGGGGTATTATTTTTATACAAAGTGATATCCATGACACAGATGCAGTCCTTTCAATATGCAATGACAGCACTGGTTCAGATAAAGAACGTTTTCCCACAGTAATGATTATTTGTGCTTCTGGATATTTCATGTACCTCTGATAACACGGAAAGTAATCACACATTATAATTAACTGAGGCTCTTTATAACATCAGAAGAATCCGTCGCATCTACATTAAGTGTTTCTTTCTCTCTGTTCATTATGAAAGAAAGCCTCAAATTAGGTGGCGGGATTATCCCTCCATATAATTGCACAAGTCTCTCTTTTACTAACATCAGTAAAAGACCCCACAAGAACAGATGTCTAAAAGATGCCTATTGTTAGACATTCACCTAAGATAAGGGATATATGGATAGAAATCCTCTGAAATTGTATTCTGATGTTCAGGAACATCTTCCGACAAAAATTCCATGGAAGGTGGTATGTTCCAATGTTTTGGCTTTCATTAACTGTCCTTTTGTTGTGAGAAAACTCCTCACAAATTCTTCAGTAGAAATATTTTATTTGCTGAGTTTAAAACTTAAAAAAGCACACTTTAAGATATTTTCTTTCCAAAAATATTATGGCATGTAACATGAGCATTTTATTAAATATTTCTGTCTCTTGACTTAATAAAATTGGATGATACAATTGGGTGCAGAATTTAGCAACTTTATAGGTATTGAGATATGGATATATAACAGTCAGTGAATGACTTCTACTAGTAGAAGTAACTTTTAAACTTTTAACATGAATATTTCAAAAGCAGAACTCCTCCCAAACATTTCTTCATATTCTTGTTTTAACTATTACTGATAGGAATGATTTTATTTTGGGTTACCTGTACTGTTAAAACAACATGTGATCCTTGGGTGAATCTCTTCATGAAAGCTAGGTTTTCCTTCCACTTCTGTACGAGCCTGTGAATGGAGTTGTATGGGTTAGTTCTAGAAGGGGCACTGCTAATGATGTATAGATTCACAATTAACCAGACTAGAAAATGATGCCTTTCCTTCCATGGAGGTAATCTTTTCTAAACTAGTAATTGTGGCTTTTTTTATAAAAAATGACATCTGGATCTACATCAAACCAAAAAAAAGCAGTCTTAGCCACAAAAGTTAAATATGACTGAAACTTGGAACATAGGGGTGATGTGTTACTTTAATTGAAGATAAAAGAAAATGATTCTGCAAAATATCAGAGCCTAGGAAACATACTGGAGGAATGCTGGAAGTGTGGAATACAAGACCATATCTGATATTTTATTATTTCATTGCATCTGTGAAAGAAAACTGGTTCACAAAACCTTCTTGTTGCATAGTACTCTCCCATGGCTGCAACTTCAGTATACTTACAAACTTACTTTTGAACAGAGAACTGAGAGATGAAAATTATGAAAAATAAGCTTTGAGTCCAAAGTTATATTACCAGAAAAAGTTAATACATTTTCATAATCCTTTCAATTTGACCTTTGATTTAATGGGATTATAATTGATGTAATGAGGTTAGATCACATGACCTTAACTTTGAGCACTTTGTTCTTGTTCTCTTGTTCTTTATTTGTGTGAGTTTTGTGTGTCAGGGTGCCACAACGAGGAATGCTAACTTTCCTTGCAAGATTACTCTCTAGATCACCCTGAAACAATTTGATTTATATCTTTAAACATCTGAATTAACATCATCTAACACAGACTGTGCATTTTCCTGGAACTATCAGGCAGGTTCTTGTGCAACATAAAATTGAGCTTTTTAGCCCAAAACATTTGGGTTAAAATAGCCTTCAAACAAAATAGCCTTGTTGACCTTGCAAGAAGGATAACTTCAGTTATTGTACAAGATCCTTAAATGCTGCTATCCTACATAACAAGGTGTTATTAAAAAAATATTAAACTGCTAAATCCAAGTAAACCAAATAAACAAAGTTATCTAAGAAAAGCAATAACAAAATAACTGTTGAATGAATGAAAATACTCATTTCACAAGTAGGCTCATAAAGGCTCATTTATCACTTTGTATTACTACCATTCAGGAAAACAGAAAGCACAGGGAAGAAAACTGAAACAGTAATGGCAAAAGATTTAGGAAGCGAAGCCACAGAGAAGATTTCATGTAACTCCCTGTAGTGAGGTGAAAGCCGGCCATATATGTTTGCTTGTGGCTCCAGGGTTTGTTTGGAATTTACAAGGTCTGTGGCTTAGCTGCTGTTCACAAGGTTTGTTTGGAAAATAGGTATTGCGGTTGGAGAAGAGCTACTGCAGACAAGGATGCAAAAGGATTAGGGAAGATCTAATAACTGGGGATGCAACAGGAGAAAATATTCGTCTTCATCTGAGGAGTTTACCTAGCTGTTTTTGGGAAAAGCCTCTTGAAACAAGGCTGGGATTGTTGATAAAAAGTGTTTTGAAGAGGTAAATGATGAGAAAAGTTGGAAGAGATTCACATAAACTTTGTGCTTTAACAGTTAGAAGATGGAAGAAGCCAGGTAAAAAGACAGCTTGGCAATGTGTATACGAGTATTAACTGGTGCAAAGACAGACTAAAGAGAGATTGTCACATTGAAAGGAATAAATAACTAGGTAAGTTATAGTTAATGAAGGGACTATATCTGATTCACAGACTGGGTATGAGCAGTAGGAAGTAACATAAATATTCGTATACAGCTGCAAATGACCTGGAAAACAAAATGGAGATTTTACATTAGTATTTCACAATGTGAAACTGGATGCTCTATGCACATTCATACACATATTATTGTAACCCTCAGCTGTGACAAATGATTTAAGCAGAATATCACCCTCTAACTCCTTGGCTAGTGGAAACTTGTCTGACACGGCTTCAGTGATGCTTTTGTCAGATTAGTTTCCACAGTAGGTGAATATACTAGCTTAAGATACTTCTCCTTCATAGGGTGTTGTATCACAGCACCCTACATCCTCAATTACAAAGCTAAAATGGTTTGTGGTGTTAGTCTGTCAAATGGATCACAGAAGTTACTCAGATGAAAAATAAACTGGTCAAACCCCTCCCTATTCCTATATTTAAAAAGACTGGTTTTGTTACTTTTCTTAACCAGATCAGTACCCTGATTTTGTTAACAGAGCAGCCCTATGCACACTTGTGCCAGTACAGCATGGGAAAAAGCAGAAAAGCTGATGGAAAGGATGGCAGGACAGGGGAATGGATTTTAAGAGAAATTTTGCACAAGATGGACTATGCTTCACTGTAAATACTACCATTCATACAGCGGAGTTGCACTTTCCTATTGGGCTTTTATTTTTTATCCTGGAGATTAGCCAAGGGTTGTATCATCTTTGAATTTCTATGCATTTAAGTAATAAAATTTCTGTGATACAGCTTTAGAAATAGGACTTTACAGGCATAGCACTGAGAACAAAGAATGCACGCATGCCAACTCTGGATGGAGGATGGAGACTAGGTGTGACAATCAAAAAGCAGTGGCTCTGCACCAGACAACGACAAACCTGGTTTCCTGAGTTTGGAGAAACTGAGAGGAGGATGTATGATGCTTAGAAATAAGGTAACAGTGGTGAGGTAGTTTAGGTAAAAAATGAGCTCCCCTCCTCAGTTTTAAGTTTTGTAAGAAGACAAAGCCACCCTAACATTCTCTCTCCCTCTCCAAAACAAAGGAACTCATCCAGAAAGTTGTGATTTATGTGTGTTTCTACCATTGTATTTTCTCTAGTCTGAGGCAAGCTTTTCCTAAACCAGAACAAAACTGAACATTGTTTGATTGAAATGTTCTCAATAGGACAATCAAAAATCTGTTTTTTTGCTTTCTTTCACTGTAAGTGACTCAACTTCAGACCGAGATAAAAAGACTTGTTTTTGTTGCTTAGAGGAAGGTTTTAACAGCTGAGACCCTTTATCCTTTATACAGCTAGACATCTCAATTTAAGCATATGAGGCATTTCACTGTCAGAGCTTCTGGGGGGCTAGAGCCTAATAACCAGCTTATTCGTCCTGATCTTTCAATCAAAGGTGTTGAAATTTTGCTCAGTGTTACTCTTGCTCTAAAATGAAGATATGTGGACTACTATGTCTGCACAAAGCTGGGTTTCTGTGACAGACAAATTGCAAACCTGTTTCTGTATTGTTACTGCATTGTTACTTATGTTCGTCTATACTCCTACGATAGATAGACAATAATAATAGCAATAGCTGTACTTCCATCTTCAGATTCTTTAGAATAGATTATTGTAACGAAGTAAAAGAAAGCTTTCTTTCAAGAAATTTGTAACATGTTACTGTCTGGAAAATAAAGTTGTACACATCAAAGACATGACATAATGAACTGAATGCTGCTTTGCAGATCATCATGCATAACTTCTTAAAATCATGGCATCTGTTTAACTTTGATTTATAGTTTTACAGCCCTGTGAACCCTATAGTCATACGTAAATGAAAAATAACAAAAGGACAGTCATTCACCTTACAGCAGCAGGAGTTTTAGGAGATGTGACCAGTGATTAAAAAAAAAAAAAAAGAAAAAAAAAAGAGTTTAGGAGCATTCCACCAGAACTATATATGGGCTATACGTCTCCTTTTGCTCTTGTGCAAACACATAAAATTGCAGAGTGCCACAGCTTAAATCCTAAAATACACAGGCCGTTTTGGCAGTCAGTGCTTCTTAGACTCCTTCAAAAAAAAAGCAGTTCTTATTTTTGAGGTTTTGGAGAGAGAACATCCATATATAATTTAAAAATTACGGTCATTATGAGGAGAAGGCTGAAATATTTATTTGTCAAATTGTCTAAAGGTAAGTTTGAGGAAGTTGTAACTTGAATATTTGTTAGGTTCCATCATGCTGCCACAAGCAGTAGAAAGATGATCATGGATGCTCTACTCTTCACATTGTTGCATGGGAAAATGAATATCTGTAACTAATATCTGTAACATCTCTTTATGCTTCCCCATTACAAAAGCTAGGGAGGTATGTATGATTGGACAGGGAGATGTTCAGTGACATATTCCGAAAGGAATGTAAGAAATTTCACCTACATTTCAGAAGTACAAGTTTTACCTTCCTGAATGAAAGAAAGCAATAGGTAAAAGCTGTCCTTAAATTTTGTTGTTGTCTGGTATAGAATAAGTAAGATTTTTTTTTCAGATCCCATTATAAAAAGCAATACAGCAAGTAGTTTCCAGATTCCACATAGAATTTGTCCCATCTAAGATTCATTCATTTATTCTCCACCCTGACAGTAATTGTGTCCCTACAAATACAAAACATTTTCATAAATAATTCCATTTACTGGTTCTATGAAATCTAATTTGAGCCTATTATTGGGAACAAACTGTCACAAAGTCCCACTGCTACAATTTTAAAAAGCAAAGACACTGCTTAATTTAAATATCCTTAGTAAATTCCTGCCAGCACAGAGATATTACAATGCAAACATTGACTATCAACTGGAGCTGCTGAATGCAGATTTGGCTCTAGACTGTCTTAGTGGGTGATGCAGTCCTTTTAAAAACAATGAAGAAAAATTCAGCGGGCTGTAGGAGCACTTCTGCCTCTTTAGAAGTTTTATGGTCTTAATCCTGGGTAAGTTTGTAGTCTCTGTTTTTCTATTTTTATAGAAATATTTAAAGAAACATTCCCTTTCTGGGAATGGTAGGGCAGAAATGGGTTTCAAGATGTTTTCTTTTGTATATAAAATAGTACAGAAAATAGTAGTAAACTGTACCTACTTAAAATAGTTACTAATAAGTAATACTATAAATAACTAAAAAATAACCAGCATTAATAGCTGTTGTATACTTTGTTACAGCTAATTTAACCTTGTAGGAGAAGTAAAATCAATAGGAAATTTTCTGATACAGTTTGTAAAAGTGGCCAAGCTTTTGGAATCCGAATCACTTAATCATGTCTGATTAATAAATAGCAAACTCCACGTTACAGGTTGCAAACAATTTCTTCAGCTTAGCCTAATTTTGCTAATCAGTTAGAGCAAAAAGATAAAAGGGTTGATAGCTCCTACAGAACAGAAAAGGGATTAGGATTAACATGTTAGCCCCCATGGAGCAGAAAGAAATCAAGGAAAAGGAGGAAAATGTCATAATAAAATGTCATCATAATAATCATAATCAGCATCATAAATGTCATCATAACGAATATGAATTTTGAGTCTAATTTTAATTGTCTGCCATGGTTTTAGGTTTGCTTTTTGAAGGTATTTTGTACTCTTCTCCAAAAGGAGTGGTAAGTAAATTGCATTTTTGCGACTTTTTTGAAGCAGTGAGCTATTAGCAACCTTCTTACTGAGGAAAAAGTAATGCTTGAAGAAGTAAGATGGCAGATGTTCTGAGTATTCTTTTCAGAGCAGGTACCCGGGGTTAGCTGTCTACCACAACTGTGTGCAAGTCATGGAGAATCAATTAAAATGACACAACTGTCTTTTGAAATTCATTTTTGAATTTCAATGTCTTTTGAATGTCTTACACAAATGTCCCTATATATCTAGGTTAAGCTATTATGCCACAAGTTTTCTCATGATCATCACAGTAGCATTTATAAAATTTACACGCTTGAGGTGAAGGCATGGCACTTACTTTTAACCATGCAGAGAGAGTGATGTGTACAGCACTACTTAGTGTTACTCCACACAAAAGTTAGTGCCAGTCTTAAGATCTCCTGTACCATGAATCTTACTCTTGTCACAGGTAGGATTTTGCAAATTGTCACTGTCTTGATATTCTAATGTCCTCCCTGGTGTTTACAGCAAGGCAAAAATCTACAAAAATAATATCTAAACCACTAATAAAAGTGAAACAGCAGAGAAGTGTGTATCAATTTAATACTGAGTTATTAGTTAATACAGTAAATCAATAGTATTAATACATAAAAATTAAGTAGCAATAACACTGTATCACATATAAAATGAATTTTACTTTAATGGGTGGTGGTTGTCCCCGTGCAACTAGTTAAGACAAAAAGTTACAATACATTTTTGCTTCAGAATATCAGGTTCACGTTCATAAGGACCATCTACATTACAGCCAGCTGAAGCTTCCAGTATAAGTCATATATCTATATGGTAGTTTAATGTCATATTTTTATTGCAAATATTACACTCTGCTTAATAAAGCAGATGATATACATTAACTTGGACAGCAGCCATTGGCATTTCAGAAACAACAAAATACATTACCCAATCTATCCAGCTATCTAACACCCATTGCAATAACATCCATCAAATATTACTTACAAATCTGTTTCAGAACTGAAGGAATGGAATTTTCTCTCTCCTGTGGAAATTCTCATTGGGAAATTCCAGTGTCCATGTTCTGTAACAAAGTGACAATCAGTAAGTTCCTATGTGGCTAGAGATTATTACTGTATGTACTGTATTCTACTGTGCTTTATGTACTGTACTGTACAAAATATTCCTTTTCAAAAAGCAGCACTACTGGAGGATGCTGGAGTAGCTCCTTATTTAACTAAACTATTTAACTAAAATGTCTTTTAAGTCAACTTGTGGGTTTGTTATTACTTTCATTTATTTGCATTACTCCACTGATTAACCAATAAATCCATATTTCTAGCTCTGATGTTCAATTACTTAATTGACTTAGCCTTTTTACATTTACGATATGAAAATACTGAAATGGAAGCCTGCAGACTAGAAGCCGTTTGCCTGTGACTGAAGTGAAGGATGTGATAGGGTCACACCCCTCAGCCTAAAGAAGAACTCTACTTGACCCAGCCGTGCTGGGTGAACGAAAGTATTTTTCCCACTTAATTATTACCAAAATAAAATGAATACGAAGTTATCAATACAGCCTGTTGCATAAAACCCATACTGCAAGTATAGTGACTGAGAAGAAATTGTAGAATGGGGGGGAGGGGGCAATTTTTTAATTTCCATTCTTTTTTACCTTACTTCAGAATAAATGCAATACATTTTAACAACACAGACCTGAATTCTTGTGCAACCTGACTCCGCCACTATCGCAGGTGCACCCAGGCACATCCTGGCTAGATGCCAGCCCCTTGGCACACATCTTCCCATCAGTGACAGCACGCTGCAAAGGAATGGAGAAATTGCTGGCTTGACCCCATCACCTAGCAACTTGGTGGTAGTCACGGTAAGCAGCTGAAGCAAGAAAGAAGAATCGTCACTTTAAGTGAAGCTGGTATTACAGGCCTTTAAAATATGATTTCCATGAAACACGTTTGAGAATAAGCCCTGGAGTGTCTAGAGTACATAGACAAATTCAGCAGTTTCTGAAAGCGCAAGTGCAGCGCCATCTTTAGGGAATGCTTTCTAATCTGTGCTGGAGAGCTGCTCTGGGGAGAGCTCTTGGGTCTGATGGCTCCGACTCTCATTGCCCACTGTCCTGGGCCAAAAGCAGCTCAAGTGCATGACTTAGGGCAAAGACTGGCACGGGGCAGCATCGGCGGCGGCCGCGGTGGCGGAGGCAGGCCGCGCTCCCCTCAGAGGCGCGGCAGGGTCCCGCCAGCCCGGGCCCAGCCCTGCCCCCACCGCGGCCACCTGCCCGCCGACCAAAGGCGGGGGAAGCGGGGCGCAGCAACGGCAGCCCCTGCCTCGCGGCCGGCACAACCGGAGCACCGGCAGAAACGGGGCGCAGCCCGCCAGGCCCCGCGAGGGGGGCTTCCACCGCCCCCGGCGCCCCAACGGCTCTTTCCGCCCCGCCCCTTCGGCCACGTGACGCCCGCGAGGACCCTCGCAGACCCCAGCCGCGCCGCGGCCGAGCCCCCCTCACACCCCCGCCGCGGGGATACGGCAGCCAATGAGGAGGGTGGGCCCGCTTCCCCTCTTGCCTCCCATTGGCCCGGAGCGCGGGGCGTCGCGCGCCCGCCGCAGCAGAGCGGCAGCACCACCGAAGCCCCTGGCCCCTTCCGCTGGAGCGTGCCGCGGGCGGGGAGGGCAGGCGTGCGCGCGCCCGCCCGCTGCAGCTCTGCAGTCTGCCGTCTGCCGCTGCCGCCGCGCCGAGGCTCGCGCACGCGCCCAACCGCCGCAGTAGCCGGGTGTCTGCGGGGCGGGGCCAGGCCGGGTGCAACGCGCTCCCCGCTGGTGCGGGCGGAGGTGGGAGCGGCGGGGCCGGGCGCGGAGGTGACTTTCCCCGCCGGCAGCGGGGATGCTGCAGCCGCCGCTCGTGAGGAGGCAGCAGGCGCGAGAGCGGGCGGCCGCGGCGCCCGGCGGCATGAGCGGCAGCGGGAGCCGTCCCCGGGCTCCGCGGCGGCGCTAGGCGCCCCTCGCCGCTCGGCAGACCCCGCCACCTGCCCGCGCGGCGGCGGAGTCAGCCCGCCCGGAGGCGCAGCGCGGCGGCAGGGCCCCCTCCGCGCCGGCCCCGCCGCAGGACGCCGCCGCCCTCTCCTCCGCTGCGGCGGCCCGCGCTCCCCTCAAGGCGCCTCACGCTGGGGACCGGCCTCCGCCCCGCGCGGCCGCTGTCGCTCCCGCTCCCAGGGGGGCGGCGGGCGGGAGAGCGGGAGCCCCCTCTCCGCCGTCTCGCTGCCCGGTCCATGGGAGGAGCTCGCCGCCGCCCTGTGGAAGGTGCCGCCGCGGCTCGCCGGGACTGAGAGCGGCGGCCGCCGGGCGGGCCGGCTCGGAGGGAGGATGTCAGTGCTGCGCAGGGCGCTGCGGGTCTCCAATCGCTCCATGCTCGCCTTCATCTTCTTCTTCTCCTTCTCCTCGTCCTGCCTCTACTTCATCTATGTGGCCCCCGGGATCGGTGAGTCGGGAGCCGCCCCCTCTGCGGAGAGGAGGCGCGGCGCGGGGCGGTGGGGGGTGGGGGGCGCGGCCCCACGGACAGGGCGCCGCGGCCCCGGCCCGGGCGAGGCGGGGCGGCCTCGGCGGGGCGCCGCCCGCCGCCCCCCGTCTGTCGTGGCGGGCTCCCGTGCGGGAAGGGTGGGCACCGCGCCGGGGAAGCGGGTCTCTGTTTAAAACCCCTCGTCGAGGCGGCTGCGGGCGACCGCCGAGGGTCGCGGCGGCTATGACTCGTGTTCATCCTGCCTCTGTGCTCTGTGGGTTTCAAATACTCTAGAAGATTCATCTGCCACCGCGAGGCAGGTGAGTGCCGTGCTTGTTTCCCGGGCTGGAAAAGTGAGGCAAAGAAATCTGCTCACCGTTTCATCCTATTATAAATTAATGGCTGAAACCAGGAGAGAGCTGCGAAGTTGCCTGCTGGAGTCACCTAAATGCATCTTTTAAATCGTTAGTAATTGTATTAGTAATAAAGCACATGTGAATATAAATCGACAATCAGTCTGAATTTTTGTCGTTTTCTTCTGTCAGTGGGATGTCCCCTCACAGGTTTTACAGTAAATTAACTTCCACTTCCCAAAGTATCACTTTAGTGGGGGGAGGAGTCGTTTGTATAAGAAATGTTACCTAAAATAACTGTGCAAGTCTAGGTCAGATTTAAAAAAAAAAAAAAAAAAAAAATTAGTCTGTGCTGTTTTCCTAGTTTGCTCCTCTGTTGTTTCTGGGAAAACATCAGGTGGCTTCTCACTGGATGATGCTTTCAGCACTTGGTTAATGTTACCTTTGAAATAAGGCAAGAAGTGTTCTTCTGTATGGTGCTGTGATATTTCACTGTTTCATGTCTTTGGCTAGGTTACATGTTTTCTTTTTTCCAGGGAACGTTGACACTTTCTCCTTATCCATGAGTTCCCTCTCAAGTAACAGTAAAGCCATCTCAATGTACTTCTTCAGTGCTTAAAACTCTTCTCTAGAGTGATTACTGTAAAATGTCCACACTGATTAGGCAGCTGAATCTCTGTGGTAACTTTTTCATGCACACTGGTGTCCTCATGCTGTTTTGCATCCTCTTGTTCATCATCTTTTGCTTGGCTTGTAAAACTTTTAAAGGTGCAGGGACTTCTCCTGTGTTTACAGCACCTCATACAATATTGACATGCCTATCAATAATTATTACAGTTCAAATATTAAAAAATAACTAGGGAATATATCATGGATTAGAGTTCTTCAATTTCTTGCCTGATAATGTTTTCCCTCTGAAGGGGATGCAGCTTAGTCTTTTGTAAATGAGAGAATGGTGCTACCAGGGCCCATTTAGACATTTTAGTTCTGTGAAGCACTCATGCAGTATCATTGTAGACTTTGAATACAAGCAGTTGGTGTATGATTTAGGAAGCAAACTGCAGTTTCCACGTTTTTTAATAAGTAAGCAAAACTGTTAACATCTTGCATAATATATAGAGCTAACGAATTACTTCAGCACCATTCAAAAGTGTCCACTGGATATTTTCTTAGAAATACATCCACTGATGTATTTATCGATGCTTGTTCATTAGCTTGTTCATTGTTTAGAATCAGAGCATCTAGTAATAGACTACTTCTTTCCTGACTTCATTTTGCTACTAAACTATTGGTCTTTGGTTATCTCTTCATTTTCTTATGAAAAATGTAAGAGTACCAGTGAAATGACATCGACAGCATGTGCCAAGAGTACTGTCTTACAGTAGATTATTTAAGATAGGTTGGATCAATCCTAAGAAAAAATCATATTCACTTAAACTGGTCTCTCTTCTCATCTTGGACACACATACTGCAGTTAGCATTTTCAAGTTGTAGTTTTATGATATAAAAATCTTCAGCAGTTGTATCAGTTTGTGAGATTACAGCTCTTTCCAGCCACTGTTCTGCAGTGTGCTACCCAAACTCTGTATGCAGTTGTGTTGTGAGCTCATCCAGCTTAAATAAATCAAAACCCTTTAGCACAGGAGGTTATTATTTGTTACTTCCCAGATCCAGTTCAAAATGCTACCATGCTGTGCTGGTCTTACTGGGGGAGGGAATATAGCAAGTTGTAAAGGAAAGGGAAATTGGAAGATCTTCCACTGGAAACTAAACCTGTCAACTTGCAGATGTGACGATGGTTTCCCAGGAATTTGCTCCTGAAAATGTTGCTGTGTAAAGTGGAGAAAAACAAGATTTTATTTTGCTAAAATATTTATTTATCCTAAAATAAAATTAAGGGCTACCCTGGCAATATTCTTGGGAAAAATGTAACATTTTTAAGAATGGAAGATTTGCCAAAAAAAAAAAAAAAAACACCCAAGTTCCCGAGTTCATAGACAGTATTATTAATATTGTATGATTTCTAGTCAGCTAATAATCATACATCATGTGCTTATGCCATTTCCATATTGCAATATGCACATGCTGCTTCCACTATCAGTGGCAGAGTAGGTGTATCTAAATCAAAGCTGATTTTGTGTGTGTGTTGGTGAAGGGAGGGTTAGTTAAAGATTGCTAACTGGAATTTAACCACCTTACCTATTAGAATGTATTCATGAAATGCTGCTGATATTGTGTATAAAAAGTGAAAATATAAAAAGAAGCAATATTTGTAGAAAAGTATACTGCATTTAAGTCATAAATAGTTGGAATCTGGCATAAGGCATGTGTACAGGTATGCTTTAGTGAATTTATTTTGGTTCACCAGATTGGCGGCTTCCTCAAAAAGCTACAAGACACGTGGCAGAAGGGAGGAAAGTTCTAGTGTGTGGTTGAGAACTGGAACTGCTTTCAGGCTTGTTTCCCTTCCTGATGGTGGGAACTGGAAGAAGAGCAAGAAGCTGGATTCCCAATTGTTATATGGGACAGCAGCATATTGGAAGATGGGAGGGAAAAACAAGTAGTTTATGTAGGAGAATGGCTTCCTGAGATGTCAAAACTGAATTAAATTTTGAGTCCTTACTGAGCTAACAGAATGGAATTCCCTCCTAGCAAGCAGGTGATCAAACGGAATAGATATATGCACAACTAAGTCCTTAGCACTGGAGCATTTTCAAAGAGGTCATTATTGTATTCCTTCTGTCCTTCATGCTAATTAGAAAATGGTATTGATGGCTGGTTTTTTTAATGAAATTTCTGGTTTGTGACATACAGAGTTTAGGTCAATTTTGAATATTGATAATCTGTTTAGAGAAAAAAAACTCAATTACTTATGTCAACATTTTTGATTATTTTTGTCTAATATTTAAATATTTTTATTTTCCTAATAATTTTCCTAATAATTACATGTATATAAATGTCTCACTTTATTGTAGAGACTTTGCAGAATGTTAGTTCTATGGATAATAGAAACTTTTGTTATCCATTATATTTAAGAAAATGAGAAGAAAAACATGAAAATTTCAGGTTTTCAGATAGACTGTTCTGAGACAATAATATAAAATTGCAGGGCTTGTATGCTTGAGAAGAATTCATGCTCTGTGCTGGGATAGTTCATGCACCTTCTTTCTCCCTTCCTCCTCCTCTATAAGGACAGAAAATTGGGTGGGGTAAAGTTAGCTGCAACCCTACTTCAGTGTCCCCCTTCTTTTGGTAGTCAGAGGAGCTTAAAAACTGAAGCAGATGGATCTTTTAACTGCTAATTAGAGAAGAAAACTATGTTCCTAATTTTTCTGTCCCCTTTTCAATTGGATGGATGTTTTGAAGCAAAATCTGGAAGGATAGCATAGCAAGGTAAAACAGTAGAAAATGTTTTAAATGTTTAAAATTTAAAATCTCATTTAAATGTTTGCATGAGACTATCACATAAGTCTCATATATTTGATGGAATGGGATAACAGAGGACACCTCCCCAAAAGACCACTTTTCTGACAATGCTTCATCTGGTGCTCCTTCTCTGATGATTGAAATGAAGAGATATGAACTGAAGTTGTTGTTTTTGAAGTAATCGGTGATGATGGCCTGTGATTCTGAAACTGTATTGAAGTTGCGGATATCCATATATGCTGCAGTTAAGAGACTGAAGAAACAAGCTGAGAACAGAAATCTTTGGCACCAATAGAGTCTTTCTCAGCGTTTGTAGATGACGGTACTAATAAAGGGACTTGAATAGTCAGTGTCTAATACTGGCTTATATCAAAACAACTATTTAGCTTCAAGTTTACATCATCGAAATGAGCCCAAGATGAGGAGACTTGGGCAAAGTAACATGGCCATGACGACCAAGAGACAGCAACTGGATACTGTTCTTAATTTCACTGCAAACGATCTGAATATTGTGCAAGTATTTTTTTTCTGACTTTGCTTTTCCTCTTTTCTGTCAGTGTCATGGCTGAAATCACATTGGACAATATAACTAGTCTTAGAAACCTGTCTCTTAGTCATCTGAGTTGTTCCTGTCTGTCTAACTCCAGCAGAGAACCTTTACCAGACTGGCTAGAAGAGCACCTTGGAGTTCTTGGTATTGAAATTACCTGTGGTCTAATCTGGCCACCTTGGACATGATGGCCTTATAGTGCTCATGAGAACTGGTTATGTAACAGTGCGATGACCAGGGAAGATGCAGTCTGTCTTTGACATCAGTAACCAGAAATCCTAAATGGTGGAACAAGTCGGAGGAGAAAAACAGCTACTATTTCTATTTTCTCTCTTAATTTTTTGCCTCTGTTTAAAAAAACAACAACAACAAAAAACTTCTCCTGTGGCAATCCTAACCAAGGGGCAGCTGTGGTTGGCTTCTGGTTATGCCAGGATCTTTTCTTGAGAATGGGGAATATAAAATATTTAAGAGAGTACAGAGCATTCCATCACTGATGAGAGTTGCTTTGTAAATAACTCAGGGCTAAATGAGATTTTGATGCATATCCATTGGTTTCAGATCACAAATTGGTAAATTTGGTATCCATCTATTTTATGAAAAGATCAGCATTCTAAAAGAAACATTTTTCCTGATACAGGAAAGGGTTATATCACTTTTCTTGGGGGGGAGGGGGGCAGGGGGGAGAAGGACTTGAGCAGAAATGGAGGAAAGAGCTGAAAATTCTATTATCAAGGTAAATGGTGACCACTGCATCCAGATGCTGTGCATCCAGATGCTGAGCCCATAAATATGAGAACCACCTTTGCGCTAATACTCTTTGTTCCTGGCATTGTGGCAGATCAGTGATATTTCTAAAGATCTTCTGTTTCATCACAGAATAATTTAAACTGGTAAGGACCTCTGGAAGGCATCTGATCCAACCCCTGCTGAAAGCAGATCCTATTAGATCAGATTGCTCTGGGCCATGTCCAGTTGAGTTTTTGAATATCTCCAAGAATGGAGATTTTGCAGTCTCTCTGGGCAACCTGTTCCACTGTTTGGCAACTGTGGGATTTCTTTTTTTTTCCTAATATGTAACTGGAATTTCCCCTTTTGCACCTTGTGCGCATTGCCTTCTGTCTTCACTGCGTATCTCCAAAAAGTGTCCAAATTCATCATCTCGGTACGCTGCATTGCATCTCCAAAGACAGCAAAAAGGTTCCCTCTCCCCTTAGCCATCTCTGCTTAAGACTGGATAAACCCATTTCTTTCAGTATGAATAAATTATATAGTTCAAACATTCATGGTTGTCTTTCACTTTTACCAACAGATGAGTTTTGACTAAGCTTGCATATTTCTTTCTGAATCATTTGCTTTTTATCTCTATCTGGTAGTTACTTTTCCTAGGTAAATTTAGTTATTGGTCAGGAAGCCTACCTGCATAGGATTTCGTGGAGTACTCATTGTGTGGCCTTGCTCTTAGTCAGGAAGGGGCAACTTTGGTATCCACAATGGTCAGTTCCATTTTTTTAAATCTGTGGGCTGTCCTCCTTTGCCTTTACTTTGGGATGTGTGGGGGGTTTTTTTGTTTTTTTGTTTGTTTTTGTTTGGTTTTTGTTTAATTTATGATGTTACTTGGAATATTTAATTTACAGATACTGCATATTTCTATATTTCTCAGTAATTGAACTCATTAAAACAAAATTTTGGAAGAATTTGGCAGATCTTATGCTTAAAATGTTATAAAAACAGTTGCTAGTGTCCAAAGTGCTCCTAGTCTTTATTAAACTATCATTGTAAGGAAATTCAGTTATGTATTTTAAAGTTGGAGTTGAAAATTTGCTAAAATAGTAGAAATTCAAGGAAAAATACTTACTTTCTTGATTGAATCTGCCCAGAGTAGAGGGAAAAATAAATGATATTATTTTACAAATTATGCTGTTAGATGTTACAGCAATGTTGATTGCAAATTTCCAAAGGATACTGTTTCACAATTAGCTATTGAATTATTTTTGACTGGCCATACAATCGACAACTAATAGTCTGAGAGTAGAGGATAGAATAGTATCAAATGTGTTAGAAGTTGTATTGGATGTTGTATCATGCATCTTGCTTTAAAATATTGCTAGAGTTAGGAATCTTGATTTCCTCGCCCCCAAATGGAAACTTGACTAACAAGATTTCCTCTTTGTGCACTTTTATTGGCTCTGATAAACAGTGAACTGACATTTATTCAGTTCCTCACCCTTGCAGTTTGAGGGCTTATCCATTAGGAATGTCCTTTGTGGCAGTGAGTCTACAGGCATTGTCTGGAGTATTGAAAAAATGCCACTGCTAACAGAATAATTTTGAAAACCAGTCTTCTGCCTGAAATGGATGGGTCTACCTGCACCGTATTAGTGATTCCTATTAAAAACATGTAGTTTTTCATATTTATTTTTAACGGATTGAAGTGATCTGTATCTTTCTAATATATTTTCCATTCAAGGAGGAATACATATGCAGATGCAAATGCAGTCTCACCATACCCATGAAATGAGTTTGGGTTTATTGTTAAACTATTAATAGTGCAAAATTGATATTAAATATTCAAGAACAAGAAGTCAAGTCAAAGATAGGTGCATTCAACGCATACAAATTTTTACTTTCTTCTGTTGTATATGTTTTTAGAACAACTTCTGATTAACAACAAATGTGTAATATGTAACAGTGTTGAACACTTCTGTGGGTTTTAACTATGTTCTCTGTAGCTTTCAATTTGTGAATAGGAACTAGTTTACAGCAGTCTATACATTACTTTGGTTATTCTCCTTCACTGCAAAGTTATTTAATGAGTCTGTGTTTTACAGAGTAAAGCCTATATCCTGTTGTGAAAAATATTCATAATTCCTAAATTGAGGGTGATGTTTTAGAAGAGATCTTCAACTGAGCTCTACTTACTATATGGTATAGACTGATCTGTAGAATTAATCTGAACACTTTCTTAATACTCATTTAATTTGCCATGTGTAAACTCTGCCAGTAGTGTATTTATAACTTTTGTGTTGCTAAGAATAATATGATATAACCTTGAGATGAGAAGAGATCCATCTGGGGCTTGTTCTAGAAATGTCCACATGACATGATTTCCCATTTGCAATTACTAGTTGTGATCTCTCTGTTAATCGGTTTGAATCCATGTCAGTTTTAATGCAATGTATTGATAGAATTGCTTTGCAGAAGTCCTATGAAAAGAGGCATTGAATAGCAGATATGTAATTTTGGGGGTCATTTGGCAAAACCTATTTTCCATAAGGCTGTATTTATTACGTTTTATTTTTGTAGTGCCCTTGAATTAAGCATCCCCTATATTAGCTTTTCAGTAATTTTTCCTGAGATCAGTGTCTAATGTTCCTGGGACTGCTCTGATCATCACCTTCTCACTTCTTAAATACGGGTGCTAACCTTTTTTGGTAATTGCTTTGGAAGTGTTCTTGACATAAGGCTTTTTTCTTGTGGTTCTTCTTGATTTTTTTTTCTTTTTCAGACATAGTATTTGCCTTTCTACTATGAAAGCTGAATTTTTAAGTGAAATTCGTATTTGCCAAGTCTGTTCTTCTCATCATCTTAGGCATCTTAATGTTTTTCACAACCCAGTTTTAGTTTGTAATCTCATTAATTTAATGATTTTCTGATTAGTTAGTTAAAATCTCAATCCTAACTTCTTCCTTATGCTCTTCAGAATGCTAGTCATTGATCCAGTTAGTAATGTACTGGATCACTTCAGTAGTTTTGTTAGAAGCAATCAACATAATAAAGCATATAAGTGCATGGCATGCTGTTTTGACTTTGCTTTTGCTGATGTGTGCATACAGCATGATATATTACAAAGTTTCTCTGTAAAACTGATTTCTACATTTCTGTGAAGTTGAGGAATGATAAGTTAATCAAGCGCTGTGAAAAAGGTCTTAATTCTTGATATCCTACAGGAAGGAGCTTGATTCTCTAATGGAGAGTGATCTGAGAATTGGATTAAAGCAAAAGATTTTTGCTTTAATAAAGTTGTAAATAGTCCTCAGGTGAATATTTAAATAACAGTGAGCTATCTGTTATAAAAGGCTGCAAGGCTTTTTTAAAGATATTTTTATATTTTAAGAATTAATGCAATTTTTATCCAACTGTCTTGTTTTCAGTCCAACACAGAAAGCTATTAATAACTCACTAGCTATAGAAGCTGGCGACAAAAATGATCCACCTGGTATTTTTAATGGTCCTCTGAAATACAGGATGATCCCTTTAATGACCTAATGTGCTTTGTCATAATGAGTTTTAATAAAACCCTAAACCCAGGACTTTTCATGTATAACATGTGGCTATGCTTCCATGATTGCTGATGTAGATCTGGATCAATTGCCAATAAAAGTTTCCTTTGAATTAGGTATGAGCTGATATTCACACTGCATCTGGATTTGGAGCATTCAGTACAGTGTTTTTTCAAGATATCCTAATGGACATGTTTGATATACTGCACTGAACTTCCCATTCTCTTACTTTGTGCACTGTGTGACAGTCTGGATGTCTGCATTTTTCTTGAATCAGGAGCAATGTTTCTTGCTTACCATGGGCCACGTACAGTGAAATAAGTACAATTTGAGGAAAACTACTTATAGCTGGCTACATTGCTAGATGTTTTCTTCGATGTAGATGTGAACATGTACCCTCCTTTTCTGTGCATTGTCATGCACTGCAACAGGAATGATGATTGGTACAAATGCAGAAAAATAGTAATGAGAGGAAATCTTCATGATGGCAAAGGTAAGGTTTGTGGAAGTCTGTGCCAAGATCAGGAAGATGACTAGTATAAAATTACCCCTAACAATTGAAAAGAGGATTGCTGTGGAAGCCAGCAAACTCTAGCCCTTGTTATTCTGCTGTCAGACAGCCTCAGCAAGTCAATTTGGGAAATGATATATGCAGTTTGGGAGGCTGTTCATACTGCTTGAAATATTATTGTGTATGTCTCTGCACCGCTGTCTTCTGCAGTTTACCCACATCTCTGATAATGCAGGTTCACGTGCCAGGCAGATGTCCTGATACTCTTCCTATGTATTTTATAGACATGCTGACCTCGTGGATGGAGTCAAAAACCTATGCTGCATCAATAAAAAAAAAGTCCTGTCTCAGGAGGATGTTAGGGAGAGGTTACAAATGTGGGAGACGACGTGTGATCATGGCTTATTTAATAAAAACTGTGGGCCCTGCCCTGCTTTGTTGCATGGAATTCTGTGGTATAAAGCACGATTGCTTCAATATCCATACTTTTCATAATTGCTGTTGCGTTAGAGTCCCAAGTAGCTGGGATAAAGCATGTAGATAATATGTGCATAGAGGGAAGGGTGTTGCCTTGTATTTAGACACTTGGATAGAGCTGGATGGTAGTTTGGCAAGCAAGCCAGCCAGGCAGACAAGGTGTTGAGATGGGATGTACTTCAAGGATATCTTGATGCAAACATGACAAGGCTAGATCTTCCTGTCAGTAAGAACAGCTCTTGAATACTTAGCCCAAAGTGGCAGCAGACTTTGCCTGGTCAGTTTTTGGGTCCCGATTATTTTTTCATGACACCTATTTTTTTAGAGAAATGTCTTTTCTGGTTTTGTCTCTCACAAAGGTCTCGTGTTCTCATTTTTCTCTTCTTCCTCACAAGAAGCAAACTGCCCTTCAACAAAGGCAAGATGCAGATGCTTTTGCAGCAAATCTGTTGTATCAAGGTTTATAATTGCATTCTGACCTGGGCTACAGTAAAGTTTCTCATGAGAGCTGAGGACAACTATGTGGTCCTCTTGACTTTCTCGTGTACTTGTGTCAAAGTCTTAGTTGTGTACTGTATCAGGTTCCTAAGACTACCACAACAATGTGTTAAGAGTAGATTTGTATATATTGCTTACACTGACTTCTGGAATAAATTTTTCCTCTCAGCCACACTGGGGACAATGCTGGAGAACATCCTCACTGACTGCTCAGTTTCCATAATGATTGACTTGGGCGTGTCTAATACATAACACCTGGCTGTTGTTTAACAGCTCTAGTGTTTGTAATCAATGTAGTTTGGTAGCAGCCAGAAAAATTCCCAAGGCTGGTGAACATGTAAATAGATGAAAAAGCAGTGAGCTTGCTTGTTAAGAAAGATGATATTCTTTTTAAGAAGTTTGGAGATAGGGACTTGCAGTGTTGATGAAAAGGGAGAAAGAATAGAATGAGGAAATGATTTATGGGCTGATACACGTCTAAGCATAGATCTCTGGAGATCCATAGTATCGAATCTAACATGCATTTAAAAGAGCTCTTAATGATTTTGACACAGCGTAGTACGTTTGCACAGTAGTCACTTGGCCATGCATAGGGGTCATAGGTGCCTGAAAATAATTATTCTCTTCTAAAATCATAATCTGCTTTTCATTGTCTAGAAATGTGTAAGGATGCAGAGTAACTCCTGTGGAGAAAAAGTAGTTCGACTTTGTGTAAGAATCCTGGGTATGAACTTTTCTAAAGGAAGAACTCAGAAGAATTTTCAATGTCTTTAACATTCTTGCCTCTTCCACAAGTTCATATATAGCTTCTAGGATTTTTTCCCCCCTGTTGCCAAAATGATGTCTTACTAATAAATAGTTTCCTTGTTGCAATAAAAAGTGGCTCACAAAAAAGAGGTCATATCTTAATAGCAAGTGATATAGATCTGGACATAATCTAATTCAAGTTTAACCTGTGCAAAGAACAAAGTGTGGTATACCCTGAAGTATCTAATTTAATGTTATGTCTCTGTAAACCATTCTGCAGTCTTAAAAACTGAAACGATTTTGACTTTTGGTATCTCATTAAAAGGAGAAGATAGCACGCAGCCTTTCAGAGCATATCTCCGAAGTGAAGAGTTCTGAAATCAGTGTTCACTAAACTGATTTAAAAAAAACGAAAAAACAAAACCATGTTTTTTTAGTCTTGGAATAGGAAGATATTCAAGAAGACGGCTATACAATAATATGTGGGGAAAAGAGAAAGGAAGCTACCTATTTGAGATCTATCAAATTTTGAAAAAAGTCATTTTTTGTTAATTAGGAAAATTCTGTCCTGTTTGAAAGGCCAAACCCCACTTATTTTTACTTTCAGGGAAGCTTTGAATTTTAAAATTGTTTGTTTAGTGGTAAATAATTGTCTTTGGAGTAACAGATCTATTTACTTTTGTGTTGTTTCCTAAAGGGTAAGGTTTCATGAGTAAGTATCTTCATATATGACCTCAAGAATTCTACAGATTTTTCCCAAAATGTTCAGTACAGATCCCCTAAAAACACAGAATTTGGATAGAAGAGTACCAATGTAAGAAAATAATTAGAACCCCAAAGTACTATTTAATAGTGAATTGGGTTAAAATTTTAAGGAGTCCTTGTGCAAGTTTTCTGTAAGGAACGTTGAGTGTTTGCTGCTTCAGAGTTGTCTTGGAGCCTGGTAAGAATCATTCTTGTTTGCGTGCCTCCATCATATCATTAGCTGAAGCCTCAAGCTAAAGGCGAGATGTCTTTTTTTTAAAGTGACATGGGATTTTGAGACAGATGAGTTATGCCCCATGCACAGCATGTGATACATTCTGACTCTGCCTTTTAAGTGATAATATCTCTCGCTGCTGGTAAAGCAGTCTTTGAGGGGAAGCAGAACTCTCTATCTGTTCTTAAAAATGAATAAATAAAAATAACATTACAAGTATTATTCCTTAAAAGATTGTGTTGGTATATGGATCTCTGTAGGTGTCAGTAGTATTGTTTGATAATGTGGTGTAATTGGTAACCATATTTTCCTCTGGAAATGCATCTGTCCTTATAAATAGTTCTCTGTAGTTCGTCTTCTGTATTGGCATATGAGAAGACATGGACTGATCCAGAGGTATTTGTGTCTTGCCATTGACGCTGGGACATCTGATAGAGATAGTAGAAGTGGAGTTTTTAGTTCCTGATATAAATTTCCATTGTTTCTTAATCTGTTTAGGACAGCTATTGTCTTTATGGTGCATTTGGTTCTTAACGTCCGCTGTCTTAGAGTTTTTTTGGTAGGTGTTGGTTACTAGTTACAGGGAGACAAATACCTCACGGATAAATGGGTGCTTGACATACATGAAATGACAGATGATCCCTTTGATCCTATTTGCTACCCTGGATAGAGACTGTTCTGCAAAGAGATTTTGTCCTTTTGCATTATTTTTCAAGTCTTGTGAGCCACAGATTGTCATCTGCTTATTCAGATGTAAATGCACCTTTTCCAACTTCCTTTTTTCCTTCTTTTTTAGGACAAGAGATTATATTGAGATTTGATTTGATTTGATTTAGGGCTTTGAGTGCAGGGCTGAGATACAGGAATATTTGGTGCTGTTGCCATTAGTGTGTTGCTTAATTGCTCAGTGTGTTGATTTACTCACCCTTGATGCCTATAATAAATATTTCATATATAATTATCAAACAATAATACTTTCACATTGCCAGTGATATGTGGTAATTATATAATGAAACGGCTTCTGGGAGTGAATGAATAGCAGTACACTTTGACTGACAATTGTCTGCTAATGAGTAAAAAGGGGGACAATGGTCTGGATCTAAAAAATTACTAGACGTTTTTGTCTTATGTATATGTTGTGTATGTAAATGCATATATGAGAAAGAGCTTGGTGGATGTGTGTCTGCATATGAAAACCTATTTATTGGTAAATTGAATGGATTCCTAGCAATGCAAGTTAGTTACTTTTTGTAGGGTAGAGAGAAAGGAAAGTGTGTTATATTAAGTGTATGTTGATGTTTTCTATTTTTTTTTCTTTTTGTATAGACCTGTGACTGTGAATCCATTTGATTCTTATGTTTTGTTTTTAATATCTGTTGATAAAAGATTTCACTCTTTGTGGATCTTTGTCTTGGAAGGAATTGTAGTTCACTAGCCATGAATTCAGACATAGTAATAAATATTGAATACACTATAAATGGATGTTAAATTAATTCAAAATACTTCAATTCAAAATTTGCTTTTTGTTTTATCAGCAAACACGTATCTCTTTATGGTGCAAGCTCGTGGTATAATGTTGAGAGAAAATGTAAAAACAATAGGACACATGATCAGATTGTACACTAACAAAAATACTACACTGAATGGCACAGGTAAGAATATTTCATTTTTAATTTTATTTTTGAAACAGCTTTATGAAAGAAAATCTTAATGGCATATTCTGATTATGAAAATCTAGACCCAAGTCCTACTTCTCTGTAACTGGAGAGAAGGCAAAATAGTTACTGTTTATCAGTTTACTTTGGAACTTTAGTAGGAAAAATAAATTTGTCATAGCTGTAACAAAGATATCTGAATTTAATTATTATTATTTTAGTGTTGTATTTTTTTAAATATGTTGTTAGGAATTTGTTATTTAAACAGTTTATGCAGTCACCTGCATGATGATATTACAGAAATCAGTGGATACCTTAAGTTTTTACAAAAATCTATTCTTCTTTTTAAGATTATCCTGAAGGAAACAATTCTAGTGACTGTCTTGCTCAAACAACAATGTATCTTCCAGAAAACTTCACTTACTCTCCTTACCAGGCTTGTCCAGAAAAGCTGCCTTACATGAGTAAGTCTTAAACTGACCTTAGTGTTTATCTAGTAAATTGGATTGCATTTAAATTAAAATGTGATTACTTTGTATGAAATGTAATTGTAAACCAGTGGAAATGTGTAGCAGAAAGTAATGAATAAATAACATTTGAAACTGGACAATAGCGCTTAGCAGAATTCTATAACTCTTGTATTATTAAACCTCTTGACGCCTTTGCTAATCATCTAGTGATTCCTAACATTTTATTTTCAAATAACTTTATTTTTTACAAATTAGATGATACTAAATGCTTTTAATAATACATAGGATTACAGTACCTGTATAAAAAATACCTGTTATGAATTGCATATTTTGAGGAAAAATTAACAATTTCTTTTTGGAAATATTTTTGCTAATACAAAGATTCGTGAGACAGAAACTAGTTTTCAAATCATCATACATCTTTAGGTAATCATAGTTACAACATAAAAGAAGCTGAACAAGATCCTGTAGTGAAGGGAGAATTGATGGTTGTAAGAAAGTTCTAAAGCTCTGCAGTACTTTCATGAGAAAGTGAAAAGTTGTTGATTTCAGGAGAAGGTAAAGTTAAGTTTTCAAACCTAGATGTTTCAGATCCCAAGCTATTAAATAAAATTTGATTATGTAACCCTAATTCTTATGCAACCGTATGCCTAAAATCTAAACTTTTAATTCTTTTCTTTGAAGATACTTACCTGTTAAGGAGTTTCATGCTGAATTATGGAACTGAATTAAGTACTTATGCAACAAAACAAAACAAAAGGGTGCTATTTTTAAAGCCAGTAGTATTACAGCTTTCGTAAGTTGCAGTATCACAGTGTAAGCGGATCGTCTATTATAAGCAGGTGTTGTGCCATTAAAACAGTTACACAAATGGAGATAGAAAGAGGTTCTTGATGTAATTCAGTGATCTTAACCTGATTTAATAAAGTGGCCAAAAGACAGTTGGTGTGACTATTCTACCTTCAGTTTCTGTAGACTACAGAGTGTATTTTTGTGAAAATTCTTAAAAATGAGGAAAAAATATAGTTCTTGTTAAGAACTTTGAAATTTCATGTAAATTCCCCTGTCTTGCAAGCTTGTCATTGTTCTGCCTTCCCCAGGAAAGATAACTAGGTTCAGACAAAGCCCTGGGCGTTTGTTTGCACTCCTCAAGCTTGTAGAGAAAGCAAACCTGCAAGACCAGGAGGTGTTAGGAGGCTGTGGATTTGCACATAAAAAGGAAGAGAAAAGTGGCTCCTGGTGTTGATTGCTCTACCTTGTCCTTCACAACTTATTATTTGTTTTGGGGGAGATTTTTATGTTGAAGCTTTATAAAATTGCTGCTCCTTGGATAAAACAGTGTTGTTCTTTAGGAACCACTATTGACATGTGAGTTCATTTACTTTTTCTCAAGATTTTTTTCTTCTCTGTGAGGAATCGTTGTTACATTGTCTGAGTTGCTGTAGGTTGCGAGGGGTAATTAAGTGAAAATGTTTTTTGTGTCCTGTATTTGGAAGAAATCATAACTTAGGTCAGTAATGCATGGAATTGAGTTCTTGCAGATGTTTTATATACAGACTTCATATTATATTTTTGAGGGAAGTTCTAATAGCAGCATTAGTATAGATCTCAAAGCTAATTAGTTAAATTGAAATGTCTCATTTATGTGAGACATTTCAATGTGTCAGAATGTCCCAACTAGAGAAGGAGAATCAACAACTCTCTGTAAATAAGTGCAAATATGTTGCCAGAAGTGATTGTTAATTAGTATCTGGTATATCTGTTATATTAAAATGTTCATTTTTAGTTGTCATATTTAAAACCAAACAACTAATCTACTGCTTTATACAGGAGAAAATTTGGAATAGTTTCTAAAGATATTTGGGACACCTTTCAGAAATCTTACCTTGTCTTTTAGGCAAACACCTGACTTAAACTGTGGGCTGTCATTCAACATGAGCAAGTATGCAAGTAATTATTTAATATATTAATTCAAATCCATATCATACCAAGTGATGTTGCTGACAGCCAAGCATGTCACCGAAGTGCTGACCTTTTTTCTTAAAAGAAAAACATGTATTTTACAAATCTGATCAGCAGGTAGAGAAGATAGGTTTAACAAGTCAGTAGCTACAAAGAAGAAATTATTTTAGTTTTTTTGAGGACTGATGCCTGTGCTAGAAATCATCTCTATATCAACGTAGGAAGAATGCTTTCCAATTGAATTTTGCCTTACTCAATCAGTAGTAGGAGTGTATTTTAATTGACATTACTACGTGGTTTTATATAGTGATGTTAATTCACTGAAATAGCACTGATAATAAGCAATTCTGTTTTCTCCAGTGGCTCACTTAATTACTACTGTATTTCCAAAATATAATAATATTTAGTTCATTATCCTTTTTAAAACACCGAGTGTTAAGACTTCACCACAGAAAATGCAGAATTTGATTCCAGTATTTCTTTCTCACTTGGGGAGGAGGGGGGTATTTTGTTTATAATTTTTAATTTTTAAACTGTGCTTCAGATAAGCGAATTGCTATTAAGTACGCTCTTCAGATTTAATGTTGGTTGTCATGCTTTTCAGAGAAGAGATTCTTACAAAATTTGGAATTCACACAAACTTTATATTTGAAGTACCTCCCTATGTAGAAGTCAGCTGGAGATTGTTTTGGAAGTTGTAAAATATGTATATATAATGTAAGCCAAAAGCTCATATTTTCATTTTAAAACAATTTGTCATAACTGAATGCTTCTACAGATTCTGTGCTACTGTTTTTAGCAATGGAAAAGTTCATTTTTCTTGAGTTGGATAGGATTTAGAGAACAACTGTTTGCTTTGATGATGGAAGTATCTGATCTAGTAGAATATAAAATTTAATATAAAATATAGACTTGAAAAAGATAATTTTCCAAATAGATTAGGTACTTAGTGATCATGTTTGTTAAACATTTGATATGAAGTATGTGAAGTAATTTTTCATGTTGTCTTAGCAATATCTAAATCTGAAAGTTAGTTAAATTAATAGGAAAACCAAAGCTGGCATCAACTCTAATAGAATTGGGGGGTTTTACCCCTATGGTTCTGATCGGGGGGAAAAAAGTTCCCATTACAACTTTTTTAATCTCAACAAAAATGTTCATCCAGTGAACAGCATAATAGCAGCCTTGCTTATTACCTGTGTTTCGTTTTAACACCTCCACATTCTAAACTTTGTCCCTTTCACTATAAGGATACAGCCATATAGCTAAAAGTATGAATCGGTGTTGCTCATGAGCTTACTTATATAGAAAACTGTCTCAGGCCAAATAGTAAGTAGCTACAGTGTGGTTATGACCTTATTTTAATCTCTATATAATGATCTATAAGGAATATATAGATCACCTTAGTACACTGGGGTTAAAAATACCTAGACCATTTCTAATAGATATTAATTTACTAGTATTAAAAAAAAAAAGAAAGAAAAAGAAAAAAAAAGAAAGAAAATCTTCCGGAGGAGGAAGTTCTACTGTCTCCAAATGTTGTGTATGCTGGTGTACCATCTAATAGTTAAGTTAATCCTAATTTTCAGCCTGTGTTTACTTTTTTTCCACAAGTTAGTCTGATTTCTGCTTGCCTTTCTCCATTAGGTTTGGAGAACAGTTGGTTACTATCTATATACTGAATTCTTCTGTCTGGGAGAAGACTTGCATCTTTGTCAGTGTAGATTAGACAGGTTCAAAGAACTGGGTTTAAGTACCTTGTTTCTAAACCTGTTGTCATTCTTGATTTTGTATTGTGAATGTAATGATTTCCTTTTAAAGAACCATGATCACCTAAAGCAAAGCCTGGTAGCATTAAGGAAACAAACTAAGCCAGTAATCACATTCTCTGTCTTCCATAGAACACCTGCTGATGTATTCCAGAATGATACTTGCCATTTTCGTGCAATTGCATTGCATGTTGTTGTCTCATATTAATGTGTGAGCTATTATAAACCCTCAAAATCTCTTTCTGTATACTGCAGCATAGCCAGGTAGCTCCCATTTTGTGTGTATGCTTCATTTCTCCTTAACTAGCAGTCCATATTTTTCTTTTTTTCTATTTCCCTTTATTGATTTCTAAACCTATCTCCAATTTGTTGAAATTATTTTGATTTTGATTCTGTCTTTCAGACTGCTTTCTGCTTCCTCAGCTTTTTCTTTCTTGCAGATTGCATAGATTTGCAAATCCGTCTTTTATTGCAGCATGCTAGATGTGAATGGAAGTAGGAAATGCTAAGGCCACTGCAGACCAAGCTTGAGATGCCTTCTCCTGCCTCCCTCAAACTGATAATGGAATGTCATTGATTTTAAGAACTTCTTCAATGAGTTCTACACCTTCTTGTGATTATTACATACATACATACCATATTTTTCTCTGTATTATGTAATAAAATGTTGTGCTGATGTGTCAAAAAGTTAGTTATAAAGCACAGCAGATTTTTTCCTCTACTATTCTAAACTGATTACCATATCAAAGAAAAAAATGAAGTGGTTTGATATAATCTATTTTTGAAAAAAAAATCCTTTTATAATACTAAAAAAAAAAACCTGTTTAACAATTTGTTTCAGAAGAACTTTTTTTTTTTTTAAAGGAAAAGAGGTGCTTAGGATTTACATACTACAGAAATAACTGGTAAAAAAAAGTAGTTATTTATATTGATCCTTTTCCTGTGTCCTTTTGATAGTACTAATCTTTCAGAGATTACTATGGCTAATTTTTAAACACTCTGGAGGGTATTTCACCATCCCCACCAAATTAGATGCATCTGCCTTATCTAAATATTCTTTAACCAGTCCTGGCCCTGGCTTCTATCTTTTTGTTACATTTAAACTCAATTAGCATCTGGTCACAGCTAGACTTTTCTCAGAAGACCAAGGCATCTGAATCCTTTGCATCATGTGTCATTTGCTTCCTTTTCTGGTGTAGTAACTGGCCTTTATTTATTTTTATTTTTATTTTTCTGTTAGATTCTATAAAGAGACTAGAAGATGTTTGTTTCTTTTCTGTCTTTTGGTAGTTTAAATTGATTCTGTGTTTTTTTTTGTTTTTTTTTTTTGGTACATGTTTATATTGTATATGCTGGTCTTTTGTTGTATGCCTTCATTTCTGTATTTTCTATGATTTCTTTTTGATTTTCAGGTTATTGAAGAGTTTCAAATAAAACTGCAATGATCATTATGCTTCTTTTTTTAACTCTGTGTAGGATTAGCTTGTTCTGGGATATTTTTATAAAGTCTTTTTCTGGAGCTGCCAGTTTTCCTGCTCCGTCTAAGAAAATGTGGGTTGTTTAAATCTGCTTTTAGAATATCTTTTCCTTATTTTGTTGCTCTTGATCCTTTTCAAAATTACCTTCTACATTTATATTGACAATAAGTTCTATGTTATTAATCCGATCCAGACCTAAAATGGCTCTTGCAGTGTCTTCTGCTGTCTTCTGAAACCAATTGTTAGTCTCGAAAAATTTAGACCTTTCCAAAAGATTTAGAAAGTTAGTTCAGTGTTACATCATTAAGCAACCAAAAAATATTTTTCTCTTGGACACATGGGTGTAGGGAAGAAAATGGGTGCAATTTCTTTGTGTTTTTAAAATTCCAATACTCTCTAAAAGACTTATGAATTTTAAGACAAAATAAGTAGAATATTTTATGAAGTCTGTCAAATAGCTATTGCAAGATTTTTATTTGATATTCTAATATAATAGTTGCTGAAGAGCAATTTGAGCTTTTGGTTACTGGGTATTAGACTGCACTTCTCCCTCAGTTTTCATGATTTCCTCTGCTTTTGCTTATCAGGGTAGACTATTTGCTATAAGTCACTTTTTCTAGTTTTGAAGTTCATGCACATCCCTAAGCTAAATGATACAGAGCTCTTAGCTGTCAACTAATTGGAAATATTTTCTCACAATAAGCAATAATTTGAATTTTTTGCTACCATATTATAGTCTATACTCGTTAGCTTGCTGCATTTTTTTCTTTCATCGGTAGGCATCTGCAAATGGTTTTCCCATTGGGCTAATTGGTGCTATGAGTGATACTTCTCAAATCCAGCCACTTGCTATATGTTGGTCTGACATAGACGTTGGTGAATTAATAGGCAAAGGCTGTTCATGAACAGCACGTAGCTATTCAATATTTAAATTGAGGAAGCTGGTTGAGTATAGTGATGGTGCATCTCCTTGCGTCAAGGTGCAGATAGTAAGAATTTGATTGTCAATTCAATAGTGCGGATGGTGTGAAATCATTAAGAATGATACTTAAAATAAAAGGTGACTTTCAGTTTTCTGGAAGAGGTACAGAGTTCAAGTTATTTTGCTTGTTTTGTGTCCTCTGAAATGAGATTAGTATTTTGCTTACAAGATTTATATGGGGGAAACACTGACATTCATTCTGTAAAAGCTAAATATTAAGAGGAATGCTATAAATTCTCTTCTTTATCTGTTGGTAGTATAAATAAATTCCTCATGTTATTCAGCTATGATATAACTTATACAATTAGATCTGTTGTCTTAATTGAAATGAATAAATATAGCATATCTTCCTGTACTTAGGAGGCCTTATCAATGTGAATATGAGTGAAATTAGTTTTGATGAAATTCAGGAAGTGTTTTCAAAAGATTTAGACATTAAACCAGGAGGACACTGGAAACCAAAAGACTGTAAGCCACGATGGAAGGTGAGATAATGTTTCTTTTTCATTTTTTTCTATATGTATACAAGAGTAGTTGACAGTTGCAAGCACTCAGTCTTTTACTACAATGTATTGTGCATGTATATAGTATATTATAGTATATGTATTATATGCTGTTCAGTGTGTTCAAGAAAAGATTAAAGCGTAGAGAAAAACTTGAACTGGATTGTTGTGAACTTTTAGAAGTTCATGAACTTCGTTATTTTATCATGTGGATATAAACTTCTGTCCTATGTCTGGGTTGCTTGAAGTGTTCTTAGAAGCAAACAAAGTTTTATTTAGCTTTCATTTCAAAATTATTCCTTTTTTTTTTTTTAATTGCTTGAGCTTAATTGCAAACTGCTTTCCTAGTGGGAATGAAAATGCTGTAAAATATTAAGCTAATTTAAATAAAAAGTTGAAAAGTCTATGTAAGCCGCAGAAGACTTAATCTGTATTGAAATATTAAAATTTAAAAATGTTAATATAATACCTTGACACATATAACTTTCTGAAGGTGGCAATCCTCATTCCTTTTCGGAATCGCCACGAGCATCTTCCAATTTTTTTCCGACACCTGATACCTATGTTGCAGAATCAGCGTCTGGAATTTGCCTTCTATGTTGTTGAACAGGTAACAGTATTTACTTGATATGTTACTCTTTGAGATTCCTTAGTAAAGGGGTTTTGACATTATCATCAAGATTTGGATGAATCCAAAATTTAACAAATTGTTACTCTGCTGTTCTAATTGATTGAGTGGAAAAGGAAAGTTCACCTGCCTTCCCTAGATTAATCTATAGCCAGAGACACGTTGCTTTTCTTTGAGTACAGGTTGATATTTTACAGCTGATAATGCTGCTCTGTCAAATCTATTATCTTTATAAGTTTTTCATGATAAAAAGTATTAGGTTTTGTGCATAAAAATTGAAAATGGTTGTTTGTAGATGGCCATTTTACAACACATACTCATTTAAATGCAGTCAAAGACAATAGCTTTAAAGTATATGCTATCTGATTAACAAAAGTGAAAAGTAAGGGAAATGTCCATGATATAAAGTTACTCACTAGTACCTTGGCTAGGAGTCTCTTCAGAAACAGAGAGAAATGAATATGGAGGAAAAAGTGCTTTAAAAAAAAAAAGTGTGTGAGGGGGTTTCTGCAAGCCATAATCAAGGTGTGAAGTAGTTCAGAGTGTTAGCTTAAGGACCATTGTTGACCATACGAAGTAGGTAGCTGATCTTTAAAGAAATTACTGGTCTTATTTTTCATGGACTCACAGAAGTCGCAGAAAATAAAGAAAATGGTCTACTAAATTCTATTAAAAAATTGTCATGTATCATGCATTTGATATATCAAAAGGTCATGTAAATAATATAGCTTTTTCTGAGCTTTAAGAGGTCTTAATTGTTCCAAATTGAAATGTTGAGATTTAACCTGTACTAGAAATAAAAAGAGTTTGAATCAAACTGTTAAGATCTCTAGGAAACTGGAAGTATGTTCTAGTATGATGTTAACTATAAATATGTAATCAAGTTATAAGCACTTGCACAGCATCTGAAATTCTTAAATAGTCTGTTTTAACAAGAAATGAAACTTAATGTTTCATATTCAATATGTATCAGCATTTCTTTAACTGATGATGTCATGCTATATTGATCAAGAACACCCATATTTTGATACTTCAGAATTACTTGTACCGCAAGTTGCAAGTGCTGTTAAGTTTTGTTCAAGAGCAGACCTTATAAACTTTTTAAATCAGAAAATGCAAGTGATGTAGTTGGTGCTAACCAGAGCTATTGCTCTGGGAAGGGGAATAACAGGCATTTTCTTAATGCTTTTTTGTATGATGGATGATATATTTCTTATATTATTGGAGTAGTTTCTCTTTGTTCTTGATTCTTAAAAATTCTCCATTGTTTTGTGTTTGAAGACAGGTACACAACCTTTTAATCGTGCAATGCTCTTTAATATTGGCTTCAAAGAGGCTATGAAGGATGTTGTTTGGGACTGCATAATATTTCACGATGTGGATCACTTGCCTGAAAATGACCGAAATTATTATGGATGTGGAGAAATGCCACGTCATTTTGCAGCAAAGCTGGACAAATACATGTATATGTAAGTAATTAGCTTTATTCATATTGTTTCTTAAAGACCCAGAAACATTTTTAAAGTATATTTGAAATCTGTGATAATATCTACAGAAGATGAAACCAATAATACAGCCTCCTACCATAGTCTTTATGTAAAAAGGAATAATATAAAAGGAAGGCTTAAGTTTAGTGACTATATTTAGATGTTGCTAGTTTAAAGATATTAAATATTTTCAGTGTTTTAACTTGACCCAATATTTGTAGCAATGAGGTTGATCTTAACAAATCATGGCTATCTGTGTCAAAAGGGAAAAATTCGTCTTGCTTATTAGAAAGCTGTTTTGGTTATGTAAGCCTGTGCTGTGTTTGTTAACAAAGTTAAGCAGATGATAAGAAAACAAACAACATTTGCAGCAAAATATCATGGGGAAAGTTTCTTTCTTAATTTTCTCGTAAGTGTACAGTTTACTTATGGTTTGTACTGCTTTTTAAACAGAAGATTTCTCTATTTCTTAAACAATTTCATGTCTTGTATTCAATCTGTATTGAAATTTGATATATGTGGTCAGTCCTGCAGCTTCACTACCTCTGTTTCTTCTGTCATTTTACATTAACAGTGTTTCAGTTGCTTTTTTAATATTCTGTGACTACTTTCTCAACGCTCTTTTCAATTCACTTCAGATCATGCTGCAGTTTGTTACTTCCTGCATATGGGTATTTGCAATCCTGACTATGTATTTATGCAGTTGATCAATTTTAATATCTGAGAAGTCAAAGATTATGCATTAGAGACATGACTACATATTTAGACTTCAGTTTGTCAGTCACCTTGCAATCAAAACTTAAAGGATTTTATTTATATGTTTATATTTATGTATACATATAAAAATATTCAAAATCTATAAACACTCATGCACACACACATGTGCGCATGCACACACACACAAGCATATATATGTATATATATACCCCCAGACATAAAAACCTCGAGCAATTCCATAAGCTGTCATACCTTGGGTTTTTTTAGAACCCCTGCAATTTCAGTTAAATATTGGAAGGCATATATAGAAAACTAATTTAGTAACAACCTTCCCTAAAAGCTTTTAAGATTTTAGCGAACCCTCTATTTTCACAGAGATCAGAAATTACATGGCTGTGACCATAGCCATGTATTTTTCTTTCCTCCCTGCATTCTGGAGTTCTATGTCCTTTAGTGTCCACAGTGGCTATTGTGGCCTAAGCAATAGTAAATCTTTTTGCAGATAGTCCTAACTCCTTGCGGATTCCAGATTTGGAGGCATCAAAATTACATTTAGTTACTTTTATTTGATGAAATTGTAAGTTGTTTCTGAAACAGGATTCATTAAAACAACTGTAGCAGCTTCTGGGAAAAGGACTGATGAGATTTGGTAACTACTCTTGTAAATGGCTAACATGGAAGTAAATGTTGATGTTAAACACTCTTCTGCATTGACAGTATTTTGAAAACTAGAAATCATACCACCTGGGCCTTAGTATATTTTGTTATATAGCTATCTTGGCTGTTCATGTTGGCCAACTACTTATTACTTAATCAGTATTTATTAATAATCAGTGTATGTGTACTGGCAGAAAGCCTATGTATTTTCTTGATTGAAAAGTTTAGCTTTTGAAAACTGCAAAGCTCAGGGATTTTTTAATAATACATATTTTACTGCAATTGAGTATATACTATTAAATAGTTGCATTTTAATTTTTCACAGTTCTGTAGAATATGGACATGAATTAAAATTACTAAATTGATGGATTACTTTTTTTTTTTTCAGTTGGATAAAAGGAACTTTTTTTGTCAAATAGTGTCAAAACACAAAAGCTCGAAGGCTTCACTTTACTTTTCATTCAGCTTTAGGTCTAAAACAACCATCTGAAGTATGCAGTAGACTTTTGTTTCATGTGATGATACTAACTTGAGCTACTGCATAATATTACCTTATATACAAATCAGAGAGTAATGCAAACATTTTGTTTAGCTTCCTTATGTCTTTGTTAATGCCAGTGATCTGTGAACCAGCTTTCCCTGGTGGATACATTCAGCATCTGTTCCTGTCCTTAGTTTGAGGTTTTTTTCATTCTTTTTGTTTTATTGAAAAGAATCTTTGAAAGAGAGGATTACTTATCTAGGTTGAGCTAATAATATAAAATGTACCTATCATTTTCAGTCTTCCTTACAATGAGTTCTTTGGCGGTGTAAGTGGACTGACAGTAGAACAATTCAAAAAGATCAATGGGTTTCCAAATGCCTTTTGGGGATGGGGTGGAGAAGATGATGATCTTTGGAACAGGTGAGTGTTCAGTGCTTATGTCTTTCTTACCATTCCATGTTATCCACCACCTGATGGTGATTAGATTTTTTTTTTTAACTTTTTTCTTTTTTTGCTTTAAATGAACAAGTTCCAACATTTTAAAGGGTTCTCTTTAGAAATATCAGAACATACTATTTAGAAGATGTTCTTTCTTCTTGGCCTGTGGACAATTAGCAGGTTTTTCTGAGATAGGTCTAATAATAGCATTAAGCATATTTAGGCTCATTCCTTCTATTCCTCTGTGCGTCACCTTTTGATTTTTCACTTCCAGTTATGTTGCTGCTAGCATTATGGAACAGCATCTCACAGACTGTACAGTAAACTTGAATTTAAGTATCTGTCATATCTTAGCAGTGTCCGATAAATTATTCTGTGACTATATTGACACAAATTGGACAGTAAAGTTCACTGTATAGGATATTAGTAACCAGTTAGAGTAAAAAAATAAAAACAAAAAAAAACCAAAAAAACATTTCCAGTTATTTTGGGCTGTTAAAACTAGATGCCTATGTGAGTGCTTATATATATATATATGTGTGTGTGTCCTTATTTTAAAGGACAGGTCTTGCAGGGATAAGTATAAAAACATGCTATTTTCACATTTTTTTCATGCTGTTGTGCCATAAGAATAAAGCAGGAAACACTAAATATAAAATGATTAATATAGTGCGCACTTCACTGGTTTTGCCAGCTTTATCAGTTCTCTGCTTTTCTTTCTTTGACAAAAAGAATCAAAGAACAACTTTTTTTTTTTTTGAAACAGAGGAACTTTTTTATGAAGAGAATGTCAGTGAATGCAAAGAATCAGCTTTAAAAGATTTGATGCATATTTTTCACTCTTTAACTTGTAAAAACATCTTTTTAATATTCTTTATACAAATGTTTATATTTTACACTGTAGGGTTCACTATGCTGGATACAATGTAACAAGACCAGAGGGAGATTTAGGGAAGTACAAATCCATTCCTCACCATCACAGAGGTGAAGTCCAATTTTTAGGACGGTAAGTGAAACAGAATACTGTTCAAATACTAGAGCTAAAGGTATAAAGATTTTTGTCTTGTCTAAATCTTCCAGACGTACAAATAAGCAGTCAGTACCTGTCAGTACTACTACTCCTTTAGTGCTAAATGCAGTATTTTCTTAAAAGTTAGTGTGTTTGGCTGTGTGTGTTTTGTTTTATTTAGCCATGAGAGAGACTGAGTCTGTGTGCCAGAAGATACTGTTATCATACTCGCTGAAGCAGAATGTTATTGTTCTGTTATTGCAGAATACTGTTGTACTGTAATACTTCACTGTTCAGGCATTAGTGTTGGAAGGGCTCCCCTAGTTTGTATATTTAGACATTCTTCAAAAGGAAGCAGTGCAGCCTATGTGAAAAGAGACTTTAAAGCTCAAAGATTGGTTTCTTCCATCATATTTCTTTCTTTTCTTAGAAACAGGTGCTGTTTTACATTCACCTGATCTCTTTATTTCTAAATTCCTCTCTTTTGCTGTAAAGATGCAAAATAGTTGGCCAGTAGGTTCTGGCTGCCCTAAAGTAAATAGCAGCCAGAATATAGCAGTTGAGATGCACCTAAAAGTTACAACATATATATATATATATATATATATAACACAGAATAAAAGGTTTATGGTGAATGCTTAAAGATAATTAGAAATACTGATTGTGTTATCAGTGATTGTCTCTTTTTCTGAGACCATCTTTATTTAAAAATTATGAATAAAGCAGAAAATAGACACAAATCATGTATGCTGGAAATAAGTATTTGATATAAAACTAAAGTGTACGTATTAGTAATCTGAGGGCATTTTTTTTTTAATCACCTCAAATTTAGATGTTTTCAAATGCAGGAGACAAGGTTAAAATTAAGAGATTCAAACATTTAAACATACAGGTATACACAGTGAAGGCACCTAAATCTTCAGTGATGTATTAAAGCAAAAGAATGTGAAGAAATTGAAAGTGCTTTAAAAATCAGTTTCATTTGCAACTGCAAAAATACATACATTAATTATCTTCTATCCTTTGGTCTTATCATAACTTGTGTATGTGAATATAAAATGTAAGTGAGAATCTCATGTATTTAAAAAAAACTCTTGCAAAAAGTAACTGGCTTTTAAAGCTCAGGTAGGTAACTTGGCAATTTCTAAGTATTGAGAGATACTCTCAGAATTTAAAGCATAGAATATTTCACAATGAAATAACTGTTACAGTGTCATACCTAACATCAATTAAACTGTTTCTTCCAAATCTTTGTCATGTTTTCTCCTTCTAACTCCTTCTACAGATATAAACTTCTGAGGTATTCCAGAGAACGTCAGTACATTGATGGGTTGAACAATTTAATATATACTCCTAAAATACTTGTCAGTAGGTTATATAAAAATATAACTGTAAATCTCATACCAGAACTTGCTCCTGTTAGAGACTATTGATGGAAATGGAATGACAAGCTACGCTACTGGAGTAAACATTAATACCTGAAGCTACTAATAGACACTAAAGACACTATAAAAAACAAAAAACCAAGCAAAATAAAAAACAACCAACAGCAGCTTAGAATTAGGGTTTTTTGACCATTTGATGATACATATTTGGGATGATGGGTAAAATGATTGTATGTACCATGCATTTTGTTCTGAAAGAAAAGCCAGCAGCTACCACTCAGATGTTTACAGCATGAAACTACTGTTCAAGCCTCCGTTCTCCACGTTCTGTATGTTAACCACTCAATTATCTAAACTGCAGAAACAGACCTGTAGCTTGTCTGGAAGTTGGGAGAGAAGCTGCTTCTTCCAGGAACTTTTTATACTGCTCCCTCCTTTCTTCCCCTGCCTGTATTTAAATTAATGCTTTTGTTCCTTTTTAAACGGTGTTTTGTAAATATGTGATGTAAATGAATGTGTGTACATTGCTTTTAAATTGCTCAGTATTTTATGCTTCAGTATGTATTTGAATGTGTTCTTGTTTGATTTCTATAGGAATGTTTTTATTAGCATGAAAGAACAAGTGTAAAATGTAAGTATGCTTAAAAAAGGTTATACCTTATGTGAAATGAAGGAAACATTAATTGTTGGCCAGCTATGACTGTAAACTGTTATACTAGTTTTGAGCTTTAGGCCTCCTGCGTATCTATATAAAAGAATCAGTTTCATCTATGAACTTGCAAGAAAGCTTTTAATTTTATTTATTGCCAGCAAAATCCTATGATTCTCTGCCTGCCATCTAGATCATATTTATATGCATATTGCATGTCTATTATGGAAAAAAACCTGTGGTGGTTGTGTATGATGATCTACAGAAACTCTAATTGTTTCCACGTGTGCCACTGGTGTCAATGTCAGGGATTTTAATGCCTAAAACAATGTGTCTGGATGTGTACTGTATGTTGGTATTGTTCTCTTTTTTTTCCTTTTTTCCTTTTTTCCTTTTTTCCTTTTTTCCTTTTTTCCTTTTTCCTTTTTCCTTTTTTCCTTTTTTCCTTTTTCCTTTTTCCTTTTTTCCTTTTTTCCTTTTTTCCTTTTTTCCTTTTTTCCTTTTTTCCTTTTTTCCTTTTTTCCTTTTTCCTTTTTCCTTTTTCCTTTTCCTTTTTTCCTTTTTCCTTTTTCCTTTTTCCTTTTTCCTTTTTCCTTTTTCCTTTTTCCTTTTTCCTTTTTCCTTTTTCCTTTTTCCTTTTTCCTTTTTCCTTTTTCCTTTTTCCTTTTTTCCTTTTTTCCTTTTTTCCTTTTTTCCTTTTTCCTTTTTCCTTTTTCCTTTTTCCTTTTTCCTTTTTCCTTTTTCCTTTTTCCTTTTTCCTTTTCCCCCTTTTCCCCCTTTTCCCCCTTTTCCCCCTTTTCCCCCTTTTCCCCCTTTTCCCCCTTTTCCCCCTTTTCCCCCTTTTCCCCCTTTTCCCCCTTTTCCCCCTTTTCCCCCTTTTCCCCTTTTCCCCCTTTTCCCCCTTTTCCCCCTTTTCCCCCTTTTCCCCCTTTTCCCCCTAGTAAACAGCACTTTTATTCCTCCAAAATCAGAAGAGCCAAAAAAGTATCTTCATTGGAAGAATATTAAAGTTATGTTTTTAAGAAAATAGTAAAATATAGTCCTAATGCTTGCAGAGTGGGATTTTCAGAAACACACAGTGTTGGTCAAACTGTTCCACTGATTATGATGGCATAAGTGGAACTGAAATTAGGCCAGTCCCAAGTGCTTTTTAAAATTCCACCTGTAATATAGTTTTTAAGGGCCTATTCTAGTAGAGTGCTGAATACTTCTATGATGCACTAAGTATCCTCAAGTCTATGACTTTCAATGAGATTGAGGATGTGCAGACCTACTAAGGATAGGTCCTGTCTGTTTCTCTATTTTTGTGGTGTTAAATGTATGAGCAATTAGACTCTTTCCTTGGCTTAGAATGAAAAACATATCTTCAAATTTTATATTTGCTTGTAATGTTATGCTACCTAAAAGGATCCCATTCCTAAGCATTATCTCTTCCTAATATTTTTATACATCCCTTGTTAATACTAAGGAAATGGACTGAATCATTTATTTTCTATGTTAATGCAAAGATACTGACCAAGAACTACTGAACTGTTTTGTTTGTCACAATTCAACTCTTTAAGAACCAAAGACTGACTTCTGCTCCCATGAAGAATGGAAAGCAGTATGTGATAAGGATTGTTTATCAATAGTGTTCTGTAAGAGTGTTGACAAAAAATACTAACTTTAACTTATTACTATGTGTTGGTCTCCTGAATTACTGCCACAGATAGTGTGGTGCTGTGTATGTTTGAGAGGTTTTTTTGCCATAAACGCAGGGTTTTTTTCCTTTGATATCCCAGCAGTAAATTTTGCCCTTAGCCATTCTTAAGTAAAGTTATAGCTTATTTGTAGATATACCAAATATTTTATAAAAATGTGATGATTTGATTGAAGTAGCTGAGAGCAGATTGAAAGGGATATTTTAAACCATATCGGAATGACCTTAAAAATCTATTAGTTATCTAATATGCTTTAGCAATGATGTAATGCAATGTGAATAAAAAAAAAATGAATATGAAGTGAACAAAACATCCTTCAAAAGCATGCTTAAGTGGTTTCATTACCTCCTGATATTTTTCTATAACTGAGTGTATAGAATATTCTGAGGCATATGGGTAAATACAAAATAGTTAATATACTGTATGAACAATCATATCCTCAAAATAAAATTGGTCTTATTTCATAACAGACTAATAAAATTATTTAAGAACTGATTAAATTAATAATTTTTAAATCCTTGGTGTAATTTTGAAGTTATTTCTGATTTTCAGTACTTACAATTTCACACCTTTGATTATGAGGCATCTTTCAGTATTGTAGGTCTGTACCTTTTTCTGAAGCATGCTTTTGTGCCCATTTGTTAAGAATGTGGAAAGCATTCTGTGAAATTAATGTGCATTTTTTATTCTAGTGCATATATATATGTATATATACATATATGCATCCTATATTACACATTAATATGCTGTAGCTGAACTAATACAACTTTACAGGTCTAAGTGATTAATCATGTGTGGTCTTAGAAAAATGTGATTTAAACCAATATGTGAATAGATTATGACATATAGCTGAGTTATCTTTAAAAGTTTAAATATTAGAGCCCCAAGGTGACTTGTTAAATTATGAAATGTTAACTAACAGTTAACCAAATATTAACCAAAATATCTTTTATCACTTTGTTGGGAAATTTTAAAAGTTGCCATCTTAAATTACACCAAAATAGTGTACGTATACTACCTGCTTGAACTCAGTACTATTCTGTAGTGAATTTTAACATAGACAGTGCCTTCAAACAAAACAAATGAGATGCAGAACTAAGAGTTGTGCACATTCCTTTTGATATTTTCCTAATTCTTATAAAATGTAGAGAGAAGCCAAACACATTGGCTTTTCCGTTTCTGACAAGGCAAATTAAGTACATCTTCTCTTCAAGGAGTTAACATGGAGGGAGAAGATAGAGGAAGTATTTTTCAAAATTCTGAAGGCCTTGCAAATTAACAAGTAAAAATGTTACAGAAACATTGACAGTGGAATCTAGCTGATATGCTAAGATGTTTTTAAGCCCACCTGCTATATTTTAAATTTAAGTAGGAGAGTATAAAACAAAAAGTCCATTTTGAAATAGAGATTATATTGAAAAACAAGCGCAAAATATATGTTCTTTTTGGATCTTGCAGGTCTATTTTTCTATCTTTGTTTACTAATGCTATGTTGTAGTGGGTTACTAAGGAGCAAGTTATTTAAAAATATTAAAATGACACATTGCATATCAGCAAGAGGAAGTGTACTTAAGATTATTTTATTTGTAGAGGTTATGTAAGATAGACTTAATGAAAAATGCACTGAAACAAATGCTGGGAACTTCCTGTGTACTATCATAGTTTTGTTTTTTTGTTTTGTTTTGTTGTTCATGGAAATGTTTGTACTTTTTTTATCATTGTCTTTTATGAAATATAATGTTCTAAAGATTGTGTTGGTTTGTTTACTCTGAGGTTTTTCTGGAGGGCATATGTTCAATTTGTTTTGTGTATAACCAAAGTGCCCATCTTTTCTAGTGTTCAGTTCCTTTAACTGACAGCAAAAGGGAGGGGAACTTGGCCAGCAAATACATATCAGGTTAGGCTGTGATGGAATCAGAGCCTTAGGTTAACTAGTGTTTTCCCTTTATTGGTATTTATGTGCTTTGCATCTGCCTTCAGCTTTTGATTTTTCTAGGCTAAATGACTCAACTTTTTTGCTTACTTTTCCAAGGTAGGCTTACTATTTAATGTTCTAATGTCTCTTCCTTATACCTAATTTTCTTTGGAAGTAGTTTTCCTTTGATATGGATTCAAAGAATGTGAAGTAGAAGGATTCATTCTTATTTCTCCTGGTATTAAATAAGGACTTGATTTTCTCAGGAATCATCAGTTGTCCTTTTTACCTGTTCTTTCTATCTTTCATTTATTACAGAAATGTCTAAAGGTTAGAGGTGTATGCAGGTAATTTTGGGGAGTACTTAAACTGGGGGCAAAAGTACTTGCAGAATGCTATGATGATTCACAAATAAACTTCTACAAGTATGTTTTCGTTGTGTATACTTTCTGCCATATCGGATATGGTCCTCTTTGCAAGTGCCGCCAGTTATGGTATATTAAGAAGCAGGAAAGGGGGGATTTCAAATATGTGTAGCATCCTTAGCATCCCTAAATGGTGTTCAGCCTTGCTGCCAATCAAAAGCTGCTTTTTCATCCGTATCTTCCAAAGCTGATTTGGGAGATGAGATTATTTATTACTTTGCAGCACCCTGAGTAATAGTCCCATGTTATTTCATCTATATGGGATACAGATTATGTTAAGTGGTAGTTTGCATTTCCTTTATTTTTCCTTATTATGAGACACTTTTTGAATGTATTGTGTTCACTTCTTTACAAGAAGGAATACAGTTTAGCTTTATGGAAGACTTTGATCTCAATCTTAGTAGTGGCATTTTAGTGCATTTGTTCCAACCTTGATCCATTTTTGCCATCTCTAAACAAGTGCTTCTCTGAATTCAGAAGAACAGTTGAAAAGAAAGTCGATGCATGTTCTTTCTAAAGTTAACAAAGTCAATAAACCACTTAATAGTTACTGTTAGTGCTTTACTATGAAAATTGTTATGCAAGTGCTAATACTATTGCTATAGTCAGAAATTAAGTTCTTATCATATACGGAAATTTTAATTTACAAATCTAAAATTTCATGCTTAATGTCAGTTTCTATTCCACTGGCTCACTCACTACTGCTGTAGTTGAGTAAGAAAAGGGACTGAGGAGAGTAGCAATGATGTAATATTGATTACCAGCATTGTTAGCTGTGAACATCACCTGGAAAAAGAAGAAACAAATAGAAGACAAAGGAGAAGTCTGAAACAGTGATCTCTATTTACAAGCCTGGGTGGAACCATTGTGATCACTTAATCTGACCTCCACAAAACTTTGAAAATATCTCTTTCTGTGGTGATGGAACAACTGTGGCTGCCCATCATACACTTCTTCCAGTGGTTAAATATCCTTTGTTAAAAGCATACATATCACTTAAATTTTATTATTTATTGTCTTATCAAACTCACATTATCCACATTGAGCTTTCCTTTATTGGGCTAAACAAAATATGATGCCTACTGAGGCTTATTTTTAGGAAAGGAAGTTCTTAGACCCTCGACTAAATTCATTTCCAGTGTGGAATATGGACTTAAAAATTCTCTTGATGTATAATCAATTTACCTGCCTATTGTAAATCTTGCACCTCTCTTATTGCTTACCTTACTCTCCTATTTCAGTTAACATAGAGGACAAGACTGTCCAGCATTAATTTTCATTAATGTCTAGAATAAGAATGTCATCTCTTATCAGCTTCAGGAAGGCAGAAACAAAATTTAACCCAGGTGCTTGCTGCCTTATCCCCAAGAATGGCTGTTTGAGCAGCAGTTGCAAAATGCTCAACTATTGGTGCTCACTGCAGCTGTCACAGTCCAACAAATAACCAAAAGAGGACTGTTGCTGCTCTGAAAGATGACGTGGAAGGACTGATGGTGTAAGTGGGAAGGGAACAGCCCAAGGAGTACAAAACCCTGGATCTGGTCCCAGTTAATACCAGGTTTGGACCACTCTTATCTAACCAATTTATCTGTCCCATGCAGATAAAAAAGGTCTATTATACTTTGTAAACTGAGGATCCAGGCATTCAGAAAACAGTTTGCACTTCCATTATCTTTAAAAATCTAAATAGTAAATTTTGTATGCAGCTGTACAAATGCTGGATCCGAAAAGGTAGGAACATCGTCTTCCCAGGAGACATGAGAGTAGTCCATCTGTTCTTCAGGTGTCTCAAAACAGTCTCAGAAAGAACCACAGCCATAAGTAGAGGTAGAAGAATGGAAAATCTTTTCATAAATAATGCATCTAAGAGTTCCCTGGGAGGTATTGAGGAAGATAGTAACTAGAGTCTTTCAGGAGCATGTTGTTACAGAGTTTTGACATTGTGGATTTAGCAGTGTTAATAAAATATTTTAAACTGAAAAGTAGGTTGAACACATGCAATTATTAATTGATGCTTAGACATATAACACGTGGTTATTCTTTGCAAGTAAAAATACGGAAGAGAATGAATACTCACATCAGCATATTGATGGAATGGGTTCAGGCCCAGTCCCTTCCGATAAGAGGCCGTATCAAACTCAATCTTGTATACCTCTTACAAATCGTTCTTTAGTTGTGAGCTTGTGGAACTCTTCATTTTCATTGGCTTGTCTGGGTGATGGCAGAAGAAAGCATTCTTATATTTTAGTTAAAAGCCTGAGGAAAAATGCACTACTTAATAATTGAACTTGAATGATGATGTGTAGCTTATGTAATATGATGAATACCTCCACTGATCTGGAATGGCCTATGTCTATCTGTATTACGGATGCCTCACAGAGCTTGCCTTGGCATTTACTACTTCCATGATCACCACTGCAGATGGCTGCCTGCCACGTTACTACTCTGCATGGTTTGAAGGTAAGCCAAAAGCTGGTGTTTTTGTTCATAGACTCCTGGCTGTCTTGCAGTTAATGAAGTGAACCTCTTCCTACCAGAGTGTATACAAGGAGAACTTCACCACTGCAATAAACAATGTGTAAATCCTATGGTATACTTACTATGCTTAGCAAATAGGATCAACTCCCTTGATTTCCTCCCATAGTTTTCTTCCTTAGTTGAGTACATTGAGCTATTCTATCAATATAAATATTCTTTTCAGTCAGCTGTTTGAAATTTGAGACCTACTATTTGAAAGTACTCTAGGTCAACCAGTAGTGTAGCCTTACAGAATTCTTTGGTGTTTGTATTCACTAGTTGGTCTTCCATCCTCACAAACAGATGATTTTGATTTACAGATGCTAGCATTTGCTATCCAAGGCCATTAGTACTGACTTGAAACTGTAGACCTTTGAACACCAACCAATTTGTGATTCCAGAACCAATACTGAATTCTGTCTCTTCAGTATATCTCTTGGTTGAAACTCTCTATTTCTGAGAAATAAGTTATGTAACATTAGTATTTTGATCAGGTAGGTCATCCTCAGACAGCAATGCTGATAGTGCCCGATTTTAGTAGAATTTAGCAGAATTTTCTTCTGAACACATTTTATTCAAATAACATGCAAAAAAGAAAAAGAAAAGAAAAACTGAGTGTTATTTATATCATTGTCCATTGTACATTATTTAAAATCTGTGCTTTAATATAGCTTATAACTATGGAGTCCTAGAACATCATTTTCATCTTCCAAAATGCTCTATAGTCAGTTATGAGATTTTTTTGATCCATTCAAATATCTCTCTTTTTTTCCGGGTTGTGGTTTGACCATTGTTAGATAATTGTCCATTTATCTAATAAACTTTCTCAACTAAAAACAAACATATCTTTAGTCGAGAACAGTAATATTTTGCTATAGGCTCTGGGAATCCCTTGTTAATATTCTATTGTTTGCAAACTAATAAGGCTAGAAAAATTTCTGTCTGCTTTGAAGATAACCACTTCTTTGATTTAATGTTATCACACCTTTTCCACACCTCATCCTAAGGTTGTTTTATGTTCTTTGTATCAGATATTAACTATGTTTTTTAAGGCTCCAATGAAGCAGCTAGCTGTTCAGCCTAGTATCTTTATATAAAGCCTCTAAGCTTAGATTTTAAGATAAGTAAACTGAACACCCACTTAATAGAAAATTATATATGTTTCCATTGATAGAGTATGTGTGAAGCTATCTCCTCACCTGAGGGCTGGGAGGGATTTTTATATAAGCAGGATGATGTGAATAGATCTGTTTTTCCTCTCCTGAAAATATATGTAGTCTTCACCTTAGCTTCTTCTTTAAGGACACATTAAGAACACTGTTGTGTCTTGCAGCCCACTTTTCTACTATACCAAAGAGCCACTTATGTACAGTTTCTTGTGAACGTTCTACAGGTGCATCTGAGGCTGGGATGCCACTACTGAAATTCCTGCAGTATATCAATTTCAGCCCTTATGTATCCACAAGAATAGATTGTTAACAAAGTCATGGAAAGGTCTTGGGTAGGATTATGCAAACATGTCTGGGAGATGAGTGAGGAAGCGGAATGTTGGCTGAATAGAGAAATACATAAAAGAATGTTTATTTTTGATACCCATTAACTTTTTTTTTTGCAATTTCCTTTCATATTATACTTAAATAAGTAGAAGTCACTTTTGAGTTTTGAAAATATTAGTATTTACTCAAATTGAGGACGATTTCAAAAGAAGTCATCTTCATTTAAAATTATATAATGATTAAAAAAAACCAGGACAATATTTAGACATCTAGGAGTTATCGGTGATACTGTGTGTGGTGTTTGTTTGTTTTAATTTTAGACCTAATAGCTTCTCTGTCAGGAAAAAAGCTTTATCCCAAAATTTTCTTCTTTTGGCTGGTTCCTTCTCCTTGGGAAAGTGGCCACAAGTTGTGTGGTATGTTCAACACAATTCCATGTTTCCTTTTTAAAACTGTAGTCTTGTAACAAATGAAAATTCATTTTGAAAGTAGAAAAGTGTCCAATAACTGTAGGATTCTCAACCTGCATCTTTAGTTTCAAACAAATTGAAAGAGTCTGCCGGACTTTTCTGGTAATAAGGCAGCAGTTCATCAGTGGATACTAAAAAGTAATACAATCCTTTGTAATTAAATTGAAGAGAAAAAATGAGTGAATTAAAGGATAGTTTTAAACTACTTTCTTGCGCTTACAATGACTACAGAGCACTATAAAACAGTTTTGTTAGTTTTCCAACCATATTATAGTTAAAAGACGCCTCACAGCAAATAAAAGGTAATTAATTCAATAGCAGATTATTTTGTCTCTGACTAAAAATGGCATCTTATAGTAGAGAATGTGAAAGTGTTTTTTCTCAATTCTTTGGTGTCTTCCCATTGCCTTTCCCTTTTCTTATGCATTATGTTGGTGTAATTTACTTTGAATTTAATAGTTCCCAAGATCCATCTGCAGCCATTTTATATAATTTAATTGGAAAATTTGGAGCTGGACTTCCCCAAAGTGAATCCAGAATTTTTTTCATTAAGAGGATGCTTGGAATCAGGAGAGCCCTTCAGGTAGGAAGAGAGGGAGAATTTTTGTATTGTGAGTTAGATAAGCGATGGGACATAATGAAGCAGTAGGGAATCTTATGCTTTAGATAACAGAATATGCTATCTTTTCCTCAACCACATCACTATACACAGCAAAAATGTAGCCTGAAGGTTGTTGGAGGCAATGTAAATAGGGAGGAAGATGTCAGGATCTTGTAGGGAGGAGCATAGTCCCATGTGCTGTGGAAGCATTTGTATCTTGCATGAGAATACCCTTTTCTTTTCCCATTGGGATGGTTCATCTACGCATCATCTCCAGGATAAAGTTGTAACTAAATCATGAATAGAAAAGGTAAATCATCCTAGGTAGTAAGAATGTTTAAAAATCTGGCAGGTCCTCCTCCTTATTTTGGACTGGCAATTACAGCATAGCTTTCAATGTGAGAGCCTCTGATGTGGTTATGTTGCCATAGACTTACCTTAATTGGTGCTGTAAACTTGATAAGCACCACATACAGACTCTCCTAACACCATTTTGGTCAGACTCATCAGCCCTCAGCAACTATGCTGGGGGTAGGAGATGAAAATGTACAAAAAACCATACTTCTGATGTACGATTACTGTAGTTTCACTCCCAACATGCTTATGACAGTGGTTAGTGAGTTGAATCAGGACTCTGACCTTCCGTCATCTAATTCTTTAGAAGAAGAGTGAGAAAATAGAGCTTTGTGGAAGGTGCTAATCAGGGATGGTCTCATAATAATGATGATTGACCTCCATTTAATCATTGCAAAATGAATCATCATGCAAATGATAAAAACTTAGAATCCTCTCCTATATCCCCTCTTAAGGCCTGTGATGTACTGAATGTTCTCTGTGCCAGAAAACCCGTCCTGCATCAGACAAACGTACCTGTGTGTAACTGTACAGCCTGTATGTCCTGACTGTTCATGCTCTCCTTCTGGAATGCACAGCCTCCTTGCTAAAGTTTCTTTTGAAGTCATTGGCAATGAGGTCTCTATTGCCACCACCTATTTTCCTGGCTTTTCCACCCCAAGAGCTTAATGGAAGTTGCCTGCTTCCTCACAAAGACTGGTCAAGTACTCCTTTTCCCAAACATCAGAACTTAATAAGAGGAGGAGCCAGGGGGAAAGAGGGATGAGTCTGTTCTAGGAGACTCTCAGGTTGAAGAGTCTGCATGTCTTCCTTCCTTTTCTGGAATAAATGAGCCTTCTGTAAGTGTGGGGGAAAGTAATGTCATCCTAGCTTTGGCTCCGTTCTTTGCTTGCGTCAATGAGCATTGAAATTCCTTCTCACTTGCATGAGGCAGACCAACAAGGGAGAGGACTAGAAAAGAGAAGGAATTACTCCAGCCCGAATCTCTTCAGCTAGTGTAGCTAAAACCAAAGTGGAAAGAACTGCTGGGTAGACACAAAGAATGCTAGATTGTGTGACCCTGCCAGAACTGCCTTGAAATCCCTCATGACGGGGGTTTGTTCGTTGTGTTATAAGGATTGCAGATGCCTTTCAACAGGCCAGAGGCTTTCATGTTGTGAATATGATATTTTTTCCCCCTCTGTCTTGCACCCTTTTTCATGTGGTTGCTTAGTGTATATAAGTAAGTGCTTCTTATCTAACTAGAAAGCCCTCTCACGAATGGCGAGAGGAGGAGAAAAAAGAGCCAGAAAAAGAGCGGCAGGAGAGAACTACAGTCAATGCATACTGCAAAATCAAAATAACTGCAATAGAATGGAACGATCACTTACGCTAAATATAGTAATTAAAAAAAAAAAGAAAGAAAGAAAACTGCAACTACATGGGTATGAAGGACCTCAATCCTAAAATACTTACCAGTGGTGCAGCTTCGGAGGAAAATGCCAGGCCAGCTAAGAAAACAAAAAAACACAGAATGAACAGCCATTTTGCCTATCAATGGGAAACCCCAGTGTCAGCAAGTGGAAACTAATGGGATGAGTGATTTTACATGAAGACCTTTAAACTGAAGCTGCTTATCAAAAAGTTCCTATGACTTTCAACATGCTTATTCTTATTATTTACTTAGTAAACAATGAGAAAATAAGTAACCTATGCAAACATGAACCTTGTCTGTGAAAATGTCTGCTGTATCACTGCTTGTGGAAATAGTGTGAATACTGCCTAACTCAACTTCAGGGATCTGTTTTCTAGGAAGTGAAGTCTATTCTGTTTAATATTTCTCTCTTGTTGAAGAATTATGCTCTATCCCATAGTTTTGAGAAATACAAATTTCTGCTCAAATCAGAAATTTCAGTTCCAGTGAAGATTTCTCTGGCTATAGCATGCTTATCTACCAAGAGATTTCTCTCTGTGATGTCTGGGAAGGCTTTCTTTTTTTCTTTTTTTCTCCTTCATAAAAGGTAAGTCTAAAATGAGTCTGAGCTATTTAGTTATCTTATGCATTCCCTTGCATTCCCTTTGGCTTCCCCCATGGCAAGTAGATGTCTACATACTCATTTCTGGAGCACATTTTAACAATATTTTAAGTCCTGTCACTTTAGTTGTACATAGATTCACTACAACTTCAGGACTTTACCTGTGCAACTGTAAGTCAGCCCCCACCAGAAGTATCTGCTTCATTTTAGGAAAATGTCACTTTTTAAAATGACACTTTGTCTTTCTGGTCTTTGGTTAGACACACACATATACTCTCTCATTAGGTTCATCCTGCCTCAGGTAGATGACTACCTGCAGAATAAAGATTTTTAACCTGATTGAGTTGGATCTTAGTTGTACACTTTTTTTTTTTTTATCAGTACACCATGACCATAGGAACATATTTATGTCCTATTTAGGGGGCTGGACATAGCCCACAGTGAAGAAAACCTGTTTTCAAGCTTCAGAATTATAAGGATCCCATGAAAGCTGCATGCTTTGAGATGGATGCTATTTTGGAACTGTCTGCATTGTTTACAAGAGTTGTGTAACTGTGATAGAGTCCAGAAATCAGGGAGGAGAGTAATCAAACAAAGAATTGTTAAAGACAAACTTTTGTAACACATGAATTCAGCTGGTATGTAGTCATCCCAGCAGGCTCTCAGTGTAAAGAGAGAAACTCCAAGGTCAGTGACAAGTCAGTACTGACTGTTTCTGAAAGACATTGTTTCATTAATGGTCTCTTTAGTTTCTGTAATCCTGTTAAACAACAGTTCTTCTATTTCAGGATATTTTAAATGCAATATGCCTTCAGTCTACAGAAGTCATTACCAAAGCCCTCAAACTCTGATCAGTTTATCAACAAAAATTATTTGGATCATAGTCACTCTATAGCTTACCTTTTCCTGTTTCTGAAATTATGAAGAGAATATTAAGATGATATTTTAGGCATTTTTTTATAAAGGCTAGAGATTTGACTTCACAGAAATTTAATTGGAGTCCTGTTCATTGAACACAAACCATGACTCTTTAGAACATAATCAAACTTCACTAATAGAATCAAAACTGTTTTAAAGAAGAAACATTTTATTGACTTGTCTGAATTTCTGCCAGGTTACAAAATGATAAAAACTAATGTAGCAAAAAGATAAGCCATTAGCAATAGGAAAAATTTTCCTCCTAAAAGCTTATAATAGTTCTAGGAGAGGAGGATGTTTCTGTAACGACAGTACATGTTTATTCCTGGGGATCACTGACAACAGCAGTGGTTGAATATGAGAAAGGACTGAGGAGAGCTGCAATGGTGTAATGACGGTGACCAGAATCATTAGCAGTAAACACCACCTGGAAAAGAGAAAATGTGTAGTCACAACGAAGAGCGTATGTTCAAAACTACCTTAACAGTCAGATTTAGGAAGCATGCTCTATTTCCTGTGTAGAAAACTTTGTTGATTTTGTTCAGTCAGTTCAGTTCAGTTTTAGCTTTGTGAAGTAGGTAGTCCTAAGAAGAGATGGTTCCCCTAAGAAGGTAATTATTTCAAAACTAAAGATATACTGAGGCATTGAGAGGTGACTCAAAGCCTGTTGAAGTCAATGGAACTCCCACTGATTATATTAAGTTTTAAAGTCCCAGTTTGTAAGGCTTGCTGAAGATGAGGAATTTGAGAGATTTGGACCCAGGTCTATAAAAAGACTTGGCCATGGTGAGGCTAGGAGGTACCTAGCTCCTGTGTCAGGTATGCATATTTCTAGTTTGTGATGTGGAGTGGGAGGGGGAGGTGACTCAAACAACCAGTAAGAAAGACAGGTGAAATTCTATCCATTGAACCTAAATACCACCTCTGTGGGAGGCCTCCAAGCAAGGCTGAACTTCAATGCCTGTCTTTTGTTTTTAACACAGCTGGTGATGGGGCAGTTCTTAATGCAAGAACCTAGTGACTGGACTTGCTAGAACAGGGAAAGACCCAGACTATCCTTGTCCTCAGGGAATTCAAATTTGCAGCTCTCAGAATCAGGAGCTTGGGACACCCAGCTCCCAGAAAAGTGCCTTCATCTGGGTTGAGCTCCCACTTTCTTCAGCTCTCTTTAGTCTAATACTTGAATTATTTTCTGCACCATGACATGCTTTCTACAAAAGTTGCATATTTCAGTCCTGATCATTGTTAAAAATGCACATAGAAAAGACTTTTTTTCTCTTCTAGTTATAGCTCATGTTAGAATGATCTAATCATTTCAGATGAGGGAAATGAGGGAAATTTGCCTGATTTAAAAAGAGTTATTTTCCCATAAGATGGGGGTTTCCAAATCTCTATATTCTTTCAGCAAAAATAAAAATAATCTTTTTTTTTTTTTTTTCCTTTAAGATTATATGCTGTTGAGTAATGTACCTCTTTTTGGCTGAAGGTCCCTACTGGTGTAAATGTGCATAGGACTACCTTGAAAGAGCTGAATCAGTTTATATTTGTACAGAAGCTGGCTTCTTGCTTTGGCGTAGTTGATTATGAACTGTCTTTATTTACACAATACTACATGGTAGTGAACTATTTCCCTGAATAATGTTGGTCCTTCAATATCAAAGGACTGTATTTGTTCTTTCCAGCTAATGCTACTACACAAAATAGAGCTCATTAGGTATATTTGCAAATACTCACATCAGCATATTCATGGAATGGAGAAAGGCCAAGTCCCTTCCAGTAAGAGCTGGTGTCAAACTCAACCCTGTATATTCCTTCTACAAACTGTTCTTCTGTTGTGAGCTCATGGATCTCCCCATATTCTGTGGTTTTCCTGTAATGATAAAATAGCTCTATAAATATTTTGTACTGTCATTTAGATGCATAACAGAAACAAGAATGTTAAATAGCACAGATGTTGCACAGCCAAATTTTACATTCAATTGTATACAATTCTATATTGAATTCTACATCTAATCATCCAGAATAATTCCCTTCTGTGTAGTGTATGAGTCCATACTGCAGAGAATGTCCTTGCTACCAACTCATCCATATACATCACAAATCAAAGCTGGCTGTCTTTTTTTGGTCATTGCTGTTGCTATGGCAGGGATTATAGCTAAGGCCCCTGTTTTAATTTCGTGTTTAACTTGTATCAGGTGCCCTCTGGCATGTTTAGTGGCTTGGGAAGAGGATGGTCATGATGAAAGGCAAGATGCCAAATCGCAAATTATAGTTAAAGAGAAAATGGAAATTTTAATGGGAAATGATTTTATTCACTAAATACTGGTCTCGAGGACTAAAGGTTTTACATCTGAATACTAATGCATTTTTATGTGACCCTGAATGACAGCATCTTGGAACAGTGATTGAGCATCACAAGATTTTATTAATTTGAATTAAAATGCCTCGGTAAAAGAGCAGGGGTCTTTTCTACGACGCGTCACGTGAATGAGCAATAGGAATTCCCAGCTCAGAGAGCTTATGGACTCAGCTTGCAACGTAACACTATGAGTGAATGAAATTCAGAAGCAACAAGAAAATAAAGCTTGCATTGCACATTATTTGTTTAAAAAAGAGCAAGCTTTGTATGACAACTCTTTAAATATTTACATATTTATCTCTTAAAGCCCTTCCTTCTGTTCTCGCTGCTTGTTTGTTGTATTTCTGAAATTTCTTATCAATTTTTATATCTATTTTTATATTTTTTCCTCTGGAAGTTTTTATAGGACATTTCCACTCTTTATAACTGCCTAATGTAGTTGAAGAAGGAACAAAGAAAGCCTTGGCTTGAAGAATTAACAGGACTTGCCAGTCCTATGGCAAGGAGTAGAAAACAGAAGAGTGTGAGGAGGAAGAGATGGAGGGAAGAACGAAGCAAGGTACTGCTTGTCAGAGAAAGAATCAATTGTGCTATTGTGGCTTTTGTTTTCTTCCTCAGCCGCCTCCTCCTTTGTCACATTTGGCTGTCTTTGGTTAATTGCTATGAAAGATGGAAATTCTGAATGACGGAGCTTTTACTTTAATTAAGAAGTAGTAGGATTGAAAATCCTATGGTACTTCTCATGTTTTCTTACATCTGAGTTGTAGCTGAAGTCTGACAAATGTCTCACTGGTCCAGCCTAAGTGAAATCAGTGTTATCCAGAGTAGACTAAGCCCTGTTTGAAAGATGGCTCATGGGCAGTTTGTGACATGCATGCATTTGTTTTATTTTGTTTTAAATAGTACTTCTTGGTTTAACTTTTATTACCTTAAAATAAGGCTTAAGAATTCACTGGTGAGTGCTCACATATATTTTTGAAATTTTGAAACAGAATTGTTCAAATTCTACAGAAGTGTTTAGAGTACAAGTTAAACAATTCACATACAACTGTTTATAGGTTGGATAGTCTAGACACAGTCCAATTAAAAGGAAAAAAATGGTGTCTGACCCAAAATCTTTGTTCAGGTAAGCAAATGAATTTCAATTTGAGAAAAGTGTGCATGCAGCTTAAACGGTGCTTTCTATAATTGGCTGTCCCAATGTTGTGGATGTTAACAATCCAGAACAGTAAGGCAACTGGAAAAAGAGTTTGCTTAAAGATTCTTGTCCCCTACTTGTAGTTAAAGGCACTTTCTTAATTTTAGTGATTAAGTGATATCCATCTAATGTTAGTGGTGCATCCTTCAGAATTGCTGCTGTGTTGACAGCCGGCGGTATGGAGTGATTCAGAGGCTTGACAAAAAAAGCACAAAAGAGGATTCCCTACATTAGGCCCTGGTAGCAAAATAGCATGAGTGATTCCGTCAGAGCATCGCTTGTGTATTTCTGTCTGAGTAGAGGAATAAAGTCAATATGGTTGTTCATCCTTAATAGCCTGTGGACCACCAGCATCTGCTAGACTTGCTTCCAAATTAAGAGCTGAGTTTAAAAGACTTTGGTTTTCCAGCAAAGAATTTGCAGAGCTCTACCTAAGATACTATGGCTGCAGCCTAGATCTCAGTCTGCAGTCCCTTATCCTGATTCTCTTTTTCACTGTGTCTGGACTATAGGTGTATATTGTGACCAGGTTAAATCTGTACTAATCTGTGCAATGATATCTGTGATCTATTGAGAAACACACTGCATTGCGACAAACTATACTTTCATATATAAGCAGACTGCTGAGGAAATATCTCTACAAAATGAATTATTGTCTGGAGGGTTTTTGTTTGTTTGTTTGCTTTTTTAAACAGGAAGGGGGAAATAACTCCAAATCTGCTGCAGTTGTCGTCTTTATTTTTTTTCCTTTTTTCTTTTTTCTTTTTTTTTTTTTTTGATGATTCAAAACCTAGGTCGTATGTGAACTATGTTTTGTGAACGATATGGTGAGATCTATATTTCCAAAAACATGAGAGAAGATCAAAGCTGGTCATGGGAAGAATTCATATAGAACCCAAATCACATGCTTCCTAGGTCTCTGAGCCCTAAAGCTCTCCTCAGTGTCTCTGCTGGAGTTAGCTTTTATGGCATATTTTTGGCTGAACTAATTTTGAATAAGCCTCTTAATTAAGTCAGCTGTTGCTATTCTAGCTTTCTCCCTGCCTTTTGAATACTATTATTCAAAATTTAACAGTTGCTAGGTGCTTTTGCTTAATTCCGTAAAATGGGTTAGCACAGTAAAAACAACAACAAAAAATAATAACAGTACAAAATAAAAAATCTATAGATACTTGTACAAAACAGGACACTTTTCCATATGCATCTGCTAGGTACCCTTCATGTAACTTCAAAATATCATTAAGCTAAGGATATAAATCCTGACAGGAGTAGTTACAGCTAGTTTTTCTTGATTACATTCATATTTTCAGCTGGTTTATCTCAAAGAAACTCTGGTTTTCTCAAAAGAAAAAAATTGCAACTACACATGAAAACCCAGTTCAAACGAGTGTCATCTGCTAAAGTCAACAGCATCTCTAAAAGCAGCCTGAGTTAATTTGCAAGTCAAAGTAAAGGTCAAAACCTTCACCTGCAGCAGGATTAGGGTTTAATGTTCTTTCCTTGCCTTCCCCCAGCAAAATGATTCTCCTTTGCCTATGGTTAATCTTCTCAATTCATTTTGAAGAAGTGATTTGATTCTCTCAGGGGTGTAGTGACCTAAAGTATGAATAGCACTTTGGTGGATCCTGGCTAAGTAATGCAGGATTTGGCTTCTTATGCTTATTAAGAACAACATTGCAGAGTGAACAGGGCAAAACGGTTCTGCTCAAAAAGTGAAGGCATTTAACACTGATATTGCATTTATCTTATTCCTCTGTAAATTGTCCTTTATATTACATGTTCAAGACCACTTGATGAAACATCTGAAATAATCTAGATTTCCTAATAACGGCAGAGATACGCACCAAAGACAAAATCATAGGCTTGTTTTTTCTTTCTTTGTAAGCAACCTGACATTCTTATGGGGCTTAAAATATATAGATCTATTCTGAGAGTCATGTCATGTCATGTGTAGTCAGTCATGTATAGTCTAGTCTGAGAGTCACTAGATTAACACTCAGTATTTGGGAATGGGAGGCGTTAGTTTCTCCTCAAGCCTCCTAAGCTCTTCTGTTCCTTTGCAATAGGATAAGGTTTTTAGTTTTGAGTTTTATGAAAAACAAACAAACAAGATCCCCCTCCAGATGGAGACAAAGGTATCTCCGTCCTTGTAGTCGTCTTCTCTGTTTCTTTCTTCAGCTTCTATGTAAATCATGCAGTTGAATTTGTTGGTGGATCATATCCTTGCTTGCACTTGTCATTCTGTGCTTGATTATCTTGCTGTTACTACAGATTTCTCTTGAATTATTTAAAATTAAGATTCAATGAGCTGTTACAATGAAACTTAAATGCCTGAATATCTTGCCTATTTGTACTTTAGTAAATCATATCCGTCTGTTCTCTATACTGTTCCCCCAAACTGAAGATAATAGTATTTGCTTGTCTCTGCATGATGTTTTGAGAATGCTTTGTAAATATTAAGCTGTTATACTAAAAAAGCCATGAAAGTCTATAGATGAGATGACAAAAAAATACTGTGGGCACGTTTCTGTGTTGCATTACACTGGGATTCTTTTAAACGTTCTGGTTAAGAAGTTTCTTCCAACTAGCATGTTTTTTGCACTGGAGAAGAATGTTATGAACTTATTATTTGCATGTGTAGAGACAAAGCTTACAGATTTTGTATGTTACTGCTGCAAATAAAGCTCTATATCTATTACATATCAAGATAGTAGCTTAGTCTGGATTACATATAAAATTCTGTTAAATAAGGTTTTTTTTTCTTTTTGTAGAAAGGGAAGATAGTACTGAAGCTAAGAGAAAAATATTTACATATTAAGCCTATTCCCTTACAAAGGTAAGATGAGCATTTCAAAGTGATTTTGCAGTTGATATGTATTTCAATCCTGGGCATGTTCCACTTACTGGTTTTAGACCAGAATTCATGTGCTTTTAACAGCGATAGTGACTTGTGTGGTAGAAAATGCATTGGTTTTTTTCTGATCACAACTCCATTCCCCTTATTGCTCATTTGTTTGCACAAGGCACCTGGAAAATGGGTTCATAACACCACATAACTTACCCAACAGCAAAGTCCTGCCAGCTTCCATCTGCAGCCTTTTTGAACACTTTAACCGCTACATTGGCTGCCGGACTTCCTCTGACTGCATCCAGCACTTTCACCATCAGAGGGCATTTGGAATCAACAGAACCATGGGAGACCTTGGGGAAAGCAGAAGACATTGTGTAGGAGCTGTTCACCAGCCCCTGCAAAAATCTTTCACAGAGAAGATGAATTCTTATTGTACAATTAATATTGACTTAAAACCAAGTTATTTGCCAAACAGTATTCAAAGCTAGTTCTATTCTAGTTTTATCAAAACATCTATTCCTTACAGCAGAGTATCTTCAATCTCTTTACAGATCATGTTATGTTACACACACTCACTCACTCATTCACTCACTCTTACATAAATATGAACATACATATATTTTCATCACTCTATCACCATTCCTATCACCTATCTGTAAGGAATGACTGCATGATAAATATTTAAAGCTGCATGTGACCCTGGGGAAATAGTACAAGGAATACATTGCTGTCTTGTATGTGAGCTCTTACAAAAACAGTAAATCATTATAAGTGCAGGCAGAGAATCTTAACTTAGGCAACTGACAGAAAAATACCTAAGCCTAAAATGACCTACAAATACTTAAGATATCCCTAGGGCTGAAAGAATATTGGTTTCCTAAACTTTGTTATGTTATAATGAATTCTTAGTCATACTTTAAAGAAATCTTTTTATTTCTTTAGAGATAACAAAGGATATTTGGTGAAGAAGGTAAAGCTACCACTATATTGAAGATATAAGATATGAGTCACAAAATGATAGAAATAAGATGAAATAAAGGTCATGTTTCCTAGATCCCAGACCCTTTCATAATATCCTAAAATAGATGACTAAATGGCAAAAGAAAGGTTTTAATAATTTTGAAGAAGCTCCTTGAAAAAATTCGTAGTAAAATAACATTCCAAAAAAAAGTCTGATGGTACAGAATTTCAGGGGTGGAGAGGATGCTAGTCATGTAGAAAATTTAGATTAATGTTCTTGTAATCACTGAGTTTGAATAAAAAAGACTCACCAGTGGTGCGGCTTCAGAGAGAAATACCAGTCCAGCTAAGAAAAAAAAGAATGTGGAATGGAAGGCCATTCTGCTTGCTGTTAGTGAGTCTTGGTGCCAGTAGCTATGAGCTGGTGAGATTTGGGATTTTATACCCAATCCTACAACAAAACAGGCTGCTTATTGGGTGCCCATATGACTCCAAATCTGCTGATTCCGATTATTTGCTTAGTAAACAGTCCAATCCAGAGTCCGTCCATGCATAGCACAGCCATTGCAGTCAGTGGAAGTTTTGCATGTGGAACTACTGCAGGATCAGTAGAGCAAAGAGAATAAGTAATGGACACAAACATGACCCTTGCCTGGGAAGATTAGACTCGTAGAATGCCCTCCATGAAATAATGTAAATGATCTTTGTTTGCCCAGAAGTCCACCTAATTCGAGGAGATCTTATTTCCCTTTTCCTCAGATTGTGTGTGATAACACCCCAGTCTTTCTCTACACTCACTCCATGTTTGTCCCCAATATATTTAACACTTTCTGAAGGCTAATTTTGAAGGATAGAAGCAGCCTCGCCACGGAAAGTTAAGTTTGTTCGTTGTTTGGCTCAAGCAGTGCTAATGGGCCACTGTGGGAGACAGATTCCCGTATGTGCCCCTGCCTGTTTAAAAAGAGCAACCTTTCTTTTTGAAAACTAATTTAAATAGAATCTGATACCATGCTGCCTCTCATCAAAAGAAGTAGTAGGGGAAGGCAAGTCCTTCTGAAGTCAGCAAGAAAACTTCAATTAACATCCCAAATGATCAGTGGCAGTTGTGGTAGTATAACATAACATAAATAACAGCTGATTTCCTAGGATGAGGATCTGTCTTGACTATTTTTCAGCTAGGCATTGAGGCTTCCTCTTAGTTACTGGAAAGAGACACATGGAGAGATCTCTGGAAGGTAGAGGTGCAAGGAAAATGAAATGAGTCATCTCTCCTTTTCTTGCTCCACCGACCCCAGAGGGAGCCAAGGCAACTAGTATATGCTAGTCGCTTAAATTAACATCTAGTTAATGTTCTAATTGTCAAACTCTTATTATATTAGCAGAGTTATGTTTGCTCTGAAACAACCATTTAAGTAAAAGGAGTTTCAGGTATGAACTCAGTCCCAGACTAAATTGAAAGTGAGAAGGTACAAATGCAGGGTGTAGACATGGTGAAGTTGGGTTTCTCTGATTGTATCACATAAGGATTGTACACACTGTGCTAACTGAAAGAAACAACCTCCTTTGGCTTTTCCTTCTCTGCATGTCCTTCCTGCAAAACAACACTGAGTCTATGCATTTGTTTTCAGGAGGTAGTATACTTAGCTTTTACCTGATTTCTTGAGACAGTATTCTAATGAAAAGCCATTCTGTCTCTAACTTGAAGAAGACTATGATGACAGTCTTAGAAAGAAGTCATGGAGGCATTCCCCACTATCTTTCATGCCTTCAGACTACTTTATGTGGTCAGTTCTCTTTAGGCAGTGCTGCTTTAAAAAAAAAAAAAAAAACTATAACACAGTAATCTTCTGAACTGGAATCAAAGTGCCCTTTGTACTTAAAGCAGAATAGGCTAATACATAGGTAGCATTCTGTGGTCATTCTGCGTGCATGTGAGAGTCAACGCAAGAAGTCCAGCCGTGACAAATCATGCTGAGATCTAGTGCTTGTGGGATCCATTCAGATCCTGGAGGGGAAAATACTGCTCTTAGATCTATGCGTTGATGCTTTGCTTCGCTATTTCGCTCTCATTGTTTGTAAATGTCTCTCTGAAGCAGCAAAGCTCTGTATGTCAGGAAGAGACGTGATCTGCATGCTAGTGCAAGTAGATTGCCCTCTCATCTGTTATCAGCTGTTTGACAAAAAAAGAATGCCAAGGAGCTAATGAAATTGCCACTTGCCTGCATCTGAAATTGCTCTGTTGTGGGAGAGTGATTTTAAAAAGAAAAATCAATTATATTTCTTAGGTTTTCCTGCAAGATGCCAGTTTCTGAAAAAATCAGGTCTATGGGGCTGGTCTATTTCAACTGTCAATGTTATCTATTCTACTTTCTTCTTTTATAATACTGACCTGTTGGCAGCTGGTTTTCAAAATGCACAAGGAGCATGGGAAATAGTAACGCCAAGCATCAATTTTTTTTCTCCTCCTTGATTTACTGTTTTTTGGTCTTTCCCCATCCCACATAATCTAGGTGGGGATGCTGTGACTATTAGCAAGGCCACCATTCTGAAGGGTAACTAGACTCTGTGTGTGTTTGTGAATCCCCATTCATACATTCTGCAAATAACTACATTATTGCTGCAAGCTCTAAGATATGAGTGGAATCAGTGAGAAGGTAAAAGTGTTAATGTTTCTCTGAGCAGGAAGGCCATGGAACATACAAAATTTTTTATAAAATTCTATTAAAATCTCACATTAACTTAATTTAAAATTACTATATCCTGGTAAAACTGATGATAGTTGGATCTTCCTCCTTCCATTGTCACCTTGAACCCTTTAGCACAAATAGTGCCAATGAAGTGCTATAGGTAAAATGTGTGAGAGGGTTCAGGAATTTGGGATTTGGAATAGCTGGCCAAGGAGAAAGGTGAACAGAGTATTAGCTGAAAAAAAAAGGCATCTGTTTGGATTTAGAGGAAATGATGACATTGAAGAGAAGGTAGAGGCTTCTCCTACTTGGCTGACTTTTAAGTGGAGAAGGATGCAATGGTTCTAGAAGGACATGGCTGCAAAATTATCATCATCTTGATTGAGTTTGCTTGTAATGGAAGAGTTTCTGACAATAGCATCTAACTGGATTCTACAATTTTGAGGAGTGTACCAGCCTCAGTGAATGGAATCTTACTACCTTGAGGGAAAAACGGAGCATGTGACTGTGCGGGGAGAAGGAGAAAGGGGAAGACTAACTGCCAAGCATCCAGCAAGTGGTGATTGATAGTTGTCAGTCTTTTATTGTTAAAACCTTTCAGTGCAATGGGAGTCCAAAGCTTGTAACCTGAATAACTTATTTGCCAGACAAAAAAAAAAAAAAAAAAAAAAAAAAGGGAAAGAAAAAAAAAAGAAAGTGAAATGAAAAGTGGCCAAGCACTGAGGACTAATAGGGTTGGGAAACTCTTGGCCTACTGAAAGAATAGGGAAGCTTCCATGAAGAGCAGGAAGCTGAGCAGCTCTCAGAGTCTTCGTTGGGAGTATGCATGTCCCAAGGAAAGCAGAGCAACACACAGCCTTATACACACGGAGCCCAACTGTAAGAACAGAGTAAATAGAGTCACTGAAAGCCCCTCAAAAAGAGATATTTAGGAAACCTGCTGTGGGAGGAGTAAGAGGGTTATATAGCTGATGTAGAAATAAAATAAGGCTATCTGGGCAGAGGGGACACAAACAACTCAGAAAAATGGTGAGCAAGAGATATGGGGGAGTTGCTGAGACACCTAAAATAAAGGAAGTAGCATATAAGGTGATTAGAGGGCTGCAGAAGAAAAAGGCAGAGTCCCTGCTGTGCCCAGTAAGCTTGGCCTTATGGAAGGCAAGAAGCATGAAACCCTCCTCAGTCATGGAAAAATTTAGATAATCCTAAAATATGTAAATACTTTAAGGCTTATCTGAATTCCAAATCAGTTGAAGGTCATCTCTCAAGAATTAGAATTAATGCCTATTTTTAATGAAAACATGCTCCCCACTTGGAATCATTACTATGTTCAGGTCAAGAACAAACATGTCCCATTAATTCTCTTATTTACATCACAGCTGTTTTCCAACTGCTTCACAATATACTTCTCTCTTCTATACACTTCATTCACACACTTATGCTTATTTTCTATAGGTAAACACCTTGCTTTCTACACCATTCCCTTCTATTTGATTTTACTTAGAAAGCTAACTACTTCTACGTGACAAAATGCTCAGGTAGGCTGGAATGTCTGACTGACCATAAAAATCTGTAAGTTATACCTAGCTTAACTGCTCATGTAACATCAGAGGGAAATGGCTCATAGATGGTAAGCCGTTCAGTAATTTAAATAGCACATTTTCCAAAGAATTAATGAATTCCTAAACACTAGAAAAAATCCTTCCTATATTATAAAGATGTGAAAGATTCTTTCATTTTCCTGGAGCAACATTCCGATAGGACTTATACGAAAAGACCTGAGATTTACTTCTTAATGAAGTTTGTCTGAACTTTCTGAACTAGAGTCAAGAACTCTTAAGTTTTACTCCAGTGGTCTGCCACTAAATTGCTGTGGCAGAACTCTGGCAAGTCAGTGAGTGCTCAGTACAGTAGTTGCTGAGGTATGTGATAGATTTGCTGTTGAATTTCACTATTTGCTAGATTTTGTGCCATTTTCCAAGTCAGTAAAGCTAGGGATAATACTTTCCTAATTAAAAAATGTGCTCAGGGAGGTTCATGTTTCAGCTTGAATTTTAATTTGTAAAGAACTGCATAAGAAACAGTGGCATTTTAGATGTGTATGGTGTGTGCATGTTTATCATTCCACCACTCATTTTTATTTTGTATAAGGAGTATGTTTGTATTTAGAATTTTAATGATCATTCTTGATTTGCTTTGTTTGTAGGACTAACATTGGTTATTTGAATTGGGCATACTTCTATCTCTTACATAGGAAAATAAGAAATTCATCCTTATCTTGCATATTATATCAAATCAAGCTAGTTTGAAAAAGAGGAAGTTTAAAGTGTTAAAGGAGTTAGAAGAGAGATGTGTTAGGTTAGGTTTCAAGTACAAAATCACATTTTTATCATCTTAAGATTATGTCTAGGGAGCATCCAAGCCCAAAGTCCAGAAAAAGAAACATCTAAATAGATGACTGTTGCTTTGGAGCATTTTTAATTTATGAATTCACCTGGCACTCATTCATGTGTGCAAGCTTCTGCTATGAAGTGTTTAAACTCCAACTTCACTGGGCTCTGATCACTAAGAGGTACTATCTCGTTAGCTGCCTCTGTAGTCCATATGATCCCTCTAAAATAAACTTCTGTTCTTCAGATTTAATAAGTATTCAAGTCAACCTCCATCAGTCTAGACAAGTGTTTGAAAAAGAACAAAATCAATGTATATGCAAAGCTAATTGAATAACTCTTGTGCCAGCCCTGATGCCTTGACCTTTCACATTGCTGAAAAATTCTTTGAACTTGCCATGAGATCAGTGTTTTTAAAGGTCGATTTCTTTGTTAGCAAAGTGATAAGATGAATCGGGTTATTAGTTTATTTTGTGTCCCGTTCTTGCAGTAGGAAGTACAAAGTAAATTAACATGATGCAAATATTTCTGATAGCCAAAAGTAATAACAGAATCCACGCATTTCATAAGGTCTTAACTAGGCTCTTTTGAGACCGTATGAAACTTTTTAAAGAGAATCTCCATAAACGCTTGATTTATTCCCAGTGGATTGAAAATGTCAAATGATTAGAAATGTCAAAATGTCAAATAATTAGATCAGACATTGCTGACAATGAAAATCTTCTCCTAGCTATTATGATCATTATCAAAATTCTGTAGGGTTAGATTACAATCTTTTCTTAGGTTATATATATATTTGCTGAAGGTCCTATATCAGCTATTGCAGCTATGTACTTTGCTCAGCATTTTGCTGTTTAAGATTGTAAAATGCTGAGTCAAAGGCTTTATTCCCAGGCACTTCATTCTGGTACCTGAATACAAATAGATGTGTGGAAATGCCTGTTTTTCCAGCATGCAGGTCCACCTGGGTAGTCTCTTCAGAAGCTTCTTCAAATTTGCACAGGATCAAATTAGTCATTGGTTAATGGCTAATTTTCCTGTAATGGCATTTACATTACTCAGTTCTTTCTTTAATGAAGATCAGTCTGTGCAGATCAACCATTTAGATTCATCTGGATGCGTCTGTGATGTGAACTGTAAGTTGAGACTGCCTGTGAGCGCGTTCACGCTCTATCACATAGCCTGTGCTGTCCGGTCCTCCTAACCTTCCCAGTGATTTGCCCTGTCTTGGAATAAGATCCTTCTCTGTCCTGGAATAAAATTAATGGGGCATGTTGTTGAGCAGGAAGCCATCAAGTTGTAGAGACAGTCATGTGCGTGCTGATCACACATCTATGCTTTTCTTTTTATTAATTGAACCAGTGCCTGTTTCCTGCCAAAAGCTTTGAGGAAATGCTATGCTAATCATTTTATCTCATAAACAATGTTCCTGAATGTACCATGGGCTTCTCTGAACTTTTGCATCAGCTTCCGAGTCCATTTACTAGATTTACTGGTCTGGCAAAAACAAATGCATCTGTGCATGGCATGAAAATCGATTTGAGAGGAAGCCCCATTGTATCTTTTAGAGAAAAGAAAGAAAAAGACATCCCAAAAGGGCAGGGACAGAGCAGATTATGACCCTTATGTATGATACAGTAATATCTTCTGTATTTTATTTTTTCTCTTTATGCCTTCCCCCAACTTTTAAGTACAAGGATCAAGTATACTATACCATTTAAAGGAGAAAAAGTGTTGAAGAAGGCCTATGCGCTGTTTTATTCTGCAACAATATGATACACAAGCAGAAGAAAAGCAAAAAAAAAAAAAAAAAGAAAGAAAAAAAAAAAAGAAAAAGAGGCAATAGCTGTTGTTGTAAACCAGCCACTGCTCTTCGACTAGATGAGCTGAGCTAAAAGCTCAAAAGCAGATGTGATTCCCAAAGCAGATGTGAAAGCTAACTCTGTGAGCAAGGTACAAAGTATGTGCTGAAGGAATACTCCAAAAGGTAGCTCTGAGATTCCTAGGCTTTCTCACTACATTGCCAGTAAATGGAGCTAGTTTTGTACTAAATGAGACAAAATTAATTAGTACACTTTGAAATGCTGTGGGCTACATGAGTTGAGTTAGCAGGAGATTAACTAGCAATCATTGATTGGTATATTGTATGGAAAAATACAGTTTGTGTATGTTCTCACATATATACATACACAAATAAAGTCTCTTCCATATGTATTGTGTGAAGTGCTGTCTGCCAAGAGCTACTTACATACCTGCAAACACAAACTTCTGCTTTAAATGGACAAATAAAGGCTACATTTTTTTTTTTTTGATTAAGCCTCTGTGCTTATAATACCCTTTACCTACTGCCAGCCTGGCTGGGAGTCCAAATTTTGATCATGCAACAGGAACATGCTGAGGTTTATAGAGTGCAAATTTGTGAATAGTTCAGTGTGACATTTTCTAAGGTTTAAAATAGCAGTTTCTTTACTCAGCATCTCTAAACTAGCTTCAAAAATGTCTTTTATAGTACATAAATAAAATATATACCGTGCTGTGGGTGCCGTTTAGTTGGAGATATGGTTCTTGCACTTCTATTCTGGATCTATATAGACAATCGCAGCTATTGTAAAACATATTTTTTGCAGCTGAGGTATGCATTTCATTCCTGGGGGGTGTGTGTGTGTGCGTGGGCGCGCGTGTGTGTGCGTGCGTTTCTTGGGGATCGTAAACCACCTCTTTCTTGGTCTGCACAGTGCATGGGACCATCATATGCTATTGCTGAGAAACTGTTCAGTCATTAGACTTTGCTACAACAGTAATGAAACAGGGCCTTGCTGTGTGTTTAGGATAAACTCAAATAGAACAGCCACCTTATCCACCAGACCTCTCTTGTGTCAGAGATATGTAGTGTTCAGCTGGTGAACAGCAGCTGGTGAAACAGCAGCCAGTCAGATCTCTCCTATAGTTACAAAAAACAAAACAAAACAAACCCCCACACATTTGTACACAAGGAAGTTTTAGTTCCTGAATCAAATACCTTCTTTTAGAAGGCTGGAGTCCATGCAGTGATTTTAAATATTGTGCAAAAAGCACAGTGCAAGCAGTGATCAGCAGCACTAGATGAGTCTCTAGTGAGTATCTCAGGGGAATTCCCACTGCCTACTGTCATGGGACATGAAGGGCCCAAACAGTTTCCCACAACTGCTCATTTTCCTGGCTTGAAGCAGTTTAAACTAGTAGCAGAGCTGCCCAAACCCGCTAAAATTTCACTTGATGTTGGATGTTTGTCCACTGAACACTACATGCAAATGACTTAAATTCAGTATAAATCTTTCATATTCTGGCAATTAATTTAAACCCCTTTCCTTGCTTGGCCCTAAAATCTATATTCTATAATGCAGATTATGCTGTAGAACATACCAGTGAAACATGCCATCCCCATACTTGTGGGGACATTTTTGCCTTCAGAGTTTGAGCTTTTTGTATCTCTGGGGAATTCAGTGTTGAGTAAAGTCATTCAAGAAAATCTGGAGTCCTTATAGTAAGAACTGAAATTGTTGTACTGATCTTTCTAACAGCAGTTCCCAAACCATGGCTTGTGAATCACTCCTGCTCTGAGTGGCCACTGCGTTTGTGTACAGCTGATCGGGGGACTGCACAAGGATCCCTGCTCAACAGAACCTGCCATGTGGTGCCCTCCCTGTTTGTAGGTCAGCACCATGGTCCCTTCACTAGTATGCAATGCTGCACGGCACCACATATCTTCCTGAAACTGCATCACAGCCCAAAATGCTGGAGATCAACAGTGGGCCACCAGAAGCTATCTTAGGGAATACGTACTGGTAGACTAAGTTCCTTTAATCCCGTTTGCCTCTGTGATTTTCCCCTCCGAGTGAGTGTGTTTCAGAGGAATTTTAATCCCCTTTCATGTAGGCCAGAGAAGGCATCATGGGTAGAAGCTTGTCCAAATCTAGGAGAGAAGTTACCACAGTTTATGTTCACATACTATTTTAATCTGAACTAAGTCTCAAGTGTAGCCGAATAGACAAGTCCTTAGGATCTCTTGGATCCCTGAAAATGCTTTGAAATGTCAGATCAAAATCTTTATCCACTCTTGCTAATTAGCATTCTCCCTGAAGAGAGGACAAAAGATTTTGGATGATTTTCTCTATTGTGTTTTCTCTCACACAAGCCAAAGGATTTGCTCTGCCCTCAGTATTAGATTTCTCGATATCGCAAGCTGCTACTTTTTACTGATGATTTCCTCTGAGCTTGACACTGATAGCTATTGGGCTCCTGGTGACAGGGAATAAGTGAATTTGAGCTGTTTCTTTAAAAATGCTACTTAGCTAGTAGGTGCTTCAGTCTTTGAAAAATGATGCAAGAAGCATAGCCTGAGAAGGAAAAAACTCACATCTGTTATCTGCGGAATATTAGATTATAGATTAATTTGGAGGGTTTTTTTTTTCTTTTAATAAGTATCAGCTTGATAAGTATTGAAGTGCCTCCTCAAAGTATGAAGAGCCACATGAAAAGGGGAGCATATACTAATTTTGCTCCTTTTTTGTACTATTACTTGAGCAAGGCTGTAAGTAGCAGAAGTGTGTAATTGCTAGTCACATTCTTTGCCGCTAAGCAATTTTGTGTGTCTGTCTTTTTTTTTTTTTTGAAAACCCAGGATTGGTAAGCAAAAGTTGGGACAAACTCAGTACAGGAAAGCCCTGAGCCATACATGGCTTAGCATAGTTTTTAATATAGTTTTCCCCCCCACCTGAAGTGGCATGCAAAACCAGATGTTGCATACATATAACTGGCTTGTGGATGGAGTGTTCATTACATATTTTACTGCAAATCTGTACATAATCTATCAACACAGATGCAATTGTTCTGTGAACCTCCCCTCATCCCCCAGCTCTTTTAAAAGCCAGGATTCCTCTTGCTCTTTGTTTTGCTCAACCACCCAAAAAAACAGAGGAGAGGAAGCAAAGTGCCCTGTTCCCCATGCCACTGTGGTCAGGTTGGGCTGGGAACGAATAGTTCCAGATATTTGAAGCAAAATTGTGTCATGCTACAGAGTGACTCTGTTAAACAAGATTCCTGGGTCTAGCATAGGCAGATCTTGCCTGTTTAGTTTTAGAGCAAAATATCACTGTAAAAATGAAAAAAAAAACCAAACCCTCCTCCTTGACTGAAGATAAACAAACCTGGCAAAACAAACTTTTTTTTTTTTTAACATGTAAATATTAAACGAAACTTTCATTTTAACAGCACCTTTGATTCTATTGCCCTTTGCCTGGAATACCCTCCTCTCTCTGCTCTGTTGCTGGACAGCACTATTGGGCTGGGGTCCCATCCCTCCAAGAGTAAAGGGAATACCTTCCTTTACATGGGAAGAAGCTCTTGTTGCTGAGGTCTTGTCTCTGAGGATAAGGACGCATGCAAAGAAAAGACAGCAGAACTGCGCTATGAGGGAGAATCTGCTTCTGGTTTTAATGACAAGCAGGGCATGCAGTCTTACCAGCTTCTCTGAGATGTGCCTGAGTCTGGGTGTCAGGCAACTTCTAATGTGTCTTTTAATCGCCTCTTTGGCCACAGATTCATAGCAATTTTGCAAAAGATGTCGGCTTGTCTGGCTGCTCCAGACTCCAGACTGTTATTTAAGCAGCAGAGGAGAAGAAAAAAAAAGGTAAGAAGAAAAAAAAAAAACAAGTCTGAGATGTAAAGAGAATGGTGGAAGGCACCTAAATCTCATATTCTCTGAGATGGTCAAGAAAAATAGTTGAACCTAGGAGAGGGCTGAGGTTGGCTGGCACTCTTTGTTGGTTGTTGGGTGTCTCTCAAAAATCAGATGAAGGCCAGCAGCTCTGGGTAGGGGTTGTTGCAGTATGAAAATGCCCTTTTGCACCATTCTTTTTGCATCTCTGTGACATTGTGGATCCTCTAAAAGGTGTTATGACTGACTGTTGATTGTATCCACCAGTTAGGAATAATTTCTGGTATAGCAATTTTGGCCCACAGGTCTCTTTTTCCACATTCTTCCTGCTTAGTATGTATGATTTAGTAACACAGTTCCTAGATGTATTTGCTTGGTTTAATCCAGTGTTTCTGTGGGTAAAATTTGCTAATTCTTATAAACAATTTTATTTGTCCTGTTGAGCTGGACTTTGGGCAACTCGAAATTCAGGTGTCTGCTTAACAGTGCTGAAAGCCTGTACTTGGAAAACCTGCTGAGCCTGAGGAGGTCCCTTTTCTCCTTTCTCCCCAACAAAAAGAGGAATTTTAAGTCACTCTGGCTTTCTGTCCTCAATTTGTAATTCTGTTGCTAAGTGGCAACAAAAGAAGATTATCGGATCATAGATTAACAGAAACCTCTATTCAGTGCTCTTGTGTAATTATGCATTTCATTTACTTGTTTGAGAAAAGCATTTTACTTGCTCTAGTACTTGCTCCACCCTTACCCTCCATAAATCTGTTATCCTTGGAGACTCGTTAGTGCCCTGACAAATCCTCCTGCTGACCTTCCTTCCCATGGTCAGCCTCAGTGCCTGACTGCAGTTCTGCCTAACGCAGGGACGTGGCAAATCTGTGCTCTTGGGCGGGGGTCTCAGGAACTAAAATCATGCTTAACTTTAGGCCTTCGGAATGTTTTATTTCAGAAGAAAACAGAAATAAGTGTATAAAATAGTTTAGAGAGTTCAGATCTTTCAAAAGCCTCCGATGTGCTTCCTCGATCAAGAAACTCCTCATTTCTACTTCTCATTTCCCAGCCAGTGCAGCTGCACTCTCTAAAGAAACAGAAGTGGACAAGCAGCCTCAGAAAGTGGAGGAAGAAACCCATGTGCCCAAGATGATTATCAGATGGTAAGGGAAAATTCTGACAGAAATTGCCCACAGTGAAGTTTGAGAAAGAACCTGTGAAATGGCATGAAAAAATTAGGAAACAGCACAACTGGCTGATATCAGGGTTGTGAACAGAAAGGCAGTCTGAGAAGGAGATTTAGTTTGTCAGCTGTGAGGGATGGAGAACTGTGCACAGCATATGCATTCACAGATCCACAAGGAATTCAGGCTATCTGTTGTAGGAGAGCATTCAGAATTTGCTTTAGACTATTTTCAAAAATGGGTTTAGACTATTTCAGGTAAAAATGCTGCAGTGAGGGGAACAATGAGAGGAAGGGAAGACAGAAAAAAGTGCAGAGCTGCACTGGGATCCATCCCTGAGTGAGGGCAAGGAAGTGAATATGAGCAGAGCATTCAATAAGAGGGAGTAAGAGGAGGAGGAGGAGAATGACTTGGGTAATTTAGAAGTAAAAGGTGGCATTTTTATGGAGGAATATTGGGAAAAAGCTGCAAAAGCAACAGAAGGGAAGGACAAAAAAATGAGTCTGTTAAAATCAGTGTGGAAGGAGAGTGGTAAAGAAAGTGATATGCTTTCAGGAGATGAGGAACACAGATGGCCATGCAAATAAAACACAGAAACAGAAAATAGCAATGTACAGAGAAGCAGTTCTGTGGGCAGTCCAAGTATATCTGCTTTACAGGGAGACTCAGCATTTCCTGAGTCTCTTATGCAGATTCTTGAGTGTCCTAGGGAAGTAACAACTCAGGAAAAAGCAAGGTTCAAGTAATCTTTTCATGGGCAGTCTCTATGTTTTAAGATGCAGATGGCATCAAGCATATGCTACCCAGGTGCCTTTGCAGGGCCTCATGTTTTATGGACATCCTGCTTTAAGGAGCACCTAAAAAAGGAAATATCAGGCTTCTTGTGTCAAATTTAGAATGAATAAATACACGCTGTCCTTTTTTCTGAACACTTTTGTCATCCTCTTGTCACCCCACTTTGCCTCAGCTTTGCATGTAACTTCTCTTTGGAGGCAACTCTGTGCTAATTTCAAATAAGACTGTTTGCTAACATGGGTTTCAGCTAAGCAGCCACAGCCATTTGTCAGGGTAGCTGGTGACTAGTGGAAAGGGATGAAAAATGGGAATTCCTTTTGCTGTGATGTGCTGATTCAGCTGGTCAAACACAGGCAAACATTCACTTTGCAATTCCTACCCTGGCACAGATTTTCTTCCAGGTATGTTATAATACCTCTGTCAGACCCAAAGGAGAGATTTGGATTCAATTTCTCTTCTTCCGTAGCAGCAAGCTGCAAGAGGTGTTTGCTGCCCTAGGGGCTTTCTTGTCTTGGTCGAGCTCCTGAGTGAGGATAGGAGGTAGATCACTTTTCTTCCTCCCTTTGGATCTTCAGCTCCCAGATTCAATTTTTGGAGGGATTTCAGTTTGAACAGGTGGAACTGACTTCAGCATGGCAGTGCCCAGGCACTGCTTCAAAAGTGCAGGATCTGGGAGAACTTGCAATGTGGAGATGCTGGAAAGCGGAGGAGACAGCAGGATGAGGGGCCAGTGTGTGTTCAGTGGTGATACACACAGATCCTACTTTCAGCTGCTGCCTACACCAGCAGCCTGCTTTTTGAAAAAAGGGGTTTTGCAAAAAAGGGTTTTTGCCTAGGGTCAGATAGGGTTTTTCAGCTGAAGTCATTCCGGAGATAAAAAATAACCTTCAAAAAGGTTCAAAATATAAAGAACATTCTCTTTTCTTTTCCTACAGACAAATATATAATCCTACTGCCTTTGTGACTAGTCATCTGCAATCTAAACTCCATCTTTGGCCATAGGAGTCAAAATCTAAATTCCTTAGACTCATGAAAGCTAAATGGCTAGGACCATTGCAGCCTGGCTATTTGTTGGAAGATGCAGTTATGGCAGAGTGGACTAATTGACCCTGAGCTCATAATTACATACATTTCCCCATATGTTTGCTGTGATTAAACAAAGGCAAGCAATTCTGATTAGACTGACAGTCACCCTTCATCCCAGGCTGAGCTCAGCTCAGAAGGAACAAGAACTGCTAGGCTCCTTCTTGGTGCCCTTGCCCAGATATTGAAGGAAATACCCACTGAGGGTATTCTCCCATGAAGCAAACATACACTGGTTTCATGAAGGCTAGTAAATCTGTTATGAATCTTCCACCACTAATGGAGTGGAACGAACAGGCTGTGAAACAGAAGCACTGAGAGAAGAAAAGTAGATTATGTGGAAAACCTGCCAAGTAAAGGAGAGAGAAAGGGGGAAAAAATGTACTGCATTGCACGATACATAACAAGACTGTTACCTTTCCAAGGGAGGGTACCTACTGTGCTTCTTGCTACAATTTTTGCCTCTGATCCTTTCTTCATTTTTGCTGTTAAAACAAAAACAAAAACAAGATGATAGCCATTACAGACATCCTTTCTAAAGCTGTCGCTGATCAGTTGTTCCTTTCCAGCCAGGATAACAGTCACACATAAACCATCACACAGTGAACTGGGATGTGTATTTATTTTCCTGTAGCGTGGTTCATTGCCTGTGTATGCCTAGCACGCTGGTATTGCTACCTCAGTATAAAACCATGCAAAGCTGAGAGGGAGAAGAGTGAAGGAAAAGGGGATGGAGTAGAACTGCGAGAGACTGTGCTCTGGCACTGTGTGATGATAGGACCAATAGGAAAACTTACAGCTCACCGGGGCAGCTTGTATTAGCCATGCGAGCTACAGTTCTATTAATCAGATTGGGTTTTGTTTTTCTTTTCATTACATTGATTCTAAAAACTTTTGTAAGAAAAATACCATAAGCATTTCCAAAGGGATTTGTCCTTTGACAACAGGAAAGCATTGGTACATTGCCAGGGAACATCTTATTTCAGAGATTAATGATAATGCTGGGAAATCATTATTCTTTGGAAGGGGTTTGTTACCTACGTGAAATGAAACACCAGAAAAGATAGCCCATATAACAATCCAGGATGTAGTTCTTTATTCTTGTAGTCTTTATTGAGCACACTTTTTAATGGCAATAAAGATTTCTTTTTAATTGAGCTAAAAATCTTTCTTGATGCAACTACTGTGAAAAAGCTTAGCTGCTTGTCTTTATTGTTCACCTCTTCATATTGTTGACTGTGAATACATTTTTGGTAGCTTCTCTGCTGTTGATCCCTTGCAGGTATTTTTGTAATTAAGTGTTTTCTGGTGTCATCATGCGACCTGGACTACTACACGTTCTGCTGATCCTCTATCAGACTTCCTGTTACCAAGTATTTTTGAGTGCAGAAAGGTGTAGCACACGTGTAATAGCAGGGTGCCACCTGGTGGTGATAGTGAGCTACAGCCCTCCAGTTCCTACTGTTTTTTTGATCCCGGGAAATGACTTTTCTTCAAGCTTGGTTTATGTTGATGCAGGGTAGGGGTGGCAAAGCTGAAGGGCCTCTCTTGCCTACGCGAGGCTCCGAAGGGCTGGCTGGCTCTGGCTGAACCGACGTCCCCAGGCGGTGTCATAGCGGACATGGAAACCTCATCGCTGGGCTGGAGGAAGGCGGGTGATGGTCCGCTTTCCACCTTGCTCTGAAGTAACTAATACAAGGGGGTCTTACTCAATGCCTGCGAGGCTGGAGACATACAGGAAACAACAGCATAAATACTTTCTATAATACTCCCTGCTGTAGTTTTACCAGAGTGAATATGGAGCCCGGCTTTCTTGTCATCAGCAGTCACCAGAGAACAACTGAGAGCAGCTGCTCATTTTTTTCCCCCATAGAGATGGATGTACATAATGAGTCTTTGCATTAGAAAATAATACATTTTAAAGTAGCAAGAAAAAAATGAGTTTGAGCTTTGTGCTTTGCTATACAGAAGGAAAGATTTAATGGTTCTGTTTCAAGAAATACATTAAACCTTTGGTGGTTCTAGGAAAATAGCTGATCATCTGCTGGTAATAAATATAATAATACAATTAAGTTTTCAAAAACACCAGGGAAAATGCGTGCCATTCATCTATTATTGTGATTCAGAAGCTTATCTGTTGTGTCAGGGCAAGCCAGCCATAAGCAAGTAAAAATCATTCTGTCACCAAGGTAGAAAAAGAAAGAAAAATACTGAAAACAGTTTTTCCTTCCCTCCAAAAGCCTGGATTTCTTTTCTAATGCTCCACAAACAAACTGAATGCACTCAGATAGGTCAAATTGTCAAACTCTAATTTTATGAAGTGATACAAACAGACTGAGACAGAAAATTTAGCAAGGTACCAAAGCAAGAGTTCATAGTGATGGTTGCCTTTTACCTCTATTCTAGTTATTAGGGTAATTTTCGTGAGAGGGAAGACCTGTGTTCAGTTTCATTCTTCCCTTTCTTTAATGAGACTGTCCTAACTAAAAGCTTCAAGGATGCTGTGAGATCACTCCTCTTGGACTTGTTTCATATGGTATCAAATATTAAATACTCATTAATTAAGAACAAGAGTGTGTGAGTGATTCTCTTTTTTCAGGACATGTCCTTAAAGTCTGCTCCAGCTCGTTGCCTCCTCTGATTTGCATTTCTTCAGTTCCAGCTGATGGCTGTTACTTACTCTGGAGTGGAGTAAGCTCAATAAGCGATTCCAGGAGCACCACTTTTCAGGATATCTCTCCTGGAAAAAGGTATCTGGAGCATTTAGGGGACAATCACACTTTTATTCATCTAACATATTTGACACTAAATACTATTATTATTTTTTTTAAAAGATGCCTGAAAAACCTCAAACAGAATACTGAACAGATACCTTTTTGGGTTTTTGTTTTTGAGAAAAATATATAAGCTAGGTAGAGTGTAGGGAGAAGAAACAGCCCCTCTCTGGTTTACCAAAAGCATGCAAATTAAATATTCATTTTGATCCGTAATTCAACTCTCCCACATCTTGTTTATAGGAAGGAAAAAGGAGTCAGGTCAAAAAAAGATCTTTAATTGTCCTGTTGTGTTGGCAGGACTCGTTTGGGGCCAGATTCAAAAGGAGTGTGAGAAGTTTTGTGTACTTCCTGCTGTTGCAAAAGTCAAGTTTCCTGGCTACAGGACAAAATGTTGGGTGCATCACAGACGATACATGACAAAATAGAGGGCACCTGCACACTGAGCAAATCTCTCCCTGCCAGTATTAGCTGTGTTTGTCAGATGTGAGTTACATCAGGTGCAATGCATCATCTGGGAGATACGATTTGGCTCTGTCTAAAAGCTAATGCCGTAAGTACATAATTCCATCTACTTGGAAGCTTTGCTTTTCATTTTCTTTTCAAGAAAGGATGAAAGCAGTAGCTGATAATACTTGCTGATAGAAAAGAAAAAAGAAAAAAAGAAAAAAAAGAAAGACTTACTTTAGAGAGGCAGTACTGAGAGCTTTTCAGGATCACGAGAAATAAGGGAAGTTAGTAAGGCACTAGCATGACCTGTGTGGGCATCAGGAGAAGGTCGTGATGGCAACCAGCAAGGCTGGAGCCAAGTTTGGCTGAAGGTAGCCCACGTATTGCAGATCCCAGGGGCCCACCCAGAGCACTGCTGTACCCCATGCCTTCATCTTAGTGACATTTTGCCCAGAGCCACGTCACTGGCACTGAACTGCTTCCAGCAGCTGTCCTGCCTTGAAGGTCCACCCACCAGCCCATGCCATGTAGCTACTCCCATGTGCCCCCTTCAGCAGGAAAAGGGTAGTTGCATCCCTCAGGGGGCCAGACTGAAGGTCTGAGGGAGGCCGTCTGCTGGAACGGGCACTGTCCTCCAAAACTCCTGCACTCTCTGAGAGTTTAAACTTTAGCCGTACTGCAAAGATCTCAGATAATCATTAGCCAGGGAATCGATCAGGTTCGTTGCTTAATCACCAGGAGGTGATATCTCATCTCTGGGTTTTATTTGCTTGAGATAACACTTCTAAGAGAAATACTCTGATGAAACATCTGAATCGTAGGTCAGAAACCAGCTTGTAGAAGAAGTGGCAGAGATTATACCCCCCCGCCCCGAACACGCTGCAGAATAACTGTTTGCCACGCATTTTTGTTTGTTTGTTTGTTTGTTTTTCCAGAGAGCATTCACAGCACTTTCTGGAGACATTCCCACTGTTCAGCTGAAAGTAGTTTCTTGTATATGTGCTTCTTGAATGGGGAGTTTTTAAAGTGAGGATAACCTCCCCACATACCACCCCCATGCAGTGGAGGAATGGATATCCAGCCCTGCTCTGCCTCAAAATTACATGTGCAGCTTTGACTAGTTTAGTGTTTTTTCAGGTTGCAGAACAGAAGACAGGGTACAATGCATTGAGGAAGATGGCATAGGTCACTGGTATCAAAACCTGGTACAACTGGTTTAATCTGAATACTCTGGGACTGCAAAACCCAAGGACCTCTGGCATTCAGCTACTTGCCATGGAGTTGTACTTTTTGGCTGGCAGTCAGCAGAGTGCCTTGCATGCTGTGGTGCTCTGTGCTGCAGCACCTGAAGTCAAGTGCTCATTTTGGGAGCAACTTTCAGCATCTATATTTCTGCATAAACTGTAACCCCAGCTATCCCCCTCCCAAGGTGGGGCGAACTGAGTATGACTTTCAGTGGCAGACTTGCCATCTGAATAGCTCCTGAGCCAGTGCGGGCACCAATCTCAAAGGTGAGGCCACCTGCTGAGAGTTTGCCTTTGAAACCACTGCCTGTTCCTCACTGCTTCAAGGAGTGTAAGAGATGGTAGCAGCTACCACCAGCTGCGTACCAATAACGTCCAGCTGTTTGTTGGAAGAGGGATGCTCATGGGAGGGTTGGAGCACTGGTCATGTATTATTTGGCAGGCAGGTCCCTGTCCGTTGCTGCTGCTGCTGCTGTTGTAGAGAAAGAGAGAAACTCCTAGTTTCTTCTCATCCAGTAGCCTCACTAACCTACTATCTCAACGGTTTTCTTTTTCCATGCACTTGCCCAGTGTTCCCTTGAAGCCAAGTTAACTCGATCATTCACAGCAGCTCTTGTTACAAGCCATGTGCTTCATCTTTAGTTACAGGTGTGGATTTCCACACAGCGCACATATTCATTTGGAGCATCCCATGCTGGGAGAGTAGTGACTTCAAATCCCGCAGGGTAAGCTCCCCAAAATCCTGATTCCTCGGCTGTACTCTGAAACCCCTGCTATGATACAAAATACAGGCTTGGCCTCATCCCCAGGCTCCAGCTGACCTCAGCCCAGGCAGAGTGAGCCAAGGCTGGGGCAAGCACAGTCTGCAAGCCGAGAGCCCTTGGATGCCTTGCAGCACAGTGCCTGTGCCAAACCCAAAACAGTTCTTGGTGGAAGGGAGAGATTTTGTTTGTTGTGTCACCGAAAACCTTAGGTCCCTTCCTGAGCATGCCCTGTGGTTCTGGGTGCAGCAGCGACTCTGGCATGCCAGGCTGAGCACCTATAGTAACTCAGGTCTGGATGTAAGGCCCGACTTTCCCAGCTTGTGTTCTTCAAGACGGGTTCAAAAACTGCACCCATATGGCACTCTAAGCTCTTGGAGGCTCTGCCCAGGACAGGCTCTTTTCTCTACACATGGAAGTCTGACATTGATATTTTCCCCCCACTGCTTTTTCACTGAAAGCATTTCAGTTGGAGGAGTGTGTTCGAAAGCCTGAGACAGTGGCAGGCATAGGACAGGTTTTATTGTCAAGGAAGCAGGAAAAACAGATTTTTCTGACTGCATTTTGAATGCACTGAAAGTACAGAGGCCACAAGAAGAAATGGTCAGGGAGCAAACCACCCAGAACCTGTAGCTCATCCATCACAGTAAAAGCAGAGAGGGAGGGACAGATTTTTGGGATTCTTGGAGGCCATAAACATTTACCACCAGTGTCAGACTCCCAGGGAAGAGCAGCTAATTTATTTTAACTCTTTCTGAACTGATTTATTGCTGATAAGCCCCAAGGTTTAATCTGAGATAGGGGTGGATGAGCAAATGCCCAGGAAAGAACAGAGGCTGGAAGAAAATGTCAGATCTTGATCAAGTCTAGCCTCACTCTGAATACACCTAGAAGTACTACACAGTACTATTACTTTCTCATAGCCTCCATTTAGCCTTCCTCAGCACTCATGCTAAGGATGGCAGCATCCTTGCTGCAGCATGTTGCTTCATACTTGTGAAGCCTGACATCCTTAGTGAGGATGAGCAGGAGACATAAATCACCAGCCATTTGGATACAGTCCCTGTCACTCTGGTATTTCAGCACCAAGGTAACCATGCTCTGTTATTTTTAGATAAGAAAGCTTTAGACCACAGCAGTCCCAGGCACAGGGTTATCTATGGTTGGATGCTAACCATATGTTTACACAACTGTAAATGGTCATTTACCAAAACACAGCTCTACTGGAAGCAATGTATTAATTGGATGGATGTGCTGCTAGCACTAGCACATGCTGATACCATTTGAAATGATAGTACAAATGCATTTTCTTCCCTGCCCCCCCACCCCACCCCAAGAACAGCAGATATGGCAGACAGCTGATGGCACCAGTCTCTGCACTCATGGTGATGACAGGAGAGAGTCTGATTTCATTTATGAAGCAGTGCAAGATATGTGGGTGAAATGGTGGATTGTGGTGCTTAAGAACAAACAAACAAACAAACAAAAAACTTCACTATTTGATATTCATTCATTAGAAATCACCAGTCTTGCTGTACTAGCAACTGTGTGATGATTATTTACAGCTTTCTGTGGAACTTGTCAGTAAACAGACATGCAGAGTTCTGACTTTTTCAGAATCTGTAAGTTAACAGGACACCAACATTTATTGCTCTGTCTTTAAGACAGCCCTTTAAACTTGTTGTATTTGCAGTAATTAGGGCTAGGATTTCCAAAATTCAATTTAAAGAAACAGAAAAGTTATTCTTTTCATCAGGGTAGCTGTTTTAAACCTAAGTAAGTAATGACAAAAATTGTTGTAGAATTTTTATTTAAGATTGCATAAAAATACAGAAATAATCAATTAAAAAGTCTGAAATACTCTAACTGCAGGAAAAAAGTGTTCACCACTTAAAACTGCATGATTCTTAAAAGTAAATACATGTACTTTAAAACCAGAGTTTAAGAGATAAATAACCAACAGGACTGAACAAGTGAGCAGTTTGATTTGCTTGGAAGTACTCTTCCCCTTAAAATAACAGCCCGTGCTTACATACACCCTGCTGAACATAGCCACAGTTCTTTCTTGTGTTTATGAATCAACTTCTATCTTCTTCTTCCTCAAATAAAATACACTGAAAGCATTTCTAGTCAAAGGCAAAACATATCAATGGAAAACATAACACTGCAGCTGCATGAAAAGTCCAGCAGAAATGGAGACAGCCAGGAAGCCCTGCATGTGCATACGTTTAACACTACCATGACTAGCATACTGGTATTACAGGTATGAGGTCAACATTTACAGTGCTAATACATAATCTAAAATACTTCTTTCTACTCCAGCAAACCATGAGGAGTGTATTACAGTGGTTTATATTTTCTTTTATAAAAAAAGCTCACCTTAAATGTTTCAAACTGCATACAAATAAATATTCACATGTGCATATATACATAGTGCCAAATATTACAATACTCTTTTCCCCTTTTACCACATATGTTTCAAGGAAAAAAAATTCTAAGTGTTTCAGAATTACAGTAAGATTTCTGTTTTCTTGTCAGAGCTAACAGAGGCTACCATTACACAGCACTACACAGGCCACAGGACTTCTGATACTGGAGCCAACAGAACTTCAAAAATACATGTTAGGCTGCACCGTCATTTCTGTGCTTGAGAGTTCACAGATGCAATAAAAATCACTTAATTGCACTTGTAAATCAGACCCAACAGATGTCTAAGGGCCATAAACTTTGCTAACAGAAGCCACTGAATCTCTGGCTCTAAAGCTAAATTACGTTTTGGCTGCTTCTCATGCATTAAGTGATTAGTTAGAAGTCAGTGAAAATCTATATGATACAAATGCTTATTTTTCCATGCATTGTCAGTCTAGACCCATGCCAAGTAATGAAATTTTTATGTTGAGAGATACTGAACAAGTTGAGTTCTTTGCATTTTTGCTACTCACTTTCTTTAACCCATGTGCCAACATGCAATTAATGACTCAGAAGACACAAATGCTGATAACCTGAAGCTGTGACATCACTCCAGAAGAGGAACACACTGCTGTGACATCCCTCCAGAAGAGGAACACACTGCCGCCCAGGGGACACGAGGATTTTGGTGACTGGCCTTCTCAGGAAGGAGGGATTTCATTGTAAATTAGCTAAAGCCTGGTGCTCTGGAGCTGCAGCTTTGGGGGAGCTGCCCTGGCCCACAAGGGAAAAAATGGGAAATCACAGAATGAGGAACTGATGCCTCTTTGAGGGAGATCTGATCAGACATACTAAGCAACAGTTCAGAAACTTAACTTGTGCTTTGTACCCTACCATCCATCGCAAGATTTCTGATATTTTTCTGCTTTTCCATGATTATGTAGCTGTAGTTATGTGTTGTTATACTAACTGAATAATAAAAGCAATTGCAAACCTAGCAAACAAGGAAAAAATATTTTCTGCACCTTTCCACTTTGAAAGCACCATTTCAAGTGTTACATAACACCAGATTTTTTTTTTTTTTTTTTTTTTTAGCCTCTTGGTCATAATCCTTATTTATAGGAACTACCACAAGACAGTCCATGCCATTTTTAAGGCTCCAAAGAAGTACAGAGCTCAATAAAGAGCCCAAAAGCAAAATGTGTACTGAAATAAAGGAAGCCAAACACTGTTGCCTGGGAGAGACCCAGACTCGCTGCGTTTATGAGCGAGTGTACTGTACAGTGCTGTATTTTGTGACTCGCGAAGACTTGCTCAGAGTGGACCCAGTAGGAGGAACCCCCTCTGAGGCTAGACCTGGCTGGCTGAGCAGGGAGTCTGTGATTAATACGTGTTCTTGCCTCCCAGGTCCAGCATCTGCTGTCTGCTCGTTTCTGCTTTGCGTCCCCGAGACCTGGGCTGGTGTGACTACCCGCTCAGTCACCACCACACTCTGCCCTTCAGATAAACTGGGGAAGCTCAGCGAGCCCTGATCAGAAGTGGGCACAAGCACCCTTTCTCGCTCTCTCACGAGAACGTACTGTGAATCTGGGAGATCTTGAGCTGTTAACACCCCTGGCCTAGTGCCCTCTGCCTTAATCACCCTTTCTGTAACCACAACATTACTTCCATCTGGCAAATCAGGAATTTCCACCATGTCCTGCAAGCTTGAAGCAGGTGCAAACACTCTCTCTGTCACCACTACATTCTCCTTAAACTGGGGATCTAGGAAAACAGCAGCAGGAGGGCCTGCAGGATAGGATGTTTCTGTCACAGTGACATTGCTCTCAGTGTATGGTTTGGAAACAGGCCTGGCCTCATGCTGCCCAGACCTCGATACAAAGGTTGTTTCTGTGACCACCTCCTGAGACACAGTGTCTGGTCCTATGGCATTATCCCTGCGCGTTGCCTGGGCTGGCTGCAAGCCACTGCCTGAGGCAAAGGCCTGTTCAGAAATGAAAGTACTTTGCTGATCTAAGAACTGCGGCTTTGCGTCATTAAGACCGAAACTTGATTCATTCCTGGAGCTACTATCTTTCATGTCTATATGCCTACCCATGCATATTTCTGCCAGAGTCTTAAATTTATCTCCTAAATCATCAAGAAAGTGGTCATCAAGATCACTCTCAATAAAGCTGCAGCAGCCAACAGACCCATGGGGAGAGCTTGACTCTCCCTGAGAATAAACAAGGAGACAATCCTTTGCAGCTTGGGCTTCATCTTCATCCGCAAAAGAGACAGCTTTCTAAAGAGAGAAAACAAAAGCAAGCAGAAAGTTCATTAATGGCAATTCCAGACATTATCAACTTTGAAGATCAGGAATGTTTTGTCAAAAAAAGGTTAGAATAAGAATTTAACTGAACCCACAAAAACTGCCAAGGGTAGTGTCTAGCACTGCTTTTCACCTGAAATTAATCTGAACTTGACATTGCACTAAATGAGAGAAAGGATACTGCACTCTGGGATTAAACTACAAGCCTCAAGTACTATCACCATCTGCTATTAAAACTGCTGCATACCCATTTGTGATACTACTCTACTCTCACAAACATACCAAGATTGCTTTTATTTTGGTTCAGTGAATGGACTTCATATGTAATTAAGCCTCTGTAGGAGAGTGTCAAAACCATGCCTGACAGTATCCTAATATTTAAACATATGTTTAATGAGTACATGCTGACATGTTATCACCTGCCATTGCCCTTTTCACCAGCATAACCTGCAGAATCTGGCCAAAAGAGTGAACAAATTGCAAAGTTAAATACCTATGTTTCCATAGGTATTAAGCGATTTAAGCTCAATGTGTAAGTTGGCACTACACAGGCCATTTTGGAAGAAGCAGGGTTCATGGGTAATGAATACACTGCTTCCAGGGCCAGCTCAGTCTGGAAGCAGCATCTGCAACAAAATTAGCTTCTGGTGCTAGCTTGAATATCCTTGTACGTGCTTGCACCAGCTTTAATTCCAGGAGCAAAGACAGACAAATATCCTGGGCCTGCTGAACCAGCTTTACCTAATATGTTTGTTGGCTTGTGTTCAGAGCCACTCTGCTGCCATATTCAAGGTTTTGGAGTGCATATTAGCTTAGGCACCTGGACAATGTGGTATGTACCCAGATCCAAATTGCCTCCATATGTTAATCTATGTTTGATCCTGGAAGCAGGTACATTGAGATGTTTCTACAAAAATCAGCACACATCTGAAACGACGTGGATTGGTTGTTTTGTCCATTTTTGTTTTACCTATAATCTGAGATATTTTAGCCTCCCAAAAGTTGTAAAGCTGACTGTACTCACTCCATTTCACTAAGCTCTCCTGCAAGACTTGAGCAGCTAGTTATGCTCAGATTATGTACAACACTACAAAGCACAATGTGTGGAGGAAAAGCAAGCTATTGGGCAAAAAGACAGCACCAGCACCACTTCATCAGCTGTTTTGAATAAACAGACCTCACCCTCTACCCTTTGCCATCTATAGGCGATCTTTCAAGCACTTGCTCCATGATAAGGTTCTTAGCTGATTCATGAAGAGTCATGGAAGTGCCTCCCTACAGAGCAGTGTAAGGTGCTTAAGCCTCTGAGGTTTATATCACATCATCTCCCTCATGGCTTCTCCTTGTGAACAAGGCGCTCCTTGGTTGCTGCCAAATATCCTGGATTCCATTCCCCAGTCTCTCTCAAGGAGGGTCTCATCGGGGACATCTTCTAAATGGAGTACTACAAGACTGAGCATTGCTATGCTTTAAGTTCCACATGTGAACCTGAACCCATAAACTGGCCCCACCACAGATACACCCAGCACAGAACATTATATCCAGGCCAAGATCTATGTTTGCAATAACATAACTGGCATTTCACAACTCACTTTCCCAAGAATCACATACTAGTATCTCTAAGCGTCAATATCAAGACACTGTTACTCATATGCTTACATCACTGAAGTAGTCTCTTAAAAATTCTTCATTCATGGCTCCTCCAGTTCCCACCATCACACCTCCTCCAGCCACCACTGTCTTGCCATCTCCAACTGTCACGCCTTCAGCCCCTCCAGCTGCCATGGCTCCATAATCAGCACCAGAAAAGAGAGGCCTTTGCTCTTCCCATCTTTCACTGGTCCTCGTCACAGTGTTGCAATGCTCTCTTACATTAGATGCAGAATTGCTGCCTCCTGCCACAGCTTCCTCTGCATTCATTGCTGCCGCTGCTGCTGCTCCGCTGGCCACTGCTCTCGACCTCCCCGCTGCAGTGGGTGTGATGAGGTTTAGCACTGGCTACGTAAAACAACACAAATTAAGATGTGACATGAAAGCTGTGTTGTCAAGCACACGGAACTCACCAAACCAGCAGTGGGGCTGGGTGGGACCTGGAAGGGTGCCATTTGACGACTTGTTCAAATTCGTACTTATAACATGTTGCTGCAAAGAGTAAAGTGCCTCATGAAATAGGGTGTAGCTTCCATGACTGTGTTCTCAGGAGAAGAGAGGAGTGTTTCTATAGATGCATAGTTTCTTAAAACTCAAAGGGCTGGGAATCAAAGCAGGGAAGAGGAAAAGAAAAAAACAAAGAAAAAAAAAAACTTGTGAAACTCTAGAGAGCTCAACTGTTCCAAGAAAGTTTTGGTAGTCCCTTCAGCCAGAGACATGTGATACTGCCCAGCTTTCCCCACAAAAAAAAGTGGAGAGTGTATACTGCCTACTGTCTCTTCTGTGGTGCTAGCTGGACCTTTCTTCTTTCCTAGAAGTTTGTCTTCCCTATTAAGTCTACTGCCTTTCATCAAAAACTAGTGGGAGTATTGGCACTAAATCAAGGTTTACTATTTTACTCCTGTTTCTTTGTTAGCACCCAAAAGTGTGCTAGTGTCATGCCCATTTTTTGAAAATTGGATTTTGTAAGATAACAAGAAAGGGCAAACTTCTCTTGAACTCCCTGTTCTTTCCTTCTGCATATTTCTAGTTATTTCTGCCTTTTTTTTTTTTTTTTTTAAGAATTTCCTTTGTTTAAGAAAAGAGAACATGAGAAATTCAATTAAAATGCAACCTGAAACTTTAAATTAGTGATGGGAAGCTAAGCTTTATAACCCATTCTTTTACTGCTTTAACGTACTCCCAAATGGGCACAGAATGCTCTAGGCTTGCAAATGTACATACTTTACTCTTTACAGCATCAATGCTTTTCCCACACTCCTATCTTCTGCTCAGATACTATCAACACTTGCTTGATTACTTTCCCTTTACTTTGGAATTTAAACATCACAGTTGGTATTTCCAGAGCTGCTGATGGAATTCATCTTCCACATATCTTCTGCTAAGCCTGACAGAGTTAATTTCAATTAACGTTCATGTGTGGTTAAAATCTGCTCTACAGCTTTGAAACACCAACCCATAATGTGGAAGAGATGCCAAGTGCAAAACCGAAATACTTGGATGAAAATCAAAGCAAGATGTTATTAGGTAAACATGCCTTCTCTTCAGGAGCTGCTCCCTCACTGTTCCAGTTACGTAACATCTCCTCGCTGTAGTCCGGTATTGCTGCAAATCCCTTAGCTTGCGATCGACATGGACACAACAGCAGTAATAGTGGAATAACTGCAAGGAAACACAGTTTGCCATTAACTATGTGATGATTAGGGCCAAAGCACGGTAACAGCAAATACTGAAGTCCTGGGCAGCTCCCATACAGAAATGCATCTTTAATGAGTTAATGATCAGTATAAGGACTGATAAGGGCTGCAGACAAGTTCCCAATATTTCCTAGACACATAGGCCAGGGTGGTTTTCTAGAAAGTAAACTGACCACTAACCTGTGTCAAGGCCTCAGTTCTACAAATGATCATGCATATGTTTAGCTGTACTTCTACTGAAGATACCATCTTGCAAAACTGAGCCCTAAATAATCACTGTACAACCTTAAAATTTTAAGTCCTCCTCTGCTTTTACTACTAGACAAATGACTTTACATAGATTCTACCTCACTACTCCTATGATATGCTTACAGTGTTACCCGGGGAACTGAAAACAATCTTGCTTCAGGAGCAGAACATACTTGCCTGGAATGAACTCTTGTTTTGCTACAGCTAGATTGATACTAATATAAACAATAACTTTTTGCCAGTTTAAATATAGCATTGGTATACCTGGCCATACCCCAACTCCAAGTGCTGTTCTTGTTCTTCAGTAAGACAAAATAGAAACTCAGAAGACAATGTCATGTGCTATTCAGAATAAGTAACCATATTCAAGCTGTCAGGGAGGGAGAAGAGTGTAGAGAGCAGCCACAGCACTGTGGCTTGAGTGGAAAGAGTTAGGGTTCACATGGGGAAGTGTGGGAAACGCTGAGAAGATTTCTTACTCCTACTCCACATGGTATTTATGGCATGATAAACAAAAATTAAAGTCTGACATATTAATTTTAAAATGCACAACTTGAAATCTTTTGAGGGTGAAATGCTGACACTACCAAAATTAGTTGGAAATTTGCCACGACATCATAAAAACTAGGAATTTACTCACAAAGTAAATAGAGATGATAAACCCTGAGAGCAGGGACTGTTTCTTCTCAGGTGCCTCACAGACCATACTCTTAGTGCTTCTGAGATAATATAAAACAATTACTTACGCAGCAAAAGTAAAAATGCCAAGATGATAAGTGCAACTGCTGCAGGTCCCAGACCCGCTGACTGCTGTTCGGCGCATGCGGGTATAGAGCTGTCACGTGAACACGTACAAACAGTCAACTGTAGAGACTGTTTCTGGGTACAGCTGAACCCTTGGTAATCTTGTATTAAGATCGGAACTTCAGTTTGGCCGGTTTTCAGGTTTTGCGGGATCAGCTGTATACTAGTGTCTGAGGCAGAAGAGTGGGGTTAAAGAGGACAATCAAGAAATGAGTGAAGAAAAAGTTAGCTCCTGTGAACTAAGGGAAATAAAGTCTTTCCAACCTCCCACCCAGGCCCCCGGTTAAGCCACACAAATACAATAGGATTAACTTTAATTAGCTGCTGCTACAGCTTATACACTGTTATTTTTATCAAATCATTCATGCTGGTAACAAAGCAGCTGCCCCCACTTGCAGTCTTAGATAATTGTGGAAGAGTTTCAAACTAGCAGAGACTATTACACAATACAACCTGACCGCCTGTCTAGCCCTAACCTTTACGTCATCCAAATAACTAAAGGATGAATTCACAAAAAACAATTTCAGCCTATAGGATAATCTGTTTTAGGCCACAGGCAGAGACCAGGGCAGTCAAAATACCACTCATTTCTGTGGCCATGTGATGTCAAGGACACAATTAGGTGAGAGATGTCCAGATGATCCCAACTGGGGAACATCACCTACTCTGAAAAGCAACAATCCCTACAGTTACTGCTGGCCTGACTACAAGTGGGGTGAGAAAGTCTAAGAATTCTTTCTTGGTCCTAAGTATTTTCTGGTGCCTTCCATTTACCTGAAGCATTTCTTTCAAGTATCTCCTAGGTGGGTATAAATAGAAATGAGAAGAAAATACTTATTTCACAGTACTCATTCAAATGATTTAAGAAAGAGGACTGCAATTGCAGAGGCCTGCAGTTGCTATTGCTCCTTCCCCTAGCGTATGGGAGAATCCTGGACAGGTTGCATAACATTTCCCTTTTTCAAGGCCCACACTATGCAGACTTTTTATTTTATTTTATTTTTATTGTTTTTACTAAAGGCTAAGCAACTGCAGCCCAGTAACGCAGTCACATCTCCAAGCTTAGTTTTAATGAAGTGCATCTCGCATCATTTTGTTTGCTTTCTGTGGAAGATGGGGGTGTGGTTTAATCCCAGTGTCATCCAAGAACTCCTGGACACGACATACGGGTCATCAAGCTAGGCAAAGATGGTCCAACTGAGAGAAGGAGACAGGTCCCAGAATACACAATTGTGCTTTTACACCCACTAGAGAAGAGAGTAGGATGCAAATGATGTGTTTTCATGCATGACTCCACATATGAGGATTTTTTTTTTGTCTGAATCAGCCAAACTATCAGTATGACCAGAATTAACAAAGTGCAACACCTCTGTAAAACTCCAAAGAACTGACAGCAACTTAAAATACATTTTCCTACCATTTCTGGATCCAATCATCCAATCTTTTGTTGTCCTGTCTGGCTCAATGAGAGTAAAACTGAAGGGAGCACCATTTGGGTAACTATCCAAATCAGCAGCTGTAACATCAATTAATTTTGTATCTGAACACACAGTCCGCACAGGGTCCACAATAACTGGACAATTATCATTCACATCTTCAACTTGAATAAGGACTGTGCCGGTGACCGTTTTCTTAGGAAAATCTAAGAATATAAAATATGACAAATTATATTGATTTGATATACATACAGTTGTACAGTAGCATGCAGACTACAAAGTGAGAATTCTAATTATATGCACCAGAAGTTTTGAGCATCTCTCTTACTTAGCACTGAAGAAAACTTAGGACTCTGAAATCTGCTGATTACTGAGAGATAAACACAATTTCCACCTTTACAAGAGACATTCTCATCCAGCTTCACAAAACCCTTTAATTTAGTTTCAGTAGGCAATACCCCTGGCAGCAAAATGGATTTAGGATAAAGGAAGCGCATGAACTGAACAAGTTACACCTAGTCACCAAGATGTCTCTATAAGAGTGTATCATTTTTAACTTCAGTGCCAAGACAATTAGAGCTGACTTGAGATCCAAAGCAACCCTCCCTTACCAAAAAGGGGAACACATGCAGCATTAAGCAACCTTTATATACTTGTAGGTGCTGCTAAAAGTAGTATCAGAAAAACATTGAGATGTGTTTTCAGAATGCAGTAAGGGATAGCTAAAGCCGAAAGAGGCACTACAGAAATACAGGGTGCTACTTCCAGAAATATAGGAGTTGGTCCTCAATTACCTGTTAGTTGAACCTTTGCACTGATTTTGTCGGCAGCTTTCACATGAGAAAGTGCCTGTCAGCAACGTAGCTGAGCATTGGCTATTTCTCTTAGGGTGCATTAACTTTACCACCTGAACACTACACATATTTTAACCGTGTGTTTAACCTCTATCTAGTCGAAGAAGAGAGAAATGGGCATCTCAGGAACCCATTCCAAGGTTCATCCGTCTTCAAGGAGATGCCCATCTCTCTCCTCTAAACAGAGCCTAGGGGAAACTGCACTGCACACCTAACTTTCAGGTGCTTAAAGATAGGGAGGTTAAACTAACTGTAGCTGTGCAAGACAAATTAAACCCTAAACAAACAGGAAACCTGCAACAAAGTAAGTCTGACCAAACAGTGTGAAAACAAAACACTCTCGACTTACCTTTAGTTACGCCCAACATGGTGACAGTGTAGGTACCATTTACTACATGAACCGATTCATAATCAAGGTCTTTTGCAAGTTTGATTTCACCTGTAACTGAGTCTATCGTGATCCAGTTTGCTGAATCTCTTCCTTTGATGTACCTGATTAAAAGTGCATAAAAAGTGTACATATTTATTAAAAGCAAAATCATCAACGGAAAAGGCAGCTTGCTCCTCGTTTGAAGCTGAGACAAGATACCCTGGTATGAGGTCTGATTCTCCTGCTTTGGTAACTGGTTTAAACTATAAATACAAGATTATAAGCACACCCTGAACATTGAAACTTCCTTCTCCCTCTCTAGAGTCAGCTAGGATTCGAGCGTGGAGGCATTATGAAAGGTAGATTGAGGGCAAGAAATGAGCAGGAGAGGGAGCTCTGCTGCTGGTTGTGGTTGTCTTCTTCCCCTCCATCCCTACTGCCCCAAAAATCTGAGCAGCAGCAGCAGCGACTGTATTACAGGAGTGGAGGACAGGCCTCCAACAGCCAGGTGTGCATCTCTGCTGGTTGCAACTGGGTCTGTGAATGCCATGGTGATGGTTCAATCAAATTTTGGCTCGAAAATGGCAACTCAAAAATCTAAACACAGCCACGCATATGTACATGCAAACTTGTTTTACACCATTTTTGTCTGATTTATATACATTTCTGTATATTTCTTCCTAATATTTCCACAGACAAAGTCAAATGAATAAACCTACTCTGCAAAATGTAAGGGCATGACAAATAGCAGGCACGCACAGACAGTTTCAGGAGAAACACTCATGTCTTGCCATATATATCAAAATGAGTAGGATTTTAAGCCAGTAACTTTCTACATAATAGAATTTTGATGATTATGATGTTTTCTTTTTAGGTCTAAATTATGCATCGTAGCAAACAGATTGCCTTTCAAGTTATTTCAGTCCAATATATATTTATTTTAAAATAAGATTTAATTTGACATAATATACAAAATACAATAGTTAGGATGGTTATAAAATGAAGATTCTTACGTAATACGCTCTGCTACTTTTCCAGTATCTTCATCATAGGCTTGATATTGTCCAATAACCTGGTTTTTCCGCATGGTCTCACTTGCTTTAATAATTGTTGTGCCACCTGGGAATTTAGGGCCTTCTTGGACATTAATGACATTAATTTTGATTGGAACTGCTTGCGCTTTATAGCTCTTTCTAATTGACTCATGGAATTCTGCTTTATTTGTAACAACAATGCCCAAGTTTAGGCTTTGCATTTCTTCATAATTTAGTTCCTAAAGCAATCACAGAAAAAGAGATCACTCAGAATTTGATGTCTAGACAACAGTCATACAGTTAAGTATTTAAATAATGTCAGTGAAAGGTGCTATAGTGCAAAGAAGAGCTGCCAGTTAACATGTTACTCTCAATATATCATGCTTTACCTCTTTAAGAATGTGTAACAAAGATTTTCTTTTTATTTTTCCATGGATGGCATCATAGTTGTATCTTTTATATTGTTGAATTTAAACTAATTTAAGGGTATGTGCAATGAGTCTTACCCATATATTGTCTTTACTTTCAATGCATCAGTACTCCATATTACTTGGCTCTTCAATTATTTCTTACCAATTCCTTAGTACTTACCAATTTTTACAATTATTCAAGGAAACCACAGGGAAAAAAAAAAAAAAGAACAGAGTTCTTAGGGCACTATCCATCTTCAGTTCTTATGGACTAAAAGGGAGTGGAAGCTATATGGAAGTTTACAAAATAAACAGTCTGTAACCTATGGCTCATGGAGTAAGCATTGCCTGCAATGTTACCTTTGGCCATGGGAAATAAAACTTAAACCAAGACAGTAAGGAGAGCAAAAATAAGGTAAAGGTTACAGTGTACGTGTTCGTGCTGTTGACAGTTAGAAAAGTTTGGGGACTTCTGCCCCCATAGATATATCTGAGGTCACACAGAATGCAAATGGAAATACTAGACAGAATCATTATTTTGTACGAAATTATTTTATACGCCATGGAACATGAAAAAGGAGGAGTGTTCACCTCAAGTTATTTACAGTTTATAGACTCACTGAATATAAATAATCTATATGTCAATTTATACTAAAAAGAATAAATTATTCTGATATTTAAAGAAGATTCTGTAAAGAATATACTAACCTTCACAAGAGTCAAAATCCCTTCATTTGTTTGGGTATCTGTTTCTATATGAAAATAGCCACCTTCATTACCAGAAGCAAACGTAAATTTTGCCAGCCAGTTATCGGAAAACTCTTCATCTTTGTCAAATACTTTTATTCGCATAATTTCCACATTTGCTTTGTTTTCTTCAATGCTTCCTTCAAGCTGCAATCAAACAATACTCTTTAAAAAGATGTGATAATTTACCTCATTTCATCAGTACAGGAAAGCCTTCCAAACAAAGTCTGCAAACAATGTGATACTAGCAGGTGTGAGAAAAAAAATATTATAAGTGTACTTACCATGCGACTTTCGATAACAGGAAAATTGTCATTGACATCTAAAATCTTGATTTCTAAAGAACATGTTGCAGCATTTCCACCTGATTCACCACCTCTGTCTTTTGCTTCCACCATCAAAGAATAGCTACTATGTGTCTGCCACAATATAGAAATTAAATGTTTAAAAGCAAAGCAAAGTTTCATAGTATAGATTATTATCCTTACTATACTTTTGTTGCTCCCTCTCATGAAAAGGCCAGTTATAACACCTCCCCCCCTCAACTAGCATTAAATCTCACACACAACTACCTTAACTGGCTCTGCTGAAGTCCTGGACTTAGAAAAGGATTTGGGAGTTTTAGATTTCCCCACAAAGAGTTAGACTTCGTCTAAACGGAGAATGGAAAAAGTCAGTGGACATGAGCAGGGACAGCAGCAGAGACACCTGCATGCTAGGACAGAGCTAGATGCAGAGACACTGCCCTTAGGTATAGTGAGCCAACCACCATCACCATCTGCTGGCCAGCAAAAACACATGCAAGCAGAGGAAAGCTGCTGGTAATACACAGCTTTCAACACTGTTTCATAGCAGTAGGCGTAATTCTTTGCACAATGCTTTGCATAAAGGCTACGAAAATCAAGGTACAGCCAGCAGCTCTGCAGAGTGTGAGCTCAGCCATCCTTGCTGTTTGCTCTGCAGCGGGGCGAACTGACTCCTCGCTCCACGCGATTGCTGCTCAGGCTGCAGCAAGCCGGTAGCACAGGAGGTGACCTGGTGACACAAACTTTATCCTGTCCCCCCTCTCCAGCCACTGAAAAATATGCATCAACCAGACAAGGGATCATCCTTTAATCCCAAGAGGGGCAAAGGAAGAGGAGAGGACCAACTCTCTGCCTGGGCAGGCGGCGCCAAAGCAAGAGGCATTAGAAGCACGCTGTTAAGGAGACACCAATGGGAGTTGTTTTACCTCTCTGTCAAGGTTTATTGTTGCTACTTGAACCTCGCCAGTATCTTTATTCATACGGAATGCAGAACCAGGATTTTGGGAAATGATTCTGAAAGCAATTTTGGAATTTAGATTATTTGGTTCATCTGCATCTGTTGCATTTATCCTCATTACAATTGTACCTGAAAGAGCAAACAAAACACATTATCGGTTTACACTGCCACACACTGGCAAGTATTTTTTCTGTAACCTTCTAGATAAGGGAGTGTTGACAGACTCACTGCACAATTGTCTTTTCCTCCTGCCTTTACTTATTTGATAAATAGAGCTGAAGAAGTGTCCTTGAAATCCAAGTAATACTCATTAAAAGTATATCCTCTAGTAAACAAAAACATATTTTCAACACACATCTCAAATTTACAGAATTCAGTGCACCAGAATTATTCAACATATCAAGTAATATAAGAACTCTGATAAAACTTCTGATAGGAAATTGCATCTATAAAGAAAAAGAAAGTTATTGTAGACACAAGCTGTATTTCCCTCACACATTATACAAAAGGGAGCAGTACTAACCTTCCTATCTGAACATCAACAAAGGAATTGCTCTTTGCTAATGTCCTCCCACAGCTTCACTCAAAATACATGGCAGACCCCAGGGTGCAATCCTCTTGTAAGTCATAGCAGAGGATCCTGTCCTCTTGGAAAGGGCATATCTTAGTTTCTAGTACCCATACTCAGTCTAAGCATTAGCTGGGATGCAGGCAGAGAGGTGACTACCACATGACTCCTACTGACTTCAGAGAGAACGGAGGGAACTCAATACCTCACGGAACTGGATGTTCAATAATTTATTTCTTCAGATTACTGTGACATTGACACAGAGACCATGAAGGATTTATCAGCTTATTTTACCCAAACTTTCCTTTTCTTACCTTCTGGGAAATAATGTATTGCCCCAAGATCTGATCAATTGACCCCTGACGTGTTGCCCCCTGTTAACAGGAAAACTGCTGCTAACTTCTCTGTTGGGGTTTGGGTCAGGGCCATATGCTCTAACAGCAAAGTACCTCTCCAGCCCACAGATAAATCGGGACTTTTCATAGGCATGGCAGAGTGGAATCAACTCCCAAAGTCACCAAGATTGCTAGCCCAGAAATTGGACTGCATTTTCCATACAGTTCCTGCCGAGAGACTCCAGTCCCTGGATTTATGGTAGCTTTGACACTAAACCAAGTTACCATACCAAAAAGTGTTGCTCTAGTCTGTTGACTTTATATGGGTGGATACTTTCTCCTCCTTACTTCACACAGCTTAGCTGTGAATGGAAAACTTGCATGCAAACACAAACAAATAACCTCCACACAGGTAAGAGAACACATCCTTGTTACTGCAAATATATTATAGCAAAGTCATTTGTGTCCTTGCATGGGTTGGGAAAAGAAAAGTGAATAAACAATTTTAAAAATATTGTTACCTGCTTCACTTAATTCTTCAACTGAACCAACAAAAAATTCATGTGAGAAAACTGGGAAGTTGTCGTTTATATCAATGATTTTAATTGGGAGGTCTATTGGTTCTTCCAGTTTTGCTCCAGTTTTATCCAGAGCGTGACCTCTGACCTGAAATAATACAGAGCGAAAGCAAATACAATGAATAATTTTAATATATACGGTTATTCCTTACTTTGTCATGCAGAAGAAATGTCCAGAAACAAAAATAACCAAAGTCAACACATTTGAACAAAAAATAAATAAATTATTTAAAAAATAGATATATATCAATAGAAGGACACTTGCGGGGAAAAAAATGCAACTATTCAACTTACAAGCAGCATTGGAGTTTTTTCTCGGTCAACCCTTCCCGTTATGTTCAGGTCTCCAGTCTTTCCATTGATAACAAATAATCCATAAGGGGGTTCTGTTACTCCTTGACCAGATATAGTATAAGTTACCACTATCCCTGTCTCTTCAAGATCAGAATGTATCTGCAGGAATACAACAGATTAAATTGTATTTAGTAAATAAAACCACATTAAGAATAATGAATAAACAAACAAACAAACAGAAACAATGTTTTCCTGTGCTTGTTTGGGTATGGAGATGTTGAAGAGATTGCAAGAAGTGTTACAGGCTCGTTTGAGGATGCAACGCAGGGGGAACAGGAACATGATGAGACAGTTCAACAGTCAGGACGGGGACGCAGGCCTCAAAATTAGAATGGAGAGGTCTATGTGAGAAGGAAGTTGAGACTGCTTGAACAGAGAGTGTGATAGGATGGTAGTGCAAGCAAGAGTTTGACTGGAAGATTTGCAAAAGCACTGAGATAAGATGAAAAGCTGGAATGAGGGAAGAAGGCACCTGGCTGCTCAAACAGACAGGGACAAATAAAACAGGGAGAAAGACCAAGGTGGGGGGGCAGAGGGGGAAGGTCAGGAACAATGAATGGAGATTAAAACTACTCAAGCAAAACCTGGAACTAAGATGTAACATCTTTTTAACGGAGACTAGACCTAAGCTAGCAAGCGGGACCAGGAATGGAAAAGTGCTAAAATGGAAGAAAAAGGCCAGATCTGGGAGGAATAGGTAGAAGAGGTGGCACAGACTAGAGATTACTCCCTGACAGATCCAGTATAATCACATCCTTCCTCTGCTGCCAGGAATTATCTGAAATTCCCTGGAAAAGCACGTGTCCCATTCCACCAGCATCACCATGAAGATGATGCTGATCAAGTCCAAGCAGGGTATAACAGTCTACTACTATCAACAATTACTTTATAAACCAAAGCAACAGATGTGGTGAGTTCAGGTTTCAGCAGTGGTACTGAACCATATGCATATCAGTCTTTCATGACAGGATAACACCTTGGTTATTTTCAGCCCAGTTGCATTAAAAAAAAAAAAAATTAGGCATACATAGCCATATTCCTGGTAGACCTTGCTATCCAATCCTAGACCTAGCCCAATCACTGTTAATAGCTTTTGGACACACTTGCCAAGTTCAGCTACACCTGAGTTGGGGCAGGGAGCAAAAAAACCCTCGAAGGTAATGCAGTCCCACAAGTTTTATGAAAACTGGTGGCTGGAAAAAGATGAGACCCCCAAATCAGGCTGCAAGAGTAACTCATTTACTGAAGGAAGGAAACAGAAGGCAGGTGTGACAGTCTTTTACTGACATTCGATAGATCTTCAACATTCAAAAAACACCTGTGTATGTGTTTAAGGCAGCCACACTCTTATTTTACATTTTCATCTTTCTGTTTTTATGAATATTCTATATTTATCTTTCCTGGTCTTACTTTAGCAATTGGATTCTTGTAAGAGTTGTCTTCTTCCTCTCGTATGAAAGCAGGAGGGACTGTCCATTCGCGCTTCTGTCTGACAAGACTTTGAGGATGAGACAACATGCCAGTCTTGTCCTTTTGATTGTAAATCTGTGAAAAAACAAGTTTAAATCTCAGAATTACATTTGGCCATTTAAGATGAATGTTTTATTCTGCTTTAGCCCAAACTTCTGAATACCCTCTGTAACCTGGGCTTTCTGGCTGCCCAAACTGCATGCTGACCTCACCACTCATTTTCTTCCAAGGAAAATAAGAACTCTTAGCAGCTAACGATTTAGAAACCACACAGCAGCGTTAGACTTCTCAGCCACAATCTGAGAGACATATGCTCCTCAAAAGTTGTTTGAGGAGGAAAACAACACTGATCTCTATCAGTATAGAAGTATGCAAGACAGGCTTTAAATACATAAATACATAAGGAAGCTACCATGAGCAGAGGCTGGTGAAAGTCGACCAGAACAGTCGTATTTAAGTGATTGTCATCAGATGTGGGAAGAAATTTGACATTATAGGCTTTTTTTTAAACCCTCATTTCTGCCTTACACTGTTTACTCTCTTCAGTATTCCCTTATACTAAGCCTTCTCTCTATTACAGATTCTGTCCATGAAATGAAAGACCTCTGTCTAACCCACCCACTGCCTCAGCTATCCCTGCTCAACTACATGATTCTCCTTCTCTTCCTCTATGCCCAGCCTAGTCCCTACTGTGGCTCTAGGTTTCCAGATGCAGAATTAACATCTTCCAGAAAATTAGTCTACTTCATTTATGGAGAGGAGTTCAAAGAAAATAGCAACAAATGTAATGGTTTAGGGAAGATTTCCCAAAGTTGAACATCACTCATTTTGACAGATACAGCACTGATCCTATTCACTTCCATTTTTGCTTACATTTCATCATCTGTTACACAGCTTTCAAGTTTCAGAAAATGGTACAACTCAAGCTATTCATCAGCTGAAGGAAAGCATGCCTTTGCCACTTGCTCTTTGCTCAGAGAACCCTTCTTCAGGCACTGATAAAGAAAGCAATTTTTGATCATTTCCTACCTTAAAATGGAGTCCATTTCCATAACTCAAGCAGATCTGGAAAGTAAATTATATGATTTTATTAATTCTATGTTCACTTAAGCAGTACTAAAACTAAACTTATATAACTTCCCACATAAGAACTGCAAAAACATGCAGAAGAAGGAATCTGACATATATAAATAAACACTTACTATTTACTACTTAATATTTACTGTTGAATAATTTACCTGAAACAACATTAAAAATATGCTATAATTGCAAAATTCAGCACAATTAAAAGTTTTACAAGTCTTTTTCCTAGAAGGGCAGGAAGCAGACAAGACACAATAATCTTTTCTCAGTAAATGTTGATTTTACAGTCATTTTTAAACCTTCATATTTTAGTACCAAGTAATGTTTCGGCATTTCAAAAGATGGTAAATTGCCATTAATAGGAATAGGTGTCGACCGTCAGCAGCACCCTGGAGCAGCTCACTCTCTTCTGGACAAATCATGGATTATGCATGTTATGGTGGGTTACTGACCACATATGAGCACAAGAGATTTTAAATAATATCCAAAAGCAAGTATACATCAAAAAAAAGCTTCTGCTGACATATAAATGAAAGAGGTAGATGTTTACTTAGAATTTCTTTTACTGTCATATTCTGTATTCTAAAGTACATTATGCAGTTTTTCTGCACATGTATCTATGTTACAAAGATCAAGAAAAAAAGATATGTCTGAGAGACACTTTCTTCTTTTTCAGCTATACAACTGTTTGTACAATCTCCCCAGAGTATGATGCCAGCACTGGTGTAACACAGCTTCTATTCAAGTTTTAAATCCCCCTATTTGCCTAAGATCTCTACGAGTTCTGTAGAAAACATTAGAGCGGCATACACACTTTTGCAACGACATTGAAACAGCTAGAACAGAGCAATGACTTCGCTTTACTCCCTGTTGCACTGCCTGTTTCAGCTTACTGATTGTGTCAGAATCCACTGAGGGGGAGAGAGAATAAAAGAATTTCTGGTGGCCGGTGAGCAGAGGTTAGATCCTCACCATCCTTCTTGCATTCTGTTTCATTTCACATCTGAAAGCAGATCATTTTTCCAGTGATAACTTTCCTAATACTTTACTAATAACTAACTACTAACTTTACTAATCCATTGATTGTGGTCATCTTTAAGCACCTAACTTAGGAGGAAAAATGACACACATCTATTCCTCACAGAAACAAGGCACAGAAATAGATGCTAGGAACCAAATCATCCTTGCTCTAATATGTCAAACTTCAGTATCAGAAATGCTTAACTCGTCATGCACTAAGAGCCTGGGATAACTAGGCTTTGCTTAAACATTTTAGCTAGGTGTCTTATGCTAGCTGAAACAAACTGGAGCCCCAGCAAATTATTAGAGACCCTATGTTCACATCCACTTTCCCTGCAGGCAGAAAAAAAAAACAAACAAATAAATAAACAAAACAGTACAAAAATGTAGGCATTTGAAAACAAAAATGTAGGTTACTATAACATGTAAAAATCAATAAATTGAGCTTTTGAGCTTTGTTTAGGTAGTAAGAGAATACTTGTATTGTTCCCAGCACTTTTACATCTGCTTACATTTTGCACTTTACATGATTTTTATTCATATTAATGCCTAAGACAACTCAGTCTCAGATGAACTGATTTCCACCTGAAATAATCAGTTGATACTTCCTTACATTCTCTTTGGCTTTTATCTAGGCTGTGGACTGGGATCTCCCTGTTCACTCCTTCCTCTGACTCAGCCTTAATTGCACCATCTATGACAGTCTTTTTTTTTCTTTTTTTTTTTTTCCTCCTTTTCAGAAGACCTTCTCTCTCCCACACAATGCCGAGGATAGTGTTGGGAAATGCAGCAGACTGTTTCAACTTGCACAACAAAACTCTGTTTTCCAAATGGCGATTTTCCCAATACATGAATCCTGAAGACAAAAATTCAGTAAGCAGTAAGTTCCCTAAAGGATAGGCACTGTAAGATCTACAGGATCTTAGGCTGCATATCAAGCTGTTTTAATAAAAAAAAGTCTTAATCTTATTAACTGTTTGTATTAATTTTATGGATTTATAATTTTAATAAAAATTTATATTGTAGCAATAAGACAATGATAAGTGCGTGAGATCAGTGACAGGAGAATTGTTTTATAGTCAGTTTTTCAGTGGGGATTGCAACTCTTGGAAAGTGAATAGGTGCCAAGAGCTTGTACTGACCATCCTTGTTTGTCCTTATTGGTAAACTGAAGGGAAAAATGTTTCTGTCTCAATCTTTAATAGAGATGAGAGGCATAAAGCAAGAAGTTTCCTGGGAACCACAGGATAAACAAAAATATCTGAAGTCTATGAATGGGCATGTCTTCCACTGAGATGAACTTTAAAGAAGAACATATCAAGAAAGCTGAGAAGGATCCCATTGGGGATTATAAACAGAAAGTGAAATATGATGGTATTTTATTAAGATAACTCCAAGATCAATCTGTCTGTCTAGTAACAAAATAACCTCAAAACTTCCTGTTTTATTGCTAAGATAATAAAAAAAGCACTGCTGTCTCTGCAGCTTTCAATCTATATTCCAGGGTTCACAGGGGATCTAAGAACGGACTTTTAAGAGATCTACAAAAAGTGCTTAATAACAGCAATTTTATTTACAACATGCATAAATCCATGTGTAAGAAATATATAAAGGGATCCTGCATCTTCACTGAAAATTTTTAAAGATCCACAAATTTAAAAATGTGAAAAAGCACTCTTCAATGAAACCTTCTTGAAGCAAAAGTGAAAAAGTCACATATCCAACAGGTGTTTAATTCTTAATTTCCTTTTTTATATATAATATAGAGCTACTTTTTATTAAACATCCCAGTGAGAGCCTATCACGTAGTGTAGATTAAAGCCTCGGCATATGCGCAGACACACGTGCGCACATGCACACACACACAGAAAAGGCACCTACTGATGAAATCTATTGATGACTCAAAGCCAGGAGGCATTGTCACAAAATGCCTGGATTGTTACAGAAAAGAGCTGGAAAACCTGAGGCTTGAAGGAAATGCTTCAAGAGGACAGCCGGCGTAGGCGAGAGAGCAGGGGAAAAGGGAGCGATGCGTATAGGGACGGCAGGCTATTCTAGCACAAATGAGAGTTCATGTGATAATCAGGAAGTGACTAAAGGGACAGACTTTGAACACATGCCTGAATTTTATACTGTAAACACACAGGCTGAGTAAGAAGGTGTGTCTATACTTGCTTCATTATGAAGCAAGAAGCCTTAAAAACATGGTCCTTTCATATACGTTGTGTGTTAAGAGATCCAGATCTTGCACATCGTGCCAGTTTGGCATTCAAGACTCTGGGTAGGTGGAGATCTTGCACACTTAGAAAGTAAGGCTGAAGGGAATGGCAAAGGTTATCTGGTAGTCCATCTTCCCTGCCCTGAGGCAGCAACTATACCTAAATGGTTCCTAACAAAAGTCTGTTTAACCTGTCCATAAAAACTAGTGATGGAGATCTCACAACCTCACTAGCTAATCCTTGGCAGTGCATTGCTACCCTTTCGGACTGAAAGTTTTCCTGAACTCTTAACCTAATTCTTCCTTTTGCAAATTGATCATACTGCCGTTTGGATGAGATTCAGTTTTAGATTAAGACACCCAAGTTTCTATGTCTACGTGAATGCAAGGTGTCTAACCTTCCACTAAACTCAACAGAAAGACAGGCAAGGAGAGGAGCGAGCAGTTCAAGGCACCGTAAAGCCAGCTCACAGCTGCTGTTTCTGTCTGAGTGCCACTGACTGTGGCTGTATCTACTTTGCAAAGCCCAAAGCAAGAAGATTTGTATAGCAAAACACTTGCTGCCAAGAACCAGCACTGTGCTACACAAGCTCCACGGTTTTTACTTCAGACTAGAATGAGTTTGATCCCATTGGCCAGACACCCACAAGTGGATGGATGCATCTCCCAATTTAGTTTCATCCGGAAGGAATCAGATTCATGCACTCCAGATTTGCTTCAAAAGTGCAATTTGATCCAAATTAAAACACTAGCTTAGGTGACCTCTGTATCAACTACATCTCATTCTACCACAATAGAAGCTCAGACACTTAAATTTAGGCGTCTTAAACAGAATCTCACTCTTTGTCATGCAAATGGGCTCAGCAAACAGTATAATCCCCCTTTCTTCACAATTACCTTTTATTTATCTGAAAACTGTTATCATGTGTCATCATACTTTCTTTTCTCTAGGCTAAAGAATCCCAGTTCTCTAACCTTGCTCCAAGAATCACAGAGCATGATTCTTAAATGCAGATTTAGGAGGTCTGATTGAGATTCAGGAAAGCATTTTTTTTGTTTTTAATATACTCATTGAGTTCAGTAGGATGGATAAAATACTAGGTGTTACATATTTCACTATATCTCACCATAATGCTTTGAGTTTGTTTTTTTGGTTTTTTTTTTTAATTTTTGGAACAATATTGAATTGCTGAATCACTGCATAGATGCTTGTTAATTTTTACCATGTTTCGGCATATTATTGGGAATATAAACTGGGTGCTTACAATTTCCTCACCTTTGCTCTTTTTAAAGCTAACTATTATGTTTGTTTCCCCCTCCCCAGGTTTCTATGTACTTTAAAGGTAATCACTACTGGCTCTGAGATTACAGTAGTAATCTGATGTATTCTGCACTAAATTTTATCATACCTAGCCTAAGCAGAGTTAGAGATCACCGGTATCAAGGAAGTACAATCTGAGATGTTCAAAGAAAAATGAAATTTTGCTACTCGCATAATAAAATCCATACATCTCTCAGCTCTTTTTTGACCCAACCACAGATAGCGTGTCCAAGATCTCCTCTTCTAAAGATACGACATCCGCCTGCCTAAGAAATCATAGGGAAACTCCCGAGGTTCTTCTAAATCTCAGCAGCTGTGCCTGCACTGCAGGTCCGCAGGTCTGGGCGTGCACTCTGGACACACGCCAGGCCAGGACCGCACCTACACAAACATGCCATCATCCTGCAGGCGCCAGGGTCTTTCAGGAAGAGGCAGGGACACAGGCATGAAGAGGGCTGCAGGAAGCTCTGCGAGGTGCCCAGGCCCGACCCTAAGGGGACCCAGACCACAGACCAGCATGCAAATCACCACCAGACATGTCCAGAAAAAAACAAGGAAAGGAAGAATTTGATATTCTTGATGCTTCTATGCTGGAAGACAAGGTTGTGGGGGTTTTTTTTGGACTACTTTTGCTTTTTTAGCAGTTTCTTACTGGTTTTGAAGTTTTCGGTGCCTTCTTTGCATGTCATAAAATATAAATAACCCTTATCTTGGCTTAAATAAGCCATGAGACTTTCACCCACATTAACAGCTTTGTCCAGATTAGCAAAAAAGAGCTAAAAAAACAACAGTGCTACTCTTTCTTAACACCAACCAACTAAGGTAGCTCCATTTGCTAGAATAGTCCATCTAAGGCACACTAAGAAACCAAATTTTGTTCAATTTTAGTATCTTGCATCCTGCAGAGGCTTTAACTGAAAGGACTGAGTAAATCATTTTCCTCTTTTCTTCAGGCAAAGCCAATGGGATCCTGAGCAAGTACAGGCCCACCAAAATAGATGTTGGCATTGGTTCACAAATTACAGAAAGAATTAGTGAAAAATTTCATACAAGTAGCACATTTCCCACTGTGCTTTTGGGCAAAAAAATAATACATTTTGCAACCAAAGCACAACTCCCACCTTGATTCTAAGAACAGAGTTAACTGTTACTGGCTGACTCTTAGCCAACTAAATCTACATTAAAGCTTTCAAACAAGTTTCCAGCTAAGAAAGTTGATTTTCCCGGATCTCAAGCTTGGGAAGCGAAGCTGCTATCTACAACTCCTGTCCCTGGCAGCCCTACAAGCTGTGCAAAAGCCTAATGCGGCCCAGCTCCTTGGCTCTCCGACATTATCTGGGGCCTGGCTTCCCCTCCCAGGTTCGCTGCTGCCCAACTTCTGCAGGTGTTTTGCCAGCCTGGAAACGCGTTAAACGGGAGGGAAAGCTTCCTGAGTAGCTAGAGAATGTCTGTCCAAATCAAACAAATCAAACGTCATTTTCTCTCAGTTCTTTATGAAATACTGTTTTAAGACTGAAAAGATTACTTCATAATATAGAAGATCTAAATGCTGATAGGTAAGAAAGAGTGAGAAGGAAAAAAAAGCCCAAGAAGTATTTTGGATTTTTAAGAAATCTGTTATACAAAGCAATAAAGATTTCCACTAATTATTTTATTATCCATTTTCCCTCCTGACACTACACCTTCAAAAAAAAGGACAGCTCATAAACACAGAAGACTTTTCAAATAAGAAAATGGCAACATTATGAGCTCTTCCCTACACTCCTGTTCCTACTAGAATCTAGGGGGAAAACGAAAGCCATTCGAGATGCGGCGCTCATTTTCAAACAACTTTTTCTACTTCTACCTACTTTCATAGAGCAAACGGTGATTATTTTTACCCGCTTTCCAACTGCAAGAACAAGAGCAAAACCCGTTGTAAAGGAGCCAGCGGCAGCGGGGGAAAAGCTCTGCCCGCGCCCGGAGGCGGCGGCCGCGCAGGAGCCGCCGCGGCCGCGCAGCCCGCGGGCAGGGCGCTGCCGGCCGCCGGGCGCGGCCCGGGCCGCCCCCTTACCGCCGCGCAGCGGAAAGCGGCGCGGCCGCCGCTCCCCTCCCTGCGGGGCGTATTTTTTTTTCTTTTTTTCCCCCCCAGATAGGGGGTGAAAAATACAGCCCTGTTCTCGCTCTCCCACCCCGTTACCGGAGGGATCCCGTCCCCGGCCCAGGACTCACCAGCAGCGCCAGGAGCCGCGCCGCCGCCAGCGCGAGGCTCCGCGCCATGGCCGCGGGAAGGGAAGGGGGCAGCTCCGCCCGCCGCCCGCTGTGCCGCCCCGGCGAGAGACTGGGGCCGCCGCGGAGGGGCCGCGCAAGTAGGCGCGGTGGGTGGAGTGTCCCGGCTGGCTGGGAGGCGCAGCGGGAGCGGGCAGGTGAGGCCCGCCTTCCCCGGGGCCACGGCCCAGCGCGGACCGGGGCGGGCGAGGGAGGGAGCGCGGCGTCCCGGCCCGGCCGCGCCCGCGGGCGGCGGCTCGGGGCGACCGCGCCGTCGGACACGCGCGGCAGCGCCGCTCCGCTCCGCGGGGTCGCGGCCGCCTGGCGCAGGCTCCGCACTCGGGAGCCCGTCGGGGTTGCTCCTGGGCGGCGCTTCCCCTGTGGCTTTCAAACTGGGGGGGGGGATTTCCCCCCTCCCCCCCCCGCCAAAAAGAGCGAGTGGGAGCACGTCGGCGATGTGCGAAGTAAGAACAAACGATAAGTTAATGAGTAACTTACACGGAGAAAATAGTGTCTCGTGGGAAAATAAATTTAAGAACTGCTTTAGCACGGCCTTCCAACCTCTCTCATAAGCTACTTTTTTAGCATTGGTCAAGCCATACCCTTCCTGCCCTTACCTAGCAGGGATCTTTCCTGGATACACCTGATTAATTGCTGCTGACAAAGGCAGAACACACTCTCCCCGGTCGCAAAACAATTAGAGGTACTTCCCGTACATCCTCTGTTCTCCTAGGCTCTTACCTGGTTAATCTTCGTAAGATCGCGCTCAATTGTTGCAATTTCTGAAGCAACCAGTTACGATATCATGTATGATTCTGTTAGGGCTTAATGAGAGAACCACCCTCATGGGAGTCTTTCCTATTACATGGCCTAACAGTGTACAGTATGTAATTTCACAGTCTTTGACTTCAGTTGCAATGATTATAATTTATGTGGGGTTTACTGTAAGGACAGGGAAGCAGCTTTACTTCACAGTTTCTACTGAAGTTACGTATATGTATTTGTAGTACTTAGAAAATCACAATTTATGGTGTTTGCTGATACTCTTCATTTGAAGAAAGCAATAAGCAGAAACAAAGCAGTCAATATGCATGATAGCTATAATATTAAAATTTCTATATTCTTTCTTGGTTCTGTCACCAAGTCACTGCATCTGATCACTTTGTAACACGACAGAAATGTGTAAATTTGTACATGCGGACACCCTGAGATCCTCTGATCTTCAAGATGTCAAGGGGAGAGATGTAGTTTTGTACAGATCTAACAGCAAATGTAGCTAGTGCGGCTACTGTTACTAAAAGTACTGCAAAATTCTCTTAGTAATACTTTTTGGAGAAAAATGAGGTACAACATGTCTTGGAGAGCCTTACTATAACAGTACTTTTAATATGGTGATTTATAAGTAGATTACAGTTCTAGCTGTACGTTATATGTGCTAACTTGATGATTAAACATAAGTTGAAAGTATTTCATTAAATCAAAAGGTTATAAAAGAAGAAAAATCATTTGCAACTCTTTTCTTGATCTGGAAATTAGCTTCATGGAATTTGGATGCAGGTTTTGGTTGCTTATCCAATGAGGTGTTAATGAGGTGTTAGTAAAATATGTATTTACAATTTTTTGCCTAAGTTTTTGTGCTGATACAATATGATATAGTAAAAAGCTGATTTAATTTCCTTCAAAAATTCCTTAGCACTGATTTCCCTTTGAACTTGCTTATGTGTTTACAGAATGAGTAAGTAGAATCATCTCCGCTTCACAGTGCTCAATAGCCACAGAGGTCAGAAGCTCTTCTGCAAACTAGTTTACTGGAACTTAGAAGAGCTATTCTTATGATGCTTATAACTTTCACATAGGTCAGCTACATGTCCTGCAAAGGCCTTCAGTCATCGTAAAACAGTTTTGACTTTTTTTTTTTTTTTTGACTTCTTGCTTAACATCTGTGTTGGCTTTGAGTGACATTCATAGTGGAAATAATTTAAAAAATATGAAGGTTTCCGTATATGGAAAAATACTATAGTTCATATTTTACAGAACTAATGTGCCCACACTTATGAAGTAAGTCTGTTAAACGCACTATCAGTCTGATTTTTTTCTGCGTTTTTTCCGTTTTAAACTGGCAGTTAGTAAACACTCCTCCCACGGCTGATGTGCAGTTCTGACCCTAAAATCAGTTTACACGGGAGGATCCAGGGAGTGTTATGTCTTTGTTTTCCCTCTGGTGATAGCAGTGGTTCAAAGTTCACTCACACCACAGAACAAAGAGGAACTTCATCTTTGTTTTTAAAATTTTAAAAGCGGCAGAGCCCTTTTTCAGTGCCTGTTGAGGAAAGAGGCTTTTGAAGGCTTGCAGCATATGTCAGGTTGCTATTTTTTCGAAGCACAAACATCTGTCTAAATGCCCGTGCTAAGCATTTAACAATAAGTAAATTAGCTTCTAAAACATCACAGCTTTTTTCAGGGCGGGGAGAGTATTTATTCTAGTGAGTTACGATGCCACAGTGTGGCCTCCGGGAGAGGGGACATTGCCTGGCCCATGATACCCGCCGCGAAACGCCACCGTGCCCCCGGCGGAGCCCACCGCCCCAGCAGTGCTGACCAATGCTCGGCAGCGGCACAAGGCAACCGCCGTGCGCTGTGGCGCGGAGAGCAGGGCACACTTTCGGGCCGGGCGGCAGAGTCCAATCTGCTCCTTGCAAAAGCACAGATAACTTTACCGAAATTGTGTGTGCTTTTTTTGGTAGAAAAGTATCATTTCTTTCTTTAGTGACTCAGTCGGACGAGGCAAGTGCACTATATAGCAAATGGTGTGAAGATGGAAAATCCAGCATATATTCTTTCTAATGAAATGCTGGAATCTCGTCATGATTCATATTAGGCTGTTAGTGCAAATATTTTTCATTGTTTGAAATTCATTAATCTCTCTTGCTTCGTTTCAAGATTCTTATTGCACGGTAGCCCCAACTGTCGCTTGGCTCTTTGGAAACAGCAATTAGAGGGCCTTGCACAGATGCCAGAGCTTTGCACAAGAATATGCTCTCAACTTCCTTCAAATATATGATTCAAAGTACAGGAATGTTGTCTCTAAACATGTTATCCTACACGTATCACAAGAGTACCAATATCAACCTCCATTTAATCCGAAGATAATGGTAGAAAGTAGGGTATCCAGGCTACACGTAAATTAATTAGAATTGCATTTAGTTACTCAAAATATGTAACTGATAGTATAAATTCTGCGAAAAAATATACACATTACAGACCAGGTTCTTAAACCCACCCACGCTTCTTAGCAAATGAGTAATTCTGTTAGTTACAATTACCTGCTTTTAAGTGCTTGCAGAACCAGGGCCCCTGAGAAAGAAGGTACTGGCTGAGAAGGGAAATACATTTGTGGCAGGGCTTGCTACATGTAATAAATGGTTCATGTTCTTAGAATATGAACTTTGCTTTTTTCTGTATGCATCAAGTGTTTTTTTTTTAATTCTCCATGCATTGTATCAAGCACTTTACTCAAATTGAAGCTGTTTATCCCCTTGTAACCATCAGGAATAATCCCGCCTTTTCTTTTGCTTTACCTCCTTTGTCTCAATTGTTTTTGCCTTTCTTCACTCCCCTGTTTTCTGCCTCCCTGTTGCCCATTCTCCTTTGCAACAAAGCTGTTTGACTTTCTAGGTAGCAGTCCCGGCTGTAGCAGTGAGTGAGCGTGTTGAACTGGGAGCTGTTTGATTAGCAGAGCTGTAGGAGCCAGGCCAGATTCTTGCCTTTAACACAGGCTTTTTGTTACTGCCTGACAGCATGAAATACAAAGTCTTTTACATGTGTGAAACAAGGAGTGGCAGAACAATCCTGTTGTTGTTTCCCGCTGCATAGCAACAGCGGCTGTTCTGAAGTAGCCTATAGACTATCGTTTTTGGGGAAGCGTAGCTATCTGGGTGAACTTAGGTAACAGAGAGAGTTCAGCTAGGTAAAACCACTTGCTCAAGGTCCTGCAGTACACCTGGCAGGAATATTAATCTTTTTATTGGTTGGTTGGTTGGTTCATGAATTTTCTTTAACGCTGTATTAAGGAATTCAACAGGAAGATCATTTTGTAAAGTTGCAGCCTGGCTATGATAGCTGTCTCCACTGTTCTTACTGAATTCACTAGGTCCAGGATCAGCTGCAACACTACGGCGTAGTGCAAGTTTTCAGGGACCTTAGTTATAGGAATGTGGCATTCCCTGTCTCAGGAAAAAGTGTTATTCAGTGAGATTTTTCTGTCATGATTCAGTTACATGACCTTGTATACTTAAAGCTATTGTGTATACCTTTACGCTGAACACTAAGTCAGCAGGTAACCTCAGAAGCGGTTGACTTAGCAAAAAAATCACATTTTTTTGAAAAAAAGGATACATTTTTAAAGTGAAGAACAACAGAAGTACAAAACCAAATGTAAATTCATCTGCAAGTTTAGGCTGCAAGTTAGAACAACAGCGCACCGTCAAAATAGCAGGGTTTGGGGTGACTTTCAGTTGGGTCTAGAGTCTAGAAAACAAGAACTCAGCTGATTTTTTGACAGAGTTCTGCCAGTTCAAAAATGTGATTCTGTTATGTGGTTGCCTGTTATCAGAGACTGGATGTGATAACGGAGGTAGTTCCTTTGAATTTTACTTCTTAAAGACAAAGTTATGTTGTTGTGTAACAGCTAAATCAGAATACTGACTAAAACATCACCCATCTCAGAGTACATTGTACTTCGTAAAAATACATTCTTTGCAAGTGTTTCTAGCTTTCTGGAGAATATATGACTGTCCAATGCATAAGCCTAGGAGCTGGCTGATCTCTTAGAATGTTTTCACTACTTTGAACTTAGGTTCTTAGTTGAGAGTCACCACAGTATCCATCCATGTATGAAAACTTCTCATTAAATTATGTTAAGGATGATATAGTGGAGAGGATATCTTTGACCTCTGGCTCTCCTTTTATTTGGCCTGGTAATTTATCTTCATTGCATTGAGGTTACAGGCTAGATTTTTCAGTGCTGGTAGTCTTCCAATGCCTACCCTAAATTTGTGACATTAGTCCACAAATCACCACACAGCTCCTCAAGGAAAAAAAATAAAGTCATTCAACAACTCAGTTTATGTCAGCTGCAAAGAGCTGTCTAAGATCACTTGAAAAGCTTTGGAGCAAAAATAACTGCTCTCACCTTACACATGGACATTACTTCACGTATATCCATGGTGGTGCTCACCAAAGTTAATTTGGTGGTATATTTACTGAAGTGTTTTCCAGTGGAGATGAAGAAGTACTAGAGCCTGTGCCCATGGACTAGCTGTACTTCGTGATATGAAAGAACCAGCTGTAAGATCACAGGATGTGCCTTTCATTTTTATGTTCCTGTTTTAAGACAGTCCTTAAATAACACAATCCCCTACTCTTTGGATGAATATGATTTGAAGAGATGAAAGAAGAATGGACTTGATCTTTTCTTTCTTTTTTTCTTTTTTAATTGCTTGGCAATATAGAAATAGCTGAAATTTTACCGATGAGAAATTAATTGCAAAATTGGTTCATGCCAAAATGTTAAGTATAAAATTATATCAATAAAAATAATTACGGAATTATTTTGTGAATCACAGGTGGTGATAGAACATAATAGCGACTGGCTCTGGTGAGACTTTTGTCTGTCACAGCTTGCCATGGAAATTTGTATTTCCGTGTGGAATGGTTGTAAGATGTGTATCCCATCAATTTGATACCACTGATATTCGGCTGGCTCAAAATACATTCTGATTTTGATGGCAAAAAGTGAAAGGCAAAAAAAAAAAAAAAACAGGGACTGTATTTATTTTTTCGTAATGATTACACAGCTGTGAATGTAAGAAAGTGTAAGCTGTATTGGTTAACATCAATGTTAGAACTGATAACTTTTCATTAAGAGATGCCTGCTACAGATGCTTTGATGTGTCATTTCTCTATAAGAAGAGCAAATCCCAGACAATCTCCTAGCACAGAGGCTAGCCAACTTTTCAAATGTGATAGAAAGCTATCTGCAATCACTGGCAGTGCTCCCACTGAATTTTTGGATTAGACACTGCATGTAGGCATAATAAAATCTATGGCATCCACTGTGTGACAGAGGAGTGTAACTGATCAAGGCTTACAAAAGAAATGGATATATTTCTTTGTATCACAGTTGTTACTGTAAGATCATCAAAACTCCCTATTTAGTTAGGCGGTCCATTACCCCGTTATTCTGTCTCTGACAATGCTGGCAGGAGATGTTCTTCAGAAAGCACATACAAGCCGTGCATGGTTATTGCCCTGCACAGACAGACCCAGGTAAGAGAAAGGGTCCAGCATGTGCTAAAACATGCTATTACTCTCTGCTGGGCTTGGAAACATGGCTGAAGAAAACACACTGGCCCTGTTTGGATATTGCTTCCATTCAGCATTATAGCAAAGACTATGACAGGATTACTGTTGATTTAGCTCAGGATACGTTGCTTATAAATAATTCTGTTGCCTTTTGTGCATCCACATGTTTTTCAGTACTTAGATATTTAGACTGGGCTGCTCTTAAATACTGCCTTTCTTGCTAAAAGCATCTATCCATGGGTTCATACATCCATTTATGCATTTTCTATGCTGCAGTATTGATCTAAGCTTTGCAATTTACTTGTTCATTGGACAGAGCTTACCAAGCTATCCGCTGGTACTCACCCAGCCTAGTCTTTTTAGTTTGCGTTTATAGACCAGTTGCCCATGAATTCATCTAGTCCCTTTCGGAGCCTGCTGATTCTGTATTCACAACTTCCTGTAGTCATTTCGATTAAGTGATATATTACCTAAGGAAATCAAAGAGATAAAAGCCAGACTTACATACCCGGAAAGGACATATGAAAAGCACTGCTTACCTGCTATTATTAGTAACTTTTGAATGTCCAGTAGTTGATATTTTACGGTATACAAATAATTATCTGGAGTGGATTTTGCAATCAAATAGCATTCATTTCAAGAGCCACTCAGTGTCAGAGACTCAAGAAGCATTCTCTGCAAGTGTGTTATAAGCACATTGCTAGCAACCTTTTTCAATATTTAATTGAACACTATAACTTCTGGACATCTTGCAGACATTGATGAATTTGTCATAATACTCTTAAAGGGAAGAGACTAAGTTGCCATTCCCCTTTTCAAAGACAGTTTATTGAAAATTCAGAAAAAATAATTAAACAACTTAACAAGGTCATATAAGGAGTCCTAGGCAGATTTTAGTCTCTTGAGTTTCAATCCAGTGTCTCAAGGTGGTTTACCTCCCTAGCAACCTAAGCCTGCATTGACTGGCGCATAGATGGACCTTTGCCCAGATCTTTGTGCTGGATCATTGCAAGATCAAAGCCCGCAGGTGTAAAATTACTGTTTATTTTACCTAGAGGTTACTGGCTTAAATTGAATTGAAATTTAATGAATGACCTGGTGGGAGGGAGGACCCTGCTACTAATATCATATATATTTGATATTACTTTATTAGAGGTTTTCAAAAAATTACAAAAAATAAAAAGGACTAAACAGTAGTTATACAATCAGCTAACTAATTTTGAAAGTAATCCTGATAATGTGTAATGAATATCAAAAGTCAGGATACGTAATGGATGTCAGCAAAAGAACTTTTGTGTCCTAAATTCGCTTTTTGTGACTGTTCCATTTCATACCTTATTGTGCTGTATCCTGAGTTACAAGATGATACTTAACTGCTTATGTGAACAAGAAAATATGATACATTTTAAAAAGTGTATCCAAACCTGCCACAAACTGTACTTTTATCATTGTTCTCCTTTTTGTTAAATTTCTGTGCCTTTAGAATATGGAAGAACTTTACTGACCCATTTTTGACTTGTATGTGCAGCTCCCATAGATTTCAATAAAGGCTGCTTGGGCATAATGAATAGTTTTGTTTAACAGACTTCTGCTTTAGCTCTTCATTAAGAATCTTCTGAGTGCATGAAAAATAAGTGATAGTTTATCTTTATTGTAATGCAATGTATTGGCAATGTTACCAGACTGTTTATGATATCATTGCTATACATTAGATGATGGACAATTATTTTTACTAACTGAACTTCCTGTCAAGATCTTTAAATCATTATTTGAGGTAAGTGCAAGTGCCAAGAATCATGCTGCATGAGGTATGGGTGGAAAGGTTGTCAAAATATTAAGGCCAAATAAAATGATAAAATAGACTTAGAATATATATGTCTCTTAAAAAAGAAAAAAGAAAACAGTATTATACTGAGTTCAAATAAACCCTTTTGAAAAATGTCTGTACAAAATTCTTTATTATCATGAATAGTGGCCTGGGAGCTTAGGGAGAAATTTGATTCAGAGATTTCAAAATATACTGTTTTTATTTTTAGAAACAAATTGATTTTCCTTGGCTTAACTCAACAGTGCACTGCATGTACCTGAGATGCTAGCACTGTCCAAAGAGTGTTATTCAATTGTCTCTTTCTCTTCTCTATGGCTTGTGCTCCTGGGCTAAACTATAGCTATTTCAGAGTATAAGGACAGAAGTGCACCATAGAAAACACAGACTAATGAAAGAGAATAATACAGAGAAGAATGATAACTTGAGGAAATTGTACTATAACTCTCATGAGACCTGACACATATTATTGCTGCATTTAGCTGCAGCAATGTATCTTGAGTCATTTTGACACAGGAATTAATTTCAGCCTGGAATGCCCTGACTTTTTAAATCAATACATTTTGTTTCAATTTTATTTCTGAAAAAAAAAAAAGCTGAAATTTTCCTTCACAAACTTGCAGTTTTAAGGAAACTACATTTCCACTGATAAACAAACAAAAAAAAGTACTGAGCCATTCTACTCAAAACATGATGTTCCAAATGATCACTTATTTTATTGTTTCAATGCCATTCAGAAATTATTACAAGCAAAATTCTAATATTTCTATTTAGGAAAACACAAGGAAAACTGTAATATTAATTATGTTTTAAATAGAAAGAAAATGATGCATTTGGTTACTCAGTAGTGAGGAGCATTCGAATTATGTAGCTATGTTAATTCAAGCAAAACCATGGACTCTTGTACGTTTTTGTTTAAATTGTGTGGCCTGTTCATATTGCAGGTAGTGGGTCCTGCTCACAGTAGTTAAAATTGTATTTATTACATATTTATTAGCACAAAACCAGGACTGAGTAAAAAGAATAAAAGCCTGCAGTTCAAATTTAGACACTGCTCCCAAGATAATAATCTAACGAGATCCTTAGCTTGTGGCACTGTTTACTTCAGTGGCAATATACGGTCTATGCTGCAAAGATCTGGATAAGCTGGTGTAGAACTGGAGGATCCTACTCTACAAAATCCAAGTAAAAAAAAGAAAGTCATAGACTTGATGTTGCAAGCTGTCCAAACTTTAATAGGAGTTTTTTTTCTTGAACGGTTATAGCAGAATTGATATCACTATTCAAAATCTTCTCTCTGTCCTCAAAATCATTCATGCTTCATTATTCAACAACACAATTAAAGCTGAACAGCAAATGGGCTTCTAAATCACAAATGAAGAAAAGGAAACTAAACTAGTATCTGTTAGTCAGGATTAAACTATATGCTACTTTTTAATAATAAAGCTAGAAAAAGAATTTGCACAGAATTTGTAATGAACTGAATATTTGTTCACATCTTCAGATATATTTTTTTCTGCAATTTGTAGTAACCTAAAAATGCACTTATCTCACTAACAAAACAATTTTAAGAAAGTTTGTATCAATTACAAAACAATTGAAATTATTATTCACAAATGCACTGGAAATGCACTGAGAGATAATCTTGTGATTCCTGTTTGACAAGTGAGAAACCAATATTAAAAAAATGCTAGAAATCTTTCAAGACATTTCATTAAATAACAAGCTAAAAAAGTAACAACCCCTGTATCATGAAAGTAGTTCTACTTTTGAAAATGCTTTTTATATATTATTCGTTCCCCTATCTATTTCTAGACATGCAGGAAATCAGAGTTAGTTCAAACACTCATACATCACACAACATTCTTGTTCAAGAGGGTAACAAAGAATTCAGCATGTGGTCCTGAAGTCTACTTTTATAACCCAGAAGCACAGCAAGGAAAAATATTCCTGATTTGCATAAGATGATTATGAAAATATTTACACAAAACTTCTTTTTATTTTTTTACATTAAAAAATCTAATGGGCTTTGGCTATATTGCATTGGCTTTCTAAATTATACAGTAAGCCATAAATATTTCAAATATTTGCTTTTTTTATGTAGATAGGTGGTTAGTAAAATGAAAAGGAGCTTGTCAGCGTTTTACCAAATTTCAGCGTGTATTACTCAGACATAAAAGAATTCACCTTTGTATATTAGTACCTATTTTCCTTCCATAAAGAATGATTCCAGAAACCATACTTACAGTGGCATATAACTTATAGAGGAGAATAATTCTACTGAAGTCAACAAAATTTAAGTGATACTTAAGATAATCAAGGTGCTACAGGATGAAGTAAAAAGTAGCAGTGCTTCAGTATTACCAGGAGACTATCTAGCACTCTTATTTCATAAAAGGCTTGAAAGGCTGTGAAAGGACCCTTTCTTGAGGTAGCCTTGGATTTGGTAATAACTTCTGGGGACAACTGGTGTCAATGGCCATAACATTGCCTCAAAAGGCACTGCGGACTGTCTTTGACAGGGGATCTAGTGGTATTTCTGAGAGCCTCTTTAAAAAAAAAACAAACCTTTTTCTGACGTCAGACTTTGAAACATGTCATGCAGTTCTTCTGAAATGAGTTAATCTGGATATAGAGCTAGATGTTTCTTCTCCATTTCCACTTCCAGTGGGAAGTCCACAAACAACTCTTAACATGAGGGAAAAGATGTACTGATTTTGTGATCTAGTAAAGAAAGTCAATCCCTCCATGTAACTCTATTGTATTTACACTGCAGCAGTGTTTGTATATTATACATATAGTACAAAAATAAAAGGAGATAGATACTGTATTTCAGTATTTTGTTCCTTCAGGTCATATTCTAAAGCATGTTAAGGTATTACAAGAATAACAGAGTCCAGCAGAGCTGTTTTTGTTGGAAAATAAATGCCAGATTTAATTAAGAGTATAGAATCATCACGACTTTTTCAATTAACACATTAAAATAAACCTTCAAAATATCAATGCAAAATACGCTGACATATAAAATAACAATTCTCTGCATTGTGTGTTAGCAAATTTGTATCGTTCCCAAGTAGTTTTTTCTTTTCATGAAGGAGTTCATCTACCAATATCACTATTATATTTGCTATTGCCTCCCCACAGCACAAAGCTTCTAAGGCATTCTTTTCTTGCCGCTATTAGAAAATAAAACCAGTATGGTATATTATAGTCCTTATAATATACCCAGACACTGGAAACTTATATGATAGCCATAGTTTGTCAAAAAAATCTGTTTTTCATTGCAGTCCTTTTAGATTTAGCTATGGTAATAACAGTAATGGAGAAAAGATGAGGCAAACAGCTTCATGGGTAACAGGTTCAATTCTACAGCACCAGCTGCAGTGAATTACTAGTCAAACTTCACCGTGGTAGTAACAACATGACAGTTCCAATGAAGTACTTGTTTTACTGAGAACTTTTTACTGAAAAAGCTATGAAAATATTTTGTATTTGTGTGATTATTATTTATAACTATTGCTGGTGGTAGCAGAAATGATTTAAAGTACCATTTTGTAAAGCACATTTAATTTCATGCAAAGTAAAATGATGCATTTGAAAGTGCTTACTTAGTCATGTGTTGACTAATTATTAATTGTATTTTTTTCCTGTCTTGTCAGTAAGGAGCCATTAACCCAAATCTGATTCTTATGGGAGATCACTCAGCAATACAATGTTTTAATGCTGTTTCGTGTGATGTTCATTCATGCTAACCCTGCATGCGTGCAAGGATCCCCTCTCACTGCTTTGTCTGGTAATCAGCACTTTCTCCAAAAACATAATTATCTGTTTGCACACTTTTACTGCTACTTGAAGAGAAAAAAGATATTTAAAGCTAACCTGAATTTTCCCATCCCTGAACAAGTTCTGCGTTTGACTTTGAAACTGGGTATCCTCATGAGAATCTTCCTCTAGTAAGAATCCCTGAAATTTTGCTGTTATTTCCTAGCTATAAATAATAACAATATCCTCGGTTGGCAGTGGGTAACGAATGCCACAGTGAGCCGTGGTTTGGGCCAGAGGAAGGGCCCACAGGGGGCTGGCTCACTGGCTGGAGTACTGCATGGTGCTGTACTTTGTCACCCTCTGCCGCGAGGTGCCTGGGGAGGCCATGCCCATGGGCTGGCTGAGGTGGCAGTCGGCGTTCAAAATTTGGGCTGCGCTACTCATCCCCCCCATGCCGGCTCCGCCCATGCCAGCTCCACCCATGCCGCTCATCGCAGCCCCCGACACCACTCTCTCTGTGACCACCACGTTGTGGCCGCTGGACAGCTCGGCGGGGATGTTGATTAAGCTGCCGGGCATCCCGGCGGCCGGTCTGATCACCCTTTCCGTCACCACCACGTTCGACCCATCTACGAGGTCAGGAATGCTCAAGGAGGTCGGGAGCCGCGAGTTGGGCGCGATCACTCTTTCCGTGACGATGACGTTGGACCCCTCCGTGAGATCAGGGATATCTAGCATGCCACGCAAGTCGGAGGCAGACGCTGGCCCGACAACCCTTTCGGTTACGACGACGTTTGAGGCGCGCAGAGGGTCAACGCTAAGTGAGGGTGGGCCGGATGTGTAGGTCTCAGTCACCATCACATTGCCGTGGAGCAAAGGATCAGACATCGGCCTTGGGGGCTGCAAGGTAGACCCAGACGTATAGGTGTTTTCTGTAACAATCGTTGTAGTACCAACTGGGGGAGGCATTGGTGCACTTCCGTTGACAATGATGGTGGTTCCAGGTGGTGGAAGATTTATATCGCTTTCAGTGTTGGGAAAGGTAGTGCTACCAGATGGCCATGGCAGGTTAACCTCAGAAAAAGTTTCAATTTCTTTGCCCAGACAGATCTCTGCCAGGGTCTTAAATTTTGGTCCTAATGTATCCAAATACGTTTCATCTGTATCTTCTCCAATAAAACTGCAGCAACCCACAGAGCCAACAGGCGTACCTACTCCTTCGTGATCATATATTAATAGACAGTCGTTTGCTGGACGACCTTCATCTTCGTCTGCGTACACAAATGCTTTCTGTAGTTTGGAAAAGCAGGAAAAAAAAATAGAAGAGAATTACTTTTCTTCAGGTTTTTAACTCTATCCCTAGTGAGGTTTCTCTATTCATGGCCAGGCCTATCAGACTTGAAAAATAACATCAAGTAAAAGGATAGAAAAATCAAAAACATCTTTATGACCTTGAAATAAGTCCTATTCAAATGTTATTGATCTTTTATTCTTGCTTTTGCAAACACTTAGCATTTCTAATTTATTTTAAAATAAGCACTGCAAAGACTTGAGTTTTTGTTTAACATTTGGGCAATAATTTTCGTAGAAATGGCCTACTTTTCTGCCTTCTGGATCTCCAAATGGAGATTCTGATAAAATGAAGCCTTTGTTCAGGTTCAGAAATTGCAATTCAGAGCAGGGCCCTAGAGGGAGAGCCAGGGGACAACATAAGTACAGCTGGCAAGACAGCCGAGGAATAGTGCGGTACCTGGCTGTCAATAGCAGGCGTGACTGTGGGGTAAAGGGAGAGAGTGGAAGGGAAAGGGGAAGCTTTGGGCAGCAATATCTGGACACAGTGGTAGGAAGAGGAGCGAAGCTGGGAGGTGAGGGGAACAGCTGAGGGCCCAGGACGGAAAGAATGGGTCTCAGGGTAGGGTGCAGTGGGGAAGGTTTGGCAAGCCCAAGAGGCTCAGAGGGGAATCAGTTCTGAGCAGGACAGGGATCATTTTGGGATGGGTGGATCTGGGCTGGTGATTAATATACAGTGCTCCCAGCCCAGGCAGGGAGATTCCGGTCTGGAGGAAATCTACATTCAAGACTATTCTGCCCCATCCACCACTGCACCTTTTTTGGATTTTGAAATACAGTGGTCCTTAAATATTAATTGATGTTTTGATGACATATGCAATTATAGTATTTATGCCTCATAGTTCTTGCTAATCATGAAAATTTATCCCATTAATCCATCAATGATGCAAATGCTATAGCTTTTTTTATCTTGTATGTAAAGGCTAATTAATATTTTGACAATTACAAAATTGAATATTTGTGTGTCATTTGCAGTTTTCATCTTTTTTTCTGGACAGAAAGAGCAATGGAAAAACAGAAGAAAGGGAACGTATATTCACAATTCCTTGAAAGTTAAAATTCCTTCATTAAGCAATCTCTAGACAGTTCCATTTGTGAACAATTTCAAGTAAGGAATATTCTCAACGTCACTGTCTATTTATACACTGAAAAAGGTGACAAATGCAATTTTGATGGTCACTTATTAAGCTGAAATATTTTAATAACTTGCTACCAATTTTGTTTATCAAGTGTATTATGCCAACAGCTTAAAAGCAGTATTATTAATATCCATTTCCCCCCCCCATTAGTACAGTCTCTTTGTCTCTCACACCAATTCTGTGTCATGTAAGTTTCAATTTCAGTGGAGTTATTTTGGATTTTCACCATGTAACCTGGTAAGGATAATCTACCAGTAGGCTCACAGATATGATACAGAGAAGATGGGCTAGTTACCTCAGAGAAGTAGTTGTCTAGGAAGGCCATATTCACCCCTCCTTCTCGATACTCTTTTATCGTTCCTCCACATGATCCCTTTGCTTCTCCTGTTCCAGAAATTCCTCCAGCTGTTCCATAACCAGTACCAGTACCATAGCCAACTGCTGTAGTGTCTTCAACACCAGAAGCTACTCCTCCTCCTCCTCCATATGTGTTTGTATATATTTCTGAAAATGGAAAAAAAAAATCCCTCCTATATTCTGTGATATTTAAAGAATTTTCTGGTTGTTTTTATGAATAATATAATGACCCCATTGAGCTTCTGAAACTATTTTAGACTAATTTTGGTCACATATTCACACACATGTGCTAAACATTGAAACTGCAACAAAAATCAAGTGAGTGTTCGTAGAGATTTAATTGATTTTATGCATGAGGCTAGGCATGCATTTGCATATATGCTTTAGAAAATCAACAATTCACTTGTGTCATTGGCTGGGGAGATTCCTCTGTCTGGTTATATGCTGTCATGGGATTTGTATTAGAACATGAGATAATGCTTATGGATGTTTATGCAAATACAGAAATGTATACTTATGATCACACGGAGGTTGAGAGTCTTGCCTTAAACTCTTCAGCAAAAGAAACAGCCTTGTAATCCGTTTCACATTTCCCAGTTGTTAAGAAGCCGGGGAATTTGGGGAACAGTAGCTGATCACAATAGCCTCCAGTTTTTGTAATACAGAATGAAAATATCCTTTACAATAAATTATAAAATTATACTCACAGGATTTTATCTTCTCCAGAATTTTTCGTATATGATAATAATGGATGAGTGGTCTTAAATATCAATGTATAATATAATAATTGCATACAGTAGTCTTGAATATGATTGTATTAAGAACTCTTGGCCAGATTCTATCACTTTTTCTCATTTAACCTTGTTATTCTCAGCTAACAGAATTTGAACCAGAGGCTCTCGCCATACCAGTAGAGATAAAAGTGGAAATAAAATAAATCACAGATATCAGTCTTAAACTTTTCAGTTTGTTATGCCAGCATAACTTCCCTGACAACAAAGACTTTTAATTCACATTTATGCACCAAATGTTTTGTTATCTTTTGATTTTATCTTAAGCATAAGAACATTTGTGCTTAAACAGAAATCATCAGAGAAATTGTCTTGCAGTGTGACATTTCTTTCTGTCATAAGCTTAGTGAAAATGGATTCTGAGCCAACATCCTTACTTCCTGTTGTGGTGTAATGAATGGGGAAAAGAGAAAGTGGCACTGTGGCCATTTCTATGGCCACTGAATTCCTGGCAGGACCTTATATCAGGAGCATAAATGTATTATGGTGTGTGCCAGCTCTCTGTCTAGGGCGGTGCAGAACTGGAGAGTAATCACCTGGCTCCTTGTTCTCCCTTGTGCTAAGCAGAGCTTGGAAACTGGAAAGAACTGAACCTTTCATCACTGAGTTATGAAAGAAAATTTTTGTTATTCTGGCCTTGAGATTGATTTCTGCTTAAACTGGTGTCTTGGAAAGAACCTTAATTTACTAGCTGGAACAATAAAGTAAAACTGCCTGAGATTTGAAAGCCTTGGCAAATATTTCAAAATAAATGCAGTTTGCAGAGATGAATCTGTCCATACTTGAGGTTCAAACCTCAGATCCATTACTCAAGCCAGGAAGTCCAACTAACCTCAGTTTGACTATCCACACAGATAAGATCGGAAGGCTTGGGTTCTAGCTTAGAAACTGAAATACTCCATGAACCAGAAGACATTAAGTGCTGAAAGAGAGCTTTATTATAGTGAACAAAGAAAGTCTTAGGATCTGCTTACCAGAGGGTTCACCAAATTCACCTCCAGCAGCTGTTGTTGGGGCAAGAATGTGTGAGACATCCTGGAAGAAAACATTTTGACTCCTTGAACATTGAACTTTGAAATTCCCACATGAAGACCAAAACTGTTAAGGAATTACCACTAACCATTAACTATTGCTATGGTCAGCTGTTGATGACCACCCCGTAAGAAGACTCCACCCAAGTCTGTTTCATAGTCAACGTAAAAGTGATCAGTGAAGATGGTTTGTGTTATCTTGTCCTGTCTTGAGTTGAAAAAGCTTGCTAGTTACTGCATCTCAGCTCAGGGAACAGTAACACCAAACTGTTGGGCCAAACTGAGCACTGCAACTTAAAACACATAAACTCCATCTGCAAATGCTAATTAAGAATCACCTTTCATACATGCTTGGCATTGCTAGACAATGCCAAGCTTCTTTTAGAAATGGCACAGTGCTACAATCGTCTTGCTTCTAGACAAGATGCAGTCTATACTGTAGATATAAATGAATGTGGGATTTAGAAACATGGGATGTACTGACCCTGTCTTCAGGCTGTGCACCTTCTATTCCCCATGGATGAATTGCCCCTTCTGTGCATTCAGGTACAGGTTCAAATCCAGTCCCAACTCCACCTGCAGCTCCAGGTCCACAGCCACAACAATCACTCATTGACATCAAAATTGGAATCACTTAACAGGAAAGAAACAGGAAACGGATTTAACTCATCTCTTCTTCACAGGAATAGCTGTTTTTTCCCAGAGAGTAGGTACTCAAGAACTTTCAAAAATATGTCTTAAAATGTTTCAAACCAAGCAGCCTACAAGTCTGGCTTTCAGAATCATTAGTTGCTTTTGAAAAAGTAGACATTTGGATAATTGGAATAATGTCTGCCTTTAGTTGCAGCAGAGCAAAAGTGGGGTGGAGTAGGTCTGTAACTTCAAATGTATGCCTATACAGCCAGGAACAGACTTTGATTTATCTCAGCTGGATGAATTTAAGTTGCAGATGTATGAAAATGAAACAAACAGAAGCAGTCCTGCTATATGTAACATTCAGTGATATTTGTTCTTGATATATAAGCATACATTTTTCTCTTTACTTATTGTAAAATGAAAAGAAATACATGTTAATGATAGTAAACTTGTGAGAATCAATGGAAAGATTTTCATCTGGCTACAGTCATCTTTGGTTTAGGATCCAGTTGCATTTTTTACATCATATATATTTGATGTGAAAAACAATAGCATCAAACCCCAAACCACAGTTTTAACAAATGATTAAATAAAGTGAGTCAGGTTTCTTAGTGTGCTGTATTGTGCTTAGTTCTTTCAAGAATCCAGTGCTTGGAATTGCTGAATAATTTAAGTGCTGACATCAAAATCATTGTTCATTTTAGGAAGGAGTTGAGATATTCATTCTGGCAGGCTTTATACTCCTAGTAACCTAGTATCACTGCAGAGTGAGTGTAGAGAGAGAGTTGCCTACAAGAGAGTGCAGAGGCCAGAGCATCTGAAACTCATAGTGAACTGAAGAGAAAGGAGGAAAGGCTATGAAGTGTACAAAGTGCTTCCTCACACTGCAAAACTAAGAACGTATTTACTCTAGAAGCTACTGACTGGGAGAACAGATTGCCAAAGGCCAAAAGGTGTTCTGTCCTGTATATTCACCGAACTGGGAAGAAGAAACAAAACAGCTTGAAAATATGCAGCTTCTTCCTCTTTTTTTTTTCCAGCTTCAAAATTTTGTCTTTGCTGCTTCTCTTAAATCAAAGACAAAAAAAAAAAAAAAAAAGAAAAAAGAAAAAAAAAGAAAAAACCTCTCAAGTTAAGAGAGAAAACATGTTCCTCTGGTTGTTGTGGTCAGTATTTCTGCATTGGGCAGATCTTGGTGGCTGCTTGCCCTAGTCATGAAAGACAAACGATCATGTCTGATTGTGCTGGTCTGGAAAGTAATTGCTGAAGTTTATATGCTGCATACACCAGTGCTCAGCATAAAATCTGACTTGACTCATTCTCCCTGAAAGCTGTATTTCTAGAGAAATAATGGGACATGAGAATGGATGATCTGTTCTGATCCTGTTATCACAAACCCTACTCATTTTTAAGTGATGTAATAGTTGACAGAAGCTGCTGAAAGATTTAAGATTTAAAAAGCTTTATTTTTGTACCATTGAAGTCTGCCTTTGACTTCAAAGTAATCTTGTTCTTTTTATTTCTTTTTGTACTTGACTTGGAGCTGATAATTGCCCACTTCTTTTAAGTAATGCAGCTGAAGTACAGCAAATTGCTACATGTAGGTTGTAAAGTCAGTAGTGTAGCTCTGGCTCAGAATCTTCTGAGTCTTCTACTAAACTTTTGACCCTGCCTGAATTATCACTGATTCTTATGAGAACTAGATAACAGTTTAGGAGGAAAGCTCTAAGTCTTAGGAAGGAAATAATTGTTTCTGAATGAAGTGTGTGTATTATTAGATATATAATATATATGTATGTATAAAATATATACCTTATATATATGCATATATATTCTTAAAATTTAAAAAGCATTTCTTACTCTGCAAAGTGCCTATGGGAGTCCCAGTTTAACAAACCAACAAGATTACTTATTTTAAAAGAGTAAAAAAATATATATTTTAGAAATTTAATAAAATAGTTTTCCTGATTTTATACTTACAAACAAATATTAATCCACCAAGAAACATCAGGCCAATGGCAGCACCGCTAAGTGTGGTAGAAGACTGAAAGTCTCTGCCATAATCTCCTTCTCCGTCATAACCTTGACCACTGTCTCCAGTAATTCCATCATCATAATCTCTACTGTATCCACCATTGTAATTGTCCTCAGTGTCACTTCTGTCAGTTGTAACAGTGTCAATATCATTTCCACTCTCACCAGTGTTGCCCTGTTGGTCTGTTCCTTCTCCTGTTTGCCCTCCCTGGCCGCCACCACCACCACCACCGCCACCACCACCACCACCACCACCACCACCGCCACCACCACCACCACCGCCACCACCACCAGCACTGCCACCAATGATAATTATTTTCGTGGCCCCACTGGTGCAGTAATTGCGACTATCACACCGACAAGCTTGCAGAGGAATCATATGTGGTTGTGGGCAGCTTCGGCCTTGGTTATCTTTAATGTTGACATAGATGTTGTACACAAAAAAGCCAATGTTCTGACCCACTAGTTCTGCAGAGGAAGCTTTGGGAGAAAACAGGAAAGAGTTATTTAGATTAAGGTATTAACTTTAAATACTGTACAAGTCTAGTTTTTGTGAATAATGTTCATAGTGTAGAATGAAGAGTTAGTCTTCTGATTTTAAGATCTTCAGTTACTAGAAGTAAGTTTCAGCCATAAGGCTGAAATTTATAGTCTTGGTCTATGCTGTTTTTTATGTTTTGGAAAACCTGAGCCAGATCAGTTTAGTCATCAGTTTTTAACCTGAGAAATATGAAGGGGCATATGCACATTTTTATGTCTATGGCAGCATTTCCTGATTTTTATTCCCCACAGTAGGGAACATTAAAATTGCAAGTTGCACACATTTCCTTTTCTCTCACAGGGGGGTTACATGATAGCTATGTTAGCTATGTTACATGATTGCATGTTTATGTTTTTTTCAAAAGGTTTCTCCATAGTTTTAAAATATTTAAAGTTACATATTTGCATCTGTTTAGGACAAATGGGACATGCAAGAGTAATTATAATTGCAATAGTTACCATGTAATCTGATCTTCTATGCGTACAGTAAGTTATGCAACTTCTGACATTTAGTAATGTATGAGATTTGATTAATTCATTTAGTTAACTAAGTCTTACCAAAGTGAATTAGAAAAGCTCCACTAGGCAAAGGCTAAACCTTTTTTCTTAGAATTACAAGCAAGTACATAAATTATAAAAGCTGTAATCTTTATTTAACATTTTTATATCCTTCTCTCATAAAAGGAAAGCTCTTCAGACTAAGAACTTAGTGGACATTTTTACTCTAATAAATAAATTTGAGAGTTTTGTCACATGCTTAGATTTTTTTAGATAATATATAAAGAAAAAAATATCAAATTATTCCTGTTTAATTACCTTGTTAGCTTTAGACCAAGGCTTATTATAGTTACTCTCTAGTAAAATAAAGTTTTGCTGCTCTATTTTTATCAGCATATGCTTAGTTTCCTTTAAAAGATGAAAACTAGACAAAATGCATCCAACGATTCTAATATGATTAATATATAAGTACAAATACAGAACAATTCCATTTTATTCCTCAGATCTATATGAGTGTAAAATCATATTTAAGTGAGGTTAGTATAAATCCTAGTAACTGTTTTTTTGTTGTTGTTATTAGAAGGTTATCCTAATTGATTATTTTAAATGAGTTCATTGCTATGATTTACTCTGTAGTATTAAAATATATTTAATTTACCATTTATTGATCTGATAATCCACGTAGTTTGAGGTTCACCATGTATGCTGAAAGTAAAGGGAGGGCCATACTGATTGCTATCCATATCCTTTGCTGTGATAATCACTGATGGAGAATGCATGCATACTTTCTTTATTTCTGTATTAGTAGTTGGACAATTATCATTGACGTCTTGTACTAAAAGCACAATGGTACCAGTAGCAGTATGTCGAGGAGACCCTGTAAAAAGAAAGTTCTTGTAATCCAGAGGGAATATAGATATCATAAACAATGCAGTTCAGATGGGAAAACTAGAAAAGGGGGAAAAATAGAGAAATCTGAACTAAGACAGTTTTGTTTCAAAAAAAGTTAATCTATTTTCTTACCTCTAGTAATAGCCCAGACCTCTGCTCTGTATTCCCCATTGACTACATAGGATGATTCCCGGTCAATAACTTTGTTCAGTGTGATTTCACCACTGTTTGGATTGATTTTGAACCAGGCACCTGGATCACGTCCTATACTATATCTGTATTTGGTGAATTAAAAATACTCAGAATTATTAATATGAAACAGCTCAAATCATGCAGACCCAATTATTTGGATAGAATAAATTAGTCCAGTTAACATTGACTCCATACACTATAGTGTTCTACTACGTACTCATTTTGTAAATAATATTTGTCACTTTGGAACATTTTTCTTGCTCTGCTATAAACCTTATTGCCTTTTGCCTGTTCAAGAAAAATTCCTGCAGACTTCAGAAGATGCACAGCAGAATAATAATTATGCACACCAGAATAATAATTAAGAATAAAGCAACTGTATAGAATTATATTTTGAAAGTGATATCATAGTCTAAAAGTAAAATAGGGCTTGACCCTTTAAACCTTCACTAGAACCTTTGCTAATGTCAGTAGCTAAATCCACAGCTCCTCCTATGATATTCTAAAGCTGTATTTGCTAATATTTTTCACTGTCTTATGAAAACTTTTTGAAGCTTTGTAAAACTGATGTATTTGTTTCTATATATATTAAGGAACAAATAATGGTCCATTAATCAACTATCATCAATTTCAGCAAAAATAATTGCCAAATCATTTTTCAAGTATAAAATGAGTTGGTAGTGAGCTCATCTAGGCTAATTACTCAAAATTGGCTACTACTCGGATTTTCTGCTTCCTTCTTTAAAATTACCAACAAATTCACTATTTGTAACAAAACCTTTCAAAATTTATGAAAAAGGTTAAAAATATTTTGTTCTGATTTACTTAAGCCTATTAGAAAAACGTCATCTCCTTTCTCATGTGCATGAGCCTAAGAAAAATATGGTCAGCTAGCAAAAACAATCATAGCATGAAAAGGTATGGAAGAGTATATTTTTCTATTGCTATTGTATTAGCAATTTTTCTGTAGTTTTTAAAGTATCTTTCATAACCTCATTTTCTACTTCCTTGGCTGGAACAGAGAATACCTTTTTCTCATCTGACTGAAATCTCAGTTAAAACAATTATTAAATCTGGGGAGTTAAGCAGAGAAAATACAGCCTTACATGACATTAGATGCGATAGTCCCAGTGTCCTCATCAATGGCTGTGTATGTTCCAACAACGTGACTCTCTCTTGTACTTTCTGATATAGAAAAGCTAATTGAAGGTGGATGAAATCTTGGTAGTTCAATAACATTTTTTACTTCTACTATGAGAGGTGTTCCAACAACTTGGTACTGAGATGCAACAGAGTGGTGGAAGGCAGCTCGGTTTCTGACACCAATACTCAGTGTGTGACTTTGGATGTGTTCATAATTCAGTTCCTAAAAGATTAAACACAGACAAATAGAAAATCAATACAATTTCCTGGATTTTAATTTTATCAAATATGCTGTTTTAAATGGTTGCATCACAGTACTTTTGTTGATCATTTTAAAATTATTTTTAATAATTTAAATTATTTTAAGATGATTATTTAAACAGTTGAATCACAATATTTATCCATACCTTAATTACTCTAAGGATTCCTTGATTTGTAGCTGGATCTGTAACAATTTCAAAGCAGTTATCTTCATTACCAGATATAAAGAAAAACTCTGCTAACCAGTTATCTGTAAACTCTTCATCAGCATCCAGAGCTTGTATCCGTAGCAGTTCTGAGCTAAGTGAATTTTCTGAAATACTTGCTGAAAACTGGAATAACAGAAAAATACCTGTTAACAAACACTAAAATACAGAATGTTAAGAAAACACAGCTAACTGCAGGGACTCTTTTGAATGACATCCCATCCACAGATAATACCAATTTAAGAATAATTGTGTGTTCTGTGTAAATTATGATCCTGGTCACAGATGTGAAGAGCTGTGTTGCCTCATATGTTTGTAGATGCAGCTTAAAGGAACTGGATTTGTACTTTTTGTAAGAAAAGACTGAATAAAGATGGGTTAATCTTCATAAATGGGCCACATTGCACAGGTGTGGACACACGAATGACAGGATTTGAGTTCTCGGAATACAAAAATAATCTAAGTGTTTGTAATCAGAATTGTGTGTGCAAACTATAGATATGATTTTGAGCATGCTTCAAGGAAACAATCCCTTTAATATAGTGGAGCATTCAAATGCGAAAGTGCTCAACAGGTTAGTAAGGGCTTTGTTATCTACTGGATCTTTGAACAGGGTTTTAAAACAGTGATGTTGATTTTGATATTAAAAACTTACAGAGCTTTGTGCAAGAGTTGGGAAGTTGTCATTGACATCAATAACTTTAACATTACAGCTACAAAGAGATGAAATTCCATCTGCAGCTCCATCCCGGTCTGATGCCTTCACAACAAGAGTGTAGCTGCCATGTTGCTATCACAGAAAGAGAAATCAGTGCATTACACTGATCTGTACATCTTAGACATTGTAAATAGTTACATCTTGATATTATTTCCAAGTTCATTAATTTCCCTGAGACATTTTATTGTAACATATAGAAAAAAAACACTTCATTAAAAAAAAAAGAAAAAAACACTCCCTTCTTTCTATTTTATTTTTGTAATTCTCACAGCATGCCTGCCATCAAAACATCACGTTATTTAATTTTGCAAAAGGAAATTTTACCTCTCTGTCAAGGTAATTTGCTAGATGAAGTTCTCCAGTATATTTATTCATAATGAACATTGGTGGACCTGAAGGTTCCTGACTCTCTATCTTGAAGGCAATTTTAGAATTCAAGTGATTAGGTTCATCTGCATCTGTTGCAATTATTTTCATCACCAGTGTGTCTAAGAATAATAATAATAATAAAAAAAATCAGAAAATCTGTTTTGTTCCTGTAAATGACTCTTCAAGACAATGATAAATTCCTAGTGCATCAAAATGACAGGATTCTATCTTTTCAATAACATCTACAAAGAAAAAAAAGGTTTATGTTTGTAATGCTGGTTATGACTGAACTTTAATGACTTCAAAATGCATTACAAGTTAAGGCCGGGTGGAGTAATGCAGATTTCTACTGAACCTCTTTAAGTCACCATAGGCGCTATGTAAAAACATTAAGTTCTGAGCCTGTAGATACTTACGTGAGAAATCTTTGCAGTATTAGATGGGGAATTCCGGGAGGTAGGGCTGCAAGGGGACCACCTGTTTTCATGTGTGTGCATGGCAGGATGAGTTTGCAGCAGTATGTCAGGGCGGTTCCCTGCCTTTCTATTCAGGATATGAGCTCTCCTCCACCATTTCCTTACTGACCTCAGTGTTACATGCCTAGTGCCAATTGCAATGCTTTTGGTGGTAAGAACCATTTTAGTGGTTTCAGTAAGGGTTTTTTAGTAATATTCTACTGCAACCACAGTATTCAGGCTACAAATAAAAATGCTTGAATTAGGAAAAATGGGAAAAAAGCATATTTTATATATCACCACAGGAAATATATATATATATTTTTAATGAGAAGACATGAACCAATTTATGTTAAGTTTTCAGATCTAAAAGAATTTGCATGATGATGGGGTTAGGAACTGGAGCATTAAGCATTTGTGTGTGGGAGAAAGAGGGGAAGAATACATCACTGCCTAATTTTAGGCAACAAGCTTGGACCCCTGCTCCAATGGCACGCTGAGAAACATCTCTCTCCTGCAGTAGCTCTGGGAAACGTATGTCATTGCCTAAGAGGAAGTAGAATGAACACCCCAGGTTTGTATTAACTATTCTGGCAGGCCCCCCCCCCCCCCCCCCGACTATACTACACTGTAATAGGCATGAAATAGTTACTTACTGTCCATACTGCATTCTTCAACAGATCCTGTAAATACAGATTGTGCGAATATAGGAGGGTTATCATTTATGTCCAGAACTCTGACTCGAAGTTCAAGAGGCGGTTCCAAATCTGCACCCGTCACTGAGTGCTTAGCAAAGCAACGTATCTAAATAAAGAGATTTACTCATTTTAAACCAAAAATGAAGGAAACAAAGCAACAGTCTGAAACAAATGAATTAGAGCATTTGTCTAATTCTGCTCCCCTGTCCTGCCCTGCTTCTTGCAGCCATCATTATAAAGAAAAAAAAAAGATAATACTTACAACAAATACTGGGGTCACTTCCCTATCCACTATTGATGTTATATTAATTTCTCCTGTTCTTGGGTTAACAACAAATATTCCGTAGGGGGCACGATCGATTCCAACTCCAGAGATGCTGTATGTGATTGGATTGTTTTCTTCACAGTCTGACCGGATCTACAATAATAGATAATAATAGTTTATGCCAGCTCACTTAGAACATCTGCAAGTTTTTCTTTTTTTCTTTTTTTTTCCCCTATTATTATTGTCCTTAAGGAATTCTATATAGTTTTCAGTTTCTCTCCCAACCACATATCACAAGGATATTGGCAGAACCAATTGAAGGCCATGCCACAAACCAGTCAATCTACTGCTACATCTCCCCTGAATATTTCTTTTAAGTCTTCCAGCAGTGAAGTGGAGAGGTTATGGGAGAGAAACTTCCAAGAATCTTACACTGTGACTGGACTTCCGTAGGGATACAGCTGTGGGGAAAGGATAGGAGGACATCCAGTGTGCTCCATTGCCTCACAGGAATCAAGCACCATCCTGGAGTGTGTGCTCAGGGGTTTCTCAGAGTGAAAGAGAAAATTAAAATACAAAGAACTAATATGCAGTGGCTGCACATAAACAGAGCATGTGTTGGAGCTTTCCAGAAAGTGGACAGATCTGAAAATTCCAGGAAGCCTTTGGTCACTCCTCAGCAACTACATGGGTTCATCCTATGAGAGTGTCTCAGCTGAGCTGGAAATATTCTATCCTCTTGCTTCTGTTCTATATTCCTTGCTTTGACTACTCTAAGCAAATATACTTGCAAATCTCCCCACTTTATCAGCCTGTCTTTACAAAATGCTTCCTTGTCGGTGAACAACACTTCTACTTTGCTTTCTACTTACTTTGGCAATTGGATTCCTCTTAGAATTATCTTCTCCTTCCCTACAAGCAGCAGCAAATTTGATCCATTCACGTTTTTGTCTTCTGAAGGTTTTCCATCTTGCCACTCCATTTTCATCCCATTCTTTTACCTTTGACATAGAGTCTCAGTGTCACTATGACCAGCAACCACAATACATTTTAAGTTTATATAGACATTTAGAATTTCCAACATTAAGAAGTAGGAAAGAGATTTTTATAGACCATGTTTTTTTACATGAGTCTCAGGCCCAAGCCTGAGTCTGTACACAAATACTTTTAAATTATTCCTGAGTATTAGATATTTGTTGAGGTTCTGGCGAACTTCTCTTGAGAGGATGAGCAGGTTATTACCTGAAACTATTTAATATTTAAATATGTTTTGAACCATCAAGTTAAAAAATGTCCTAGTTCAGTATTTTCCATTTCATTTTTATATGGTTACATTTCATTTTATCAGAAAATCAGTTTCTAAGGATTTTTTAATTACCTCTACATGAAATCCTGTGCTGAAATCCAAGAGTACCTGCAAGAACAATAAGAGATTGGCATATAAAAATGCAAGGCAAGATGCAGTAAGCAAAACCCAGATGCCACACATTGCTATATTACAGGACTGGAAGAGCATTTTTTCCTCAATTTCATTGCAACAGCCTAACTAGGCTGTAATTGCAGGATTTCCATAAATAATATTGTGCCATTTCCCCCCCCCCCCCCATGTCTATCACTGTTTAATTCCTTGAAAGTTAATTCCTTCAAAATTAATTCTGTCTTTCAAGGCACCTTGAATTTGAGAGCATGTGCAAATTTCATGTTATATCTGCATAAAAAACATCTTTCACACAGATTTTTAGGTTGTAGAGTCTCAGCTGATTCAGCTGAAGAGAGAAGTGATTGCAAGTTTTGTTAAAACAGAAAGGTATGTCTAGGAAACTAAACAAGAAGTATTGCTTTATTTGTAGAGGTTTATTTAGAAAGTTGCAGTAGACCTGGAGTATTTCAAAATACTTCAATATATGGTTTAAGCAAAAGGAATAAAAACATTCTCCTGTAACTTCCCACTGAGGTCAGAGAGATTAAATGTATGATGGAAAGTCAACTGCAGCCACTAGACAGATTTTCTTGGAGTTCAGTGGGCTTTTTTTTTTGAGGTCTAACTGTGCAAGCAAAGACTTAGGTAAATAAATGTTGCCAGATCAGATGCAATGTGTAATGACTTTAAAATTAAAATAATGGAGAATCATCAGTTTCTTGACTACTGCAATTTAAAAGAAAGCACAGTTTCATTAACCTTATTTCTAAAAAATGTGTGAAGATAAAGTAACTTGGTGAATGTATCATAACTTCATAGCATCACTTTGGGGTTTATGACCTGCCTTTACCCACTTCAGACAATAAAGGCTGAAAGATATGAGATTTGCAGGACTCAGTGTTTGCCTCATTCATCATTGAAAGGCACAAAATATCTAGGTGACCCAGAAAGTATTGCAGTTTCTCCTTTCTCACCAATGGTGGCTAACAGCCGTAGTTATCAGTTTTACACATCCCTGTCATTTCACAGTACTGTTCAGTGACTCACACTGATTTGCCTGACATGTTTTCTCTGATGGATTTTACTTCAGATGTTACCTGAATAAATTCTGTGACAATAATTTTTCTGTGATAAATTGTCTTATGGGACTTTCCACACTTCAAATTTATTACGTAGTTGCTTTAGCAAGGCTGGAAGATGGGCACAGACTTTCTTCCACTTCAGGTTAAAACAATCTCTTTCCATACAACAGGTTCATGAACAGCAGCTTCAACTCCTTCTCTCTTCCTGCCTTTCCCTCATTTACTTACATGCCATAAGATGTCCACTGTCTGTCATTTACAAAACCATTTCTCTGATGATCTGTTTTTCCCAACAAAATTCACTGAGATCTCAGTCGGCAAGGGCTGCTCTAATTAACTAGTGAATGAGGGAGTTTAGACTGTGGATGTAGTATCTTGAGTGTATGCATTATCTTGAAAGGTACAAGACTATTCCTGCAATAACTTTTTTTTTCTTGTTTCTTTGAGCAAGTTATTGACATAAATCATTAAGAAGAGTATTCCACGAGAAAATCATTACAAACTCATATTAGGCCTTTGGACAGAAAACAGACATGTTCAGGCTATGCTAAAAGCATCATTATGGCTTTTAATCTGAGTGCATATGTTGGTGACTATGTAAATCTTCAGCTGCAGAACAGGGTTCAAGCTCATGTGCAGTCATGACTCATCTCTGCAAAATCAGACTCCATTTCAACCGGGGAGTTATTTTGCTTCAGTGGGACCTCAAGCCTCTCCTTTTACGATCCAGCTTGGAGATTGGGGAAACATAGGAGAGCAGAATGTGCAGATTACTCTCTCGCAAGGGAGGCTGAGTGATGAAGACAACCAGAAATTGCATTGATTCAGCATCTTTTATCAGTTGATCCCACCAGCACAGCAGAGCCTCCTTGGGCAAGTACAGCGAAATCCTCTCCACCCTAAGCCTTAAATCCCTTCTGGCATGCACGCAATTGTGTTGACCCAGAAAAGTATGCTATATGCCTCCAAATGCAATGCTAGTGAATCTTACCTACTGTCTGCATTCTATGGCCTATTCTAATATTTAACGGTGAAACTAATAGCTCACTTCTGGCCATGTCACTCTCACAGTTAATAAGCATGACTGAACTACTGTGTTGAGAAAGTAGTAGTACTCCTGTGAAATAAGAATCACACCTGTAAAGAATTTTGAATTCTATTCTTTAGGATAGGAATATTCATAAAACTTGATTTCAACCTTTACTGATGACCAGTGGGAAACTCTGCTTTCAATGAAGGATGTTCATTTTACATCAACACCTCTAATGGGAATGCTAGGAATTTGTTCATCAGTATTGCTGAGAATCATAAATTAAGGCCCAGTTTTTCCACATTTTTCCCCTACCAGCTAAGGAAAAATCCTCCTGCTACATGTTGCTAATGGGAGATCTTTAAAGAAATTTTGATGGTTTTGTATCCAGAGTCCTCAGTACTATTTGTTATACTACTCGAGAATGTTGATCTGATGAATTGTATGTCTGCATTCAGTAGATCTATCTCAGTTACTGCTATATCATAGAAAATGGGGCAGACAAACTCCAGAAGAGGCCATCCAGTTTACCAGCTAAACTTAAACAATTCTGGAGAGACATCTGTCTAACATGGCCAGGGACAGGGTTTCCTCTACCGCCCCAACTAATGTTCTTCTCTAGCATCAGCAGAAAACAAAAAGCTCTCCCCTCTCCCTCCAGCTGTGAATTTCAAATATCTACTACCTTGTAAACCCTGTATTTCTAGTACTATTTCTAGTAGAGAAGAACATTTTATGGTCTATCTCCTAGCACCTAATTCTGGCATATTTGAAGATAATAAACAAATTTCCCTTCTAAACTAGTGTCTGAGCATTTACATGTAGTATTCTCCATAGAATCAGTGATTAAACATAGTTAAAACAATAGTTCTGATGTAACTGGGAACCAGATTAGGCCCATAGGATGTGAATGGTTCTTTGCATCTTCAAAGCAATTTGCAAACAAAAATTAACTAATCATTAATTGACTGCCAAGCAATATTATATGCAATTAGGGAATCCTCCCTCCTCCACCTGCTCATATCTAGATGACTGAGCACGCCTTTAACATCTTCCCAGCATTATTCATATTGCATCTGATCCTTTCTCTTTGAAGTCAAAAGCAGTATTGTTATTGACCTTGAGGGGAGGAGGGCTGAGAACTTACACATATTATATTAGTCATCATGGGGGCTCTGGTTGTGTCAGCATTTTGGGACCTGCACACCTTACTCAGCCAAAACTCTGACTAGCGATGGGTTGAAATAATGAACCCTTCTCTTTATGCATTCTGCACCTCCTTAAAAAATGATAAATTAGTCCATATGAAATAATGAGAAGCAGGGCTGAAACATAAGACACAACGTCATATTTTAAAAAGAAGCTATTTGGTAACTTTTAAATCAAAACAAGAGTACATTTTTACCTATGCTTTTCATTTTCTGCATTCCATTAATGAATGTGTTTCTTACAATTTTAAGGGGAAATTATGCAGGATGATTTTTCTGGCTATTTATTTGCTAAATCTGCAAAAGTCAGGTGTTTCTAGCTTCTCATATTAGCAACAACAGTCAATATTTTGCATTGCACCTGGGATAGAGAACCTATTCCCATTTCCACGGAAGTAAATGAAAGATACGATGCTCATGTCAGTCAGAAGAAAAAATTCCAAAGTTTTATGTGTTTTAAAACATGTTTATTAAAATAACTGACCACGTTGGGAAAAGCTTTCACTGAGATTGTTTCTGCTCTGCTGAGCTAAATAACATAGGACACATCATACAGGAATAACGAATTTCAATGTAGTAGCAGAGCTTAACCATTAGAAAAATGAACAGAAAAGTAATTTCAATAGAGGGTGTAAACCATTGCCATCCAAATTGGAGTTTTTCAAGTTAGTCATGCTAAGTTTCCTAAATAAAGAAATCTAATAAGGCTTAGAATGCTCTAGCTGTAAATGTACATTTGCTTAGGTCATTTTTTTATTTAGGAATGTAACTACAGACTTAAGAACCTAATTTTGGGTGATAATTCTTGGATGATGAATTACTTTGGTTTCTGTTCCTACAACTAAACTCTTCCTTTGCAGAAGAGCCTGCAGTTTCCTGGCTACATTCTGATAGGTATTTTGTATGCATATGCAAGGAGAGGATTTGGATTCTTAATATTTTTATGTCCAACCAAATTATGAGTAGGAGGTGTAACCATAGCCTAGCAACTAGGAAAAAAACAACCAAAAAAAAGTGTAGATAACACATGGGAAAAAATAGCCAGATGAAAGTGCATATAAAAGATGTGGTGAATTTAAAATTATTAACTGTCACCTGACAGCCGTCAAGACAAGAGTCATACCTGATCAAACAGGTTATTTCTATAAAACATGTCTGTGCAAGTGCCACAAACAGAACTCTCTTACTCATGAGAATAACACCTTTGAAGCCACATGGGCGAGGGCTGCAGAATCAGTCTCACCAATGGTGAAATACACATAGAAAATTAATAGTTTCAGAGCACAATCTCTGGTAGGTTAAGACTTCATTTTTGGAAAGTGTACTAAAATATCTATACTTCCACAGCAATTTTATTTCATACAGCTTATTAGCAATATACTAACCAGATGCACCAGGCAGATGATTTTCGTGAAAGAATAATTAAGCCCAAAATCAAGGCTGTTCCTTAGAATGCAATAAAATTGTATTCATAATTCATGGTGTATTTAATCTCTATGCCTTGTTCATCACCTTTCTATAAAGCACTAAAAGATGCTATGAGATTGTACAAGCTACCATGAACACTGTTATGCAGAAAAACACATTAGAGAAACAACAGTTGATTCCTCTAGCTAGTAAAAGTTAAAAAAAAAATGATACTCATCAAAATATAGTTGCAGTTTTCAATACCTCTCTTTTTCCTGACCGAACATGCATTCTGAGTCACTCACGGTTGTAACAATAATAAACTGAAATGAGAATTGCTCCAGTGTTGACAAGAGAAGATTAAGGAGTAAAATGTCTTTTGAATGGACAGATATTAAATACAATACAATCAGCTTTACTCTGACTTTCAAAACATCAGGAGTATGCATCACCGAGTAACTGAATAAAACTAGTAGTCACTAATGTTATATAAAAATCCAGAACTGTTAGTGTGACGCACAACATGCCAATCTCAGCAGAGACCAGTGTGCTGCATTAAACAAGCAGAAACTCGTCCGAACCATACCTTACTTTTGCCAAACCTTAGCATTATTTGTCTGGCAGCCACCCTATGTTGATTAGTTCTACTTTACTGACTGCAAAACTGTGACCTAGATTCATGCGTTATCATTTCAAAATAAATCTCAGGATTTCATATTCTATAACAACAAACCCTTTTTTCCTGACTACAAATATTGCTAGCGATGTCAGGAACAAGAAGTTAACAAACATTTACACTTACTAACATTCTGTGTAAATCAAAATCCATGACAGAAATAACTATAATATAAATTCTACTCTTTTCAGTCTTCATGGTCTTAAACCTCTACGTTATTTGAGAGGAGCAGCGCAGATGAGTAAAAATAATCCATGCATGAAACAGAATGCAACAGCAGAAGGGCCTCCCTCGTTCTTTTAAGTCCTTTCTGGTAATTTCCCAGCATTGAGGAACACATTGCACAGCTGTTCTGCTTGACCATAGACAACTTCCCTTTTAGAGTAAGTAAAACGAACTCAAAGAACAACGCTTTCGTTCCCGCATTTGAAATATTCACTTCCTTAATACATGGCAGCTCAGACGCTAATGCACAATGAGATGAGGCTCCTTTATAATGGGAAGTAATGGGCCCAGGCCTCATTTTTACTCAGATAAAATCTTCACTAAATTTCATGTTTTTCTCTTCAGTAAAGCCTGGTCAAAAAGATTTGGTCAACCCTGAGGCAGTCTTACTAAATACATTTTACAAAAAGATATTTACTCTTCATCTTCCTTATATTGAGCAAAAGAATAAAGACATAGAACCAAGGTATGTAATAACTTGTTATTAGGATTTTTATAAATGATAACATTATTATTAATAAAATGACTCATTAAGTAATACACATAGACAACATTTGCCTGAAAAGTCATGTATTAAACACAGAAGGCCATATATTGAACATCAAAAGATTTCAGAATATTATAATCAAAAGAAACAATTGCTACCGTTCAATGAAAAACTAAATTATTTGTGTAGAATCTTCAGAAATACAATTTAAAATAAGCATAGACTTATTTCTTATGCATATTTTCACAGGATTTTTGGGGGGGTCATTTATGGTGTGAAGTATAGTGGTCTGCTGAGAAGGATTCAACTGACAAAAACTCAGAGTTGACAAATATTGTATTAAAAATGGACTTACCAATAAAAGGAACAGAAAAGCAGTTGTTCGGTGAGGGAGCCAATCCATTGCATCTGATTTCTTAGATACAAGTCCAGCTGAGTTATGGTTACAAGTCTGTTCCTTTTCCCTCCCCCCCCCCCAACTCTGATGTCTATTTTAAAAGGCACTTAGTAGATGTCCTTATACTCAGCCTTTCAAGGTGTCTCTGTCTCCCTCTGAGAGAAGCACTGAAGATGCTGTATAACAGAGTGTCTTTCCCCACCCAAAAAACCTGGGCTGGTCTCATCTGAAGCGCTTGACAACATCATTATTGCTGGCAGGTAAAAGCTAAGAGACACACCTTAATTCTTATTGCACTGAAACCCTTTGTTGGATACGAAAGAGTACATTTCAAAAACAGAAGGCAACCTTTGCTGGGAAGATACCAGGCGAATTATAAATTACTCACAACACAAGGAATCATTAAAATAGTAACTTGTCATTGCTTTGAATTCAATTATCAGTTTTCTCCTTACACCGAGTACCTTAGCGAATACTACTGTAAAGAATATGGGCTTTAAGAAATTATTAGTTTGAATGAAAATGTATGTCCATTTGTTTACTTTCAGTCAGGTCTCTGTATACTGTTCACAGAAGTATTGTACTCAGAGCAGATCATTGAAAAGGTAACATATTAACTTGGGAGAAAATGAATATTTTATCCATTAGGCCACAAGAATATCAGAAGCAGAGGGAGGCGACGTTTTGCTTTCATCAAATGCGAAGCCTGCTAGTACCTTCTCCTTCCTGTCTGCTGTGCTCTCTCTGACCCGGTGCAGAGGGAGCTGTGTGCAGCATACCCTGTGCCATAGGAACCCTGCTGAGCTGCTCAAAACTACAGCTAGCGGCGTGAAGGGATGAAGTGCCGCACGGCTCACTTCTGGCCTAATTTTGGATGGCATAAGCACAAACACAGGAGGGACGGAGGAGTCAAAGTGCACCTGCCGCCGTGCTCAGCAGTGGGCGCCTTGGTCCTGCAGCAAAGGCATTGCACCCTCCCTGCGTCCTGGGGACGCATGAGCTGCCCCCGCAAGGGGCAAGATGGAGAGAGCATCTGCTGCACCGCTGAGCTCGGGAGGAGAGCGTGCTTTCCACCCTCCGAAAGTGCCACCCAGCTGCTGCGCTCTCGCAGGGCACCCACAGCACCTGCGAGCGCTGCCCTGCAGGCGCCTGAGCCCACCATGACGCTGGGCATCTCCCAAGGCTGGCCGCAAACGCAGGAAAAAAGAGTGCTCAGCACCGCCGGGATTACTCAGCACCTCGCAGGACGGGGCCCCGCGCTCCTGCTGGGTAAGCAGCTTCGCAGCGCGCCTCCCCACCGCGCCACTGCTTTGCATCGGCACTTCGCTGCCTTGCAGCAGGCTGGGGCAGCTGCAGGCAGTCGTGCTCCTCCCAGCCGTCGCCCGGCTGCTGCGGCCGAGCACAGCATGCCCGGCGGGGAGCCAGCGAGGGAGGCTGTGACAGGCGCTGCTAAATGCATCGCATCTGGATTTTCCCTCCTCCAGGAAACTCTGGACAATGTGAAATTTGCTTTTTGGGCTAGGTCAAAATAAAGATAGGTATTTTCAGACTTGTCACTGAAGCAAATGTTCCAAAAGATCCTGGTTTAAAACATTTTTCAGCTGTTCGGTGTGGCGTTCTATTTCATTTTGTGGATTTTAAAACATTTTTTGTACTTTTTAAAATATTTCATACCATGTTGATATTATCATTCTTGCAGTAAAACATAAAATCATCCACACTGCTAATGCAATAGTCAGCGGTTGAAGTGGACCAATACATGGGCATTTCAGAGTTAGGTCTGTACTTTCTGTGCAGGGGAAATACATATAATGGCAAAAAAGACTTCAAAATCAAACTCTTTTCAACAGACCTCTGGAATGTCGGGTCAGTAGACAATTTCTGGAGTATCCTTGAAAGAAAATTGATAAAAACAATTTTATTTACATTATCCAGAAATCACTGTTTGTGAAAGCTATATATGTACGTATTCTTTCACAGACCAAAGTATTTCAGTTTTTTGTGTCAATTCTTTTTTATTACAGCAGAATAGAGATTAATTTGATATACAAAAGATGAAAAAAATGTTTCAAACAATAATAATAGTGGAAAGAAAAATGTAAACAAAAACCCCAGCTATTATACCATGTCTCTCTGTGACATATCACATTATGAAGAAGGATAAATCATTATCATTAAGGATAAACAAGAACGGTAGTTCAGCATGAAAACTTGGCACATACCATTTGAAATGGGCTTTCAAAACAAATTTTCAAACTTTGCAAAATATTATTTGCACATCAATATTTTAAAAAATATTTTAGTCTAAGCAAAAGTGACCAAAAAGATTGCAGTAGCTTGATCTAGTTTGAAGAAGAAATCTTAAACCACTGACCTTTGGGAACACTATGGTGAATTTGGCAGAATTAGTGGCATCTACTTAGCTGTTGTTTTGTGCTCTTGGAGTTTTTCATTTCTTCTTTCCATTTTACATGAAGGTTTTTATGTTTTTTATCTTAACCCTTTTAGCATCTTACAGGATGGCAGAGGAAAGGGCCTTGGATAATTGTGTAACCGGAGCTGTATCCTTGGAAGTATAATTGGCATATGACACAGTAAATTAAAAATTCACTTTTCTCTTCATGGAAAGATTTTGAAACCTATTTTGGCATCTAAAAATTCATTCAGTCACTTACTGATATTGCAAAGCCAGTTAAAAGTCCAATTCCTATTCATTTCGATTTGAGGGAGGTAACTAATCTGTCTGAGTGCTTTAGAAAATCCCCAACAAGGATCCTTTGGCCATTTTATTGGTCTCAGTACTTTTAAAAGACTGTTCCTGAGCCATTTTTGAAAATCATCCTTAAGCTCTTAAATCACCAAAATTGCATCATTAGCACCAAGCCTGCAACAGAATTCAAACCTGCTTCACCTATATTTGATGTGCATATGATTTGATGTGGCCTATTCTCATGTACATACTGTCTCCTGTCACGGGAAGAAGTTTGGTCCTGCACCCCCTCTTGACACAGTCCCCGTTATGGCTCAAGGCCGCCTGCCTCGGTTGCTTGCAAGGCCATACCGAGAGGGTGCCTGCCCCAGGCCAGCGGCGACTCAGAGTCTTCAGGTGATCAGCCGCTCTCCTTGCTTGTTTAGCACATCCCCAACGTCTTTCCAAATTTCCAACAACTTTCTTAATTTTTAGGTGGCTAAGTACAACTGTTTGTGTCTCATACGGATGGCAAAATGTGATGAAAATTTTCTGTTGATAAAAATTCTGGCAGTACTATGTGAAGATTAATTGCATCTCTAAACTAGCGCTCTTCATTGGACAAAACTGATCAAATAATAGCTGTCATTTGTAAAATGCAGGGAGATGGAATCAATATGATTTTAGGCTCCTCTTATGGTTATCCATAAGCCTATCCATAAGCCTATCTATAACACCTCCCTACAGATGGGTTAAAGAATCAATATTATTCTACAGCGTGATATGACTATAAAAGAAAAGGCTATATATATATTTTTATATATATATATGTTTTTGCTTGTTTCCATCACAGTATACAGATGAAGCAGGAAGTATTCACTGACGGTGAGGAGAACTGAATTGCACATGAGAAATTGCTGCTGGCACAACTCCAGTGCCAGCATTTACCCTGATTTGGAGGCTGGCGAGCACAGAGAAGCTTTGTTCACGGAGAGGTGATCACCAAGTGGTAATGGTCTCAGACAAATGGGGTTTCAGACTGAATATGGTAGCCTAGCTAGTGAATTTCCAATGTTTTGTTTTTGTAGAGCATTTAATTAATACAAAAATTTTCACAAAAATCACAAAATATTCATTTCTGTTTATCACCGGACACTTATGAGTCTCAATCAGATGCATGTGGTAGGTGTTTTCACACACAGCCAAAAGCTTACAGCCTTTTAGGCCAAAAGCTTACAACCTTAACTCAAGAGTTCTATTATAAGGGGAAAACATATAAAAGTAGAAAAACGCATCTTTAAAAGGAAGTATCGTAAAGTCCAGGATGACAAACCCTGAACTGGCTTGGTCATAAATTCATGATGATCATATTAGACTGTTACAGATCAGACTGATGTAGATGTCTTAACTGAATTTTTAATGTAAAAGTTTGGATTTCTTTAACTGTAATTGTCACCTTTAATTTATCCCATTTAATTCCTCAGTTTCATAATACTGATCACATCTTGTAAAGTCTTTCTTTTTTATCACTATTTTCCAATTTAACTCTTGGGGTTTTTGTTTCTTTCTTTTTTTTTTTTTTACTTTTTTATTTTGCTTCCCTTTCAGTCTGATTTCTTTTTTTGGTCTAGAAGTTTATATAGAAGTATAACTATTTATACAATTTTATATTATCCCATGACTGTATAAAGCATGTATATACTCACTTGCGCAAGAGGCTGCATATAGTTTTCAGATTTCCTAAATGGTAGGTACAGACCCTTTCAGCTGTAGCATGAACTTGGAACTGCATGAGATAACCATGAAAACACACCCTAATATTGCAGTTTGAAGCAGTTTCTCAGACTTAGCCTTGCATGAAAGTGTCCTGTGTGGGAAGTAAAAACACTTAAATAATCAAACTTTTTTGCTGTAGCCTTACCTTCTTGATTAAAGGAAGCATGTTTCTCCAGCAGTTCCCAGTCAATCTGTCTTTCCAAAATCAATACTTCCTGAAAGAGCAAGCCAGCCACAGACTTTCCTAAACTGTTTTCTGGGAGGCATCCAGGAACACAGATTTTAATTATTTTATCACTGCTATATGCAGACCTCAATGGAAAGTCAAAGAGTTTTCCTAGTAGCACATGTGTACCCAACTTGAGGCAAATGCCATTAGCTCTATCAAAGCAGTGTGCAAGGAAGTCAGACCATTATTCCTGTTTTAACATGAGGAACCTGAGGCACAGGAAGATGAAACAACTTGTCTGAAATAACTCAGCAAACCAGAGGCAGGACTTTCTCTCACCTGCTGCATTTTAAGGTATGTGACAAATGGCATATGCCAGGGTACTTGCCTCTGATATGCCTTATTTTACATTTTTGGAGCTGGAGCCCTTGGGAATTGCTTGCCAGGTAGGGCACACAGACATACTTTGCAATGCTTATGATATACAGGTCTGTGGTTTATTGCATATGTTTTATGTTTTGATGTTTTGGGAATCTCATTTGTATATCAGCAGGATCACTGTGGTTGCTGATAAATTTTTTCTAGAGTACAGATTTATCCTGTCAGGATTATTTCAGGCTGCTAAACATCCATTTCAATCCAAAAAAAGTTCTCCCTAACAAAAAAAATTGCTAGGATTAGGAACTCTGTTCATACCAGTCTAATTAATAATGCCATGCATTAAATTATCAACCCAACTGCTTGGATATGAAATTGGATGCTAAAATCTGAATTAGGCAGGATTGTGTCTGAGGCAATTTTTAAATTTCCTCAGAATAGAAGATGTTTGCAGCCTATTCATTTCTGCTTACTGTTATTCTTAATAACCTTTGATAATAATAATCATAATGTGATTGCTGAATTTCTGAAGATGTACTGAGAAAATCTAAGAAGATAATAAAAAAGACAGCCTTGCACCAAAAATAGAAAAAAATAAACATGACACAGGGAGTGGGAGATGAAGAAGAATAATGAAGTGTGCAGAAATGAGAATGGTTAAAGCAACACAGTCCCAGGATTACTCACTCTGGGATGATCCTTGCCTTCTCTGTCAAATCTTCGAAATGAGCAGCCACAGAGAAGTGTTCAGATTCATAGGTGTCCCGGCAAACAGTGACCTGCTACTTTTGCAACTGGTTAACATCTCCTGAGGGCCTTCTTATTTTCCCTATCTGGGGTACAATTTTCCCTTTATCTATAATATGCAACTACCAAATTTTATCTTTTGATGAAGCCAAATTCACTGACCTTAGGGTGTTCAGTGGGTCTGGACTTCGAGGCAAGTTATATAGCCAGCATGAGTTCCCCGCATGACTCCAGATGATGAGTCCCACTACTGAAGTTGGTGGTAATGCTCTTGCTGTCTGTCTACTGTAATGAACATAGGAGCACGTCTCAGCTCTTGGGCCCATCTGCACACCCTAGACACTCTGAGATCCATGTGCAAGCATGCCACTCTCTTCTGTTTTCTGTGTCAGGCAGTCTTTTCTCCAGGTTTGAAGCCACAGAGCATGTATTTCTGATAGAAAGATAGAAAATTCACTGGAAAATCGCCATGGTGGCAGCAGATGGGAAGTGATATCAGAAAGCATATCAGCTGCTGGCCAATATAGTTTTCCAGACTTATTCAAGTAACATGGTGGATGGACGAGAAAGTCTTAGAAGCAAATAGCCTCTATTCCCATTTCTCTCAAATATAGAAGTTATCTTCTATTATCTCCTGAGACAGAATTAATCCAGCCCTAAGAGCCCTGAGAGAAAATGTCTGGTCGATATGGGTATGCTTGGAAGACTTATGGAGAGCTTACATATACTGTCTGCAGATATGCATTTAAACTCACTACTGAACCATCACAAGCTTCCTCACTTTTTGCCACTGTACCTCTTGGAGGAGAAGAGGAGAAATGGACTATTTTCTCTCACTGAGTTTACTTAGAAGATCTTTGGTGTCTAAAAAGAAGGAACCAAAAATGGAGTAATAAATATCAAATAAGCTATAGAAAGCTAACAGAAGCAAGGCAGGAGCAGGAAAGATCAGAGAACTTTGCTAGGGTGGCAAAGTTAATACGCAATGGCCAGTCTCACAGGTCATCCCTTTAAACATGAGGGTGACAGCTACCCTCATTTCCTTTTTTGGGTTTTGCTGCCAATTGATGCTTTCCCTCACAGGTATTCAGAAAGCCCCCAGTGCAGCATCTCCCACTCCCTCCTGTAAGAACCAACAGTATTTAGCCTTAGCCTTACGGGAACCTCGGTCTCCATGGCAGCAGCTGCAGCTGCATAGAAAAAGTTTCTGGGATTGTGCATGCTAGATTTTGCTTTTGTTTCTGGTTCAAGAGTGTTTGTTTGTAGGGAATGGACTGTGTCTTACTACTTATCTTGCTTTCACCAGAGAGAGTGACTGAGAGGCCTGGTATCATACTTCTGAGCAGGGCTCAGGAGTGTTGGAACCGGTAATAGGACCAGTAATGGCCTCCCAGCATGGGGAATATTTCTAAATGCATCCATCCTGGACCAAAGCTTAGCCTAACTTTTACCTTAGAATTAAACAAAAGCAGGGAGATGCTCAGCAACTTCAACACAGTTTTTATTTAAGTATCCCAGAAAATAATCAGGTTAATGACTTATGTTTCAAATTAATGAAAGATGGATATCTTGTATTTCCAGAGAGAATCAGCAAAGTCCTATGAACCTTTACTGCCTTCACAGTGTGACACTGATTTTGGAGATGCTACTTAGGAGATGTTTAGGTATGAAAGCACGCTGCCTGGAAACAGGAGAACTGAGCACAGAAGACAGGCATTATCAATTGGTGAGTGGAGCAAGGAAGGGATCTTAGTAAGAGAAGGTTAGACTGGTCAGTGGGACGACCTGTGTGCTGTTTCACCACATATTGTTACTATTGAAGCTGCTGCATGGGAAGAACAAAGCTGCCGTTTCTGTTCTTTTTTTTTAATTTATTTTACTAAATAAATAAAACATACTGATAAAAAGTTCTGATAAAAAAGGAGATAGAAAACCTGTTCAATTCAGACAGTAGGCAAAAGTTACGTGAGTGAAAAATAAGTGGTTTATATTCTCGCATTTTAATTTTCACGATGGTTATAAACATTATGTGCAATGTATAATTAACTTCTGTCTTTTTATCTGAAGACTGGTCAATTTATAAATCTATCTCAGCTAATAATTTGTCTGACTCACTTTGGGCCTGAGCGAAGTTGATGTATTTTCCTGTGCCATGCCAACAGCTTGTCAGCAGTTCAAAGTTTATGTAGATAATCCAGCCCAAGTTTCTATCTTAATATAAAATTGGAAGCAAAAAAACAAGCTTACAATACAGATGAATGGATTCATTCCTGAGAAGTAAAGGAGACACTCGTGTTTGACTTCTGAAGCATTGGAGTACAATTAGTCTCCCACCTTAAAATATCCAAAAAAGTAAAAAGGAGATTATTTTTGAAATACATGAAGTAACATAGGAAAAACAGATGCTTCTGAAATTATCTTAGAAAACATTTCTTTATCAAAGGTTGTCAGGAAGTCTTTGAAGTACCTGTGGCATAAGTTTAGGCAGCTAGATACATAATTAAGTTTTTTCAGAATTGAAGGGACTGTAATGTTACTTGAAACATCCATAAAACGTTATGGAATGTGCCTTTTATTAAATTCCAATGCTACATCTGGTATTACACTGAGCATCAAAATCAAACTGAAGTCATATAGATCATGTGATTGAACCTGTACCTTACAATAGCACACAGAGACTACTGCACTCAGCGTCAAGGCCCTGTTGTGTTCACTGCTAAAAATCTCACGTTAACAAGATCTCCATTCTGAGGATCTTACAGTACATAAAATGAAATTATAGTTTTAGAAAGGAGTTTTCAATCTAAAGTCAATATTTTAAACCAATTGGAACTCCATAAGAGACCATCATTTCTAATCCCGCTTTCCTCTTTTTTCTCTGAATTGTGGATGCACTTAAAATTATTTCTATAGGTCAGTATAATACCATAGTTTCAGAATAAATTAATTACTCAGCTATATGGGTGCTGTAAACCATGTCTAATTATTCAAGCACTATTATGTCCCGTGGAGATAGCATGTACGTAACAAGTAAGTAAGAAGCAGTGTAGGGAAGAAATGGCATCTCAGAAATATCATCCCTTTGTTTCTTCCTCAGGCCTCAGAAGCTGTGTAATGTTTTCCAATAGTTTAAAAAGGCATTGGTCTTATCTCTAAAATGAAGTTTCTATACACATTTGGTGACAGACATCTTGCAGCCATTATAGCTCATTAGACCAAAAAAAAATCTACTATTTCTATTAAATTGAAAATGTTTTTACATTATTATTTCTCCAGTTATTTATTTCAGTCTCTTGAATCACCAGTGTTATGTGAAAGATAATTAGTGATAATTAGATCCACTGCTGGAATTTAAATAATGCCAAAGACTTATATTATATCCATAGAAGCCAAAAAAGGAGGGATATGTATGTGTGAGGGAAGTTAAAACTAGGTTTTGGGAATAGTAGGGCTGGTTAAGCCAGTATGGATAAACAAAATTCAGTCATAATTTTTGAAATATGTCCTTCATTTTACATTTTAGGTTAGGTCTTTCAGTGCCTAGGAGTGAAACATCAACACACATTTAGAAAATCTGTTCTTACTGTATGCTTTGATCAATGAGTCTCATGAGTTATCCAGCTTACAGATAAAGAAGAAAACCTCCATCCTGGGGCAAAGAACAACTATAATCCTACGCTTCAGAGAGAAAAAAAGCGAAAACTCTCTAGAAGCTCCAGCAGCAATATGGAGCTACCAGAGACTGATTCTGTGAGAGGTGAAGCCTCAACTTTGACCAATATTTCCAAGATCCTATGCCAAATTCTTGGCCTGTAAAGTCACATCCAAGCCTCTAGGTAAGTGGCATGACTTTCAAGCATGTCAAGCATCACCAGACCAGTGCTGTTACAAATCAGGCGTGCTAATTAGAAAACCTAGTTGGTTAAGAGCACCACTTCAAAAGATTAAGATAATGTTAAGAGGCTAACTTCAGCAACCACTAAAAAAAAAGAAAAACAAATCTTGGCCTGGCAATCTAAAGCATGAACCCCTATATTTACATGACTTACAGGAGATTCTGCTTTATATGCTACAAAGTTAAGCATCACTTTCAACAGGTTTGACTTTAGATAAACCAGTGTAAAGTTTATGTGAGAGCAGAAGCATGCCTTAGGAAAAAGAACAAAAGAACAAAGTTATATAGTAACTATTTCTGGAGCCCTTCTCCACTGTCTTTCAGTGTGCCTCCCTCAGTTTGCTAAGCTTTTGCACCTGGTAAGAACTTTTTCTAGGCTATAGGAATAAGATCACAGACTCTCTGGGTTCCAAAAATGTGGGGTATTCAGTTGAGACAATAAATTGCAAAATTTAACAAAAAAGAAAAACGCTTATATTTCACATCTCTATAATGTTGATGCTAGTAAGACTCCAAGGTATGTGCATTTGGCCTTCTGATATTGGTTGCAGCTAAAAATTCCTGTCTTACCTCAAACTAAGTTATTTTCTGGATGGCAATGGTACCTCACACACCTTGCTGAAGTTCTGCTTTCACAGGTGGAGAGCATGCAAGGACAATACCTTTTAAGAACTGGTGAAGTAAACAGCAAAGCTAAGGTCTGTGAATAAGCTTGGAAAGCTAAACAGTGTGAGGATAGTTTGGGTTTTATGCATATATACATATATATATTTATATATTCTCAAGCCCATGATCAGCCTCCAATGGGCCTGGAATGTATGTTTAAACTCACACAAGCAACATTACTATCTTAATCTAAGTACAGATATTGTACTAAAACATCCATACTCTCTTAACACTGAGCTATGTTATGTTGCTATCTGGTCTTACTGCTTTCAGTATCCAAAGGCAGATAAACTAGTGGAGCGTAGTGTTCCCATTCTAGTTTTACCCTTAACTTGCTTCTACTCTTGCCAGAGAGAATGTGATTGAAAGTCACATGTCCATCTTGGCTCAAGTAGAATTCCTTTTTTTTTTGATAACTATGCTATCTCACACGCTGTGTAGAACTTTTGCATTCGGATCCTTCCCCCAAAAAGCTGCTGCTGAGGATGGGCAGACAACAGGGTGCTGAAGGCAGGAACTGATGAAAACAATGAATCTGAGGAGAGCTCTGTGGTCGAGGTGGCACTAAAAGCCAGACACCCACAATGGCACTGTCATGCTTTGCCTCACAGGAGAGTTAATGCTGGATAACAGCTTGGAGGAGACATCTCAAGGTTTTCCACCTGTGGGTTTTAAAAAGCATGGCATTTTGACTAGCTTGTTCCCTTCTAATAGCCATTGCCTGGCATCAGACGTATCTTAGAACAGATTGCTTGTTAAACTTAGCACTTTGCGCATACATACTGACCTGTTTATGATTTTGGTTAGCAATGAAACTCCTGGTTAGGCTATCTGGAGCAATGATTCCCTTGTCTTGCCTCTATTTTTAGCATCATTTGAGAATACCTCCTCCTCCCAGCCTCTGGCCACTCTGGCCATCTATTTCCAGAGGCCAGCCAGATATGCATGGAGACAGAGACTCTGTCCTTCCAGCTCCCATCACAGTGGAGCTGGAGGAGAGAAAGCACGAAGTTTCATTAGGTGGAGGTTCCTCATAGTGCCTTCATACATGGTGAGAGGAGAGCTAATCCTCTGCCTGGGAAAGAGAAAGGAAGGATGGATGAGAGAAAGGAATCCAGTGCGTTTGCTCCTAGCCCTTAGAGCCTGTACTCTAATTAATGGAGTATAGTGTGCCACTGTTGGAGGCGATTACAGAAATCTCACTACAGGCTTTGGATAGCAATGACTAGATTTGTACACATTGCTGCAGGGAGTGGTCAGTGGTCTTCATCTATTATCTTTGCTGAGGTTCAGTAAACATTTACCCTTCCATACCACTAACAAACTAGGCTGTTACGATACTACTGGGAAGATGATCTCTTCTTTTGAACTGACTGTACAGAGGAGGTATGTGAGCAACAAGCAAAGCATGCAATTTCTTGTCTAATCTGACTGCTCAGCCAGTGATTGTTGTGCGAGTTGTATGAATAAAGTCACAGAGGCCTTCTAAATCTAGCCTTATTCAAGTATGAACTGGGTCCCTGAAGAAGTAGCTGTTTGCTTGGATTTTTTTGCTGTCTTAGTCATCATTCTAGTGAGAATGACTTGAGGGTCTGCCCTGCCCCTTCAAATTCTTTTGGCACAAAATTACTACACTCATTAATTTTTTTCTAAGTAGATCTTCATGGTTTAGTTTGCATCTAAATGTTGAAGCAGTGAGAAAGTGGAATTCATATCGTTCAGCAATCATCATTAAAATATCACCATTGGCAACAGTAACTAGTAAAGTCAAAAGCATCTGTCTAACACAATGCTTAATTTAAAATTAGTAATTAGATGTGGAAATGACTGAGCTAAAACTAAGTTTATTTCTTTTGCTTATGAAGAGGAATAACAGTGGTATTTCAGTAATCTGCGACCAATGACAAATACTGAATTTCTAGGTGGTGACCACTATTCTCTCCATTTCAACAACTAGCTTTTGTGAAATTATCATAAATTTCCATGTCCCCCACCAGAAATTATTTTAAGATATCAGCTATTTTTTACTTAATTTCTTGGGGAAAAACCCAAGGCCCAGGCTTGACCCTAATGTATATATTTTAGTGTTTTCTATAATGTAATATATTTTACATTTTATTTAAGTAATGTATTGCACATCATAATCTTAATGCAGTGTCATCATTATTTTCTGTTTTTATATGAGCATTAGTAATGTAGACATCTGAACTGTTCTTATGTCTCAGAGTAGGCCTATAAAGCATTTTATCTGGTCAAAGCTCTTTGCAAGTTCTATGCTTCTATACAGAACTTGTGGGAAGATGTCTTAATAAAAAAGTTAAGTGAAGATAATGACATAAGACTATATCACGTTACTTGCCACAGACATCAGACCAAAGTTTCCTCTAGTCTAACTAAGAGCCTGCCTTTGAGAGTGGCCAACAGCAGTTACTTAGTATAACAGTCAAGTCTAGAAAGGAACTCCCAAAAAAGGGTCATTGGTGGTTAGGAACTTCATGAGCTGGAAATTGCATACATATTGCTATGACTAATCATATTTGATCCATCTTTCTTCCATTATTTTTTTTAACACTTTTTTACCACGAAAACATCCTCTGGCAATGAGTTTGACAGATTTAGTTATGCACAATGTGAAAAGCTCTTCCTTCTGTTGTTTTAAACATGAAGAGTGGTTATTTCACTGGATGCACTGTGTTATGAGAAACAGCAGGTAATCGTTCATTAGTCATCTTCTCCAGGTCATTCACTGGCACCCTACTGAATGATAGGGACTTACACAACAAAATAAAGTGCATACCTTCTAAGAATGACTACTAAATAGCTCTTTTAATAAAGATTCAACCTTCTTGGCAAATGACAGTGTCATTATGTGTCATTAAGGATAAATATGGTGAGTTGCTGGGAAAAAGGACTGGCTGGTTTTATCTCCCTAGTCATTCTGGGTTCTGCCTTTCCTCTCTGAGAAGTGGCTGACCCAGAGCATACTGAATTCACAGGAAAGGATGTTTTTGAGTTAGCTGAACTTTGGAAAAGGTCTCATGACAGGAAATCTGCTACTGTAGGTGAAATGGGTTTCCCTAATATAGCTAATCAAGGAGAGCAAAAGGGGCCTCTATAGGAGCCTTGAATATAGATCCATGAAGACAGAGTGCCAAATTATGTGAATCATGTTTTTAATTTATTCTCCTGAATCGCCTCAGCTCCATTTGAATACTGTACCAGAAGACCGGAAATAGTCACACATGTTAGGCCTTGCGAACACTCTGTTGAAAAATAAATGATGGAGATTTCTCACAGCCCTAAATCCAAGAAATAAATCCCCACAGGGCCTGACCTGAATCACAGACCAAGTACCATTTAGTATGTTTGGTTTGTCTGCCTGCTTTTGATATGATGCAGTCTGTTTCCCGTAGTCTACCAGGCCTGCTCCGTGGATCAGCTTTTCTTTCCAATCCTCCAAAATCCAGATTTATTTCACTTGCCCAATTTAACCATCACAAATATATATATTTTACTCAGTAGAGTATCACCTGCTAAAGACAACTCAAAGATGAGCCTCCAGGCATGGCTCTTTCTGACTATTTAGAAAGTTGATGTGACTGTGATTGTAACTTTATGCTTCTTTCTTTGGTGCCTTCTTTGGGTGGGTGCTTAGTTAGGCAGGTACGGTTAATCTCAGCCTGAGTTCCAAACCGAGCATGAACTGAAAATGTGGCAGGCCCCTCTATTGGTCACTTAATCACAGCCAAGCTTACTGTGTGTTGCTCCATTGTTCCTGTGTCAGCTTCTGTTGCAATATGGCCCAGCGACACCTGAGACAAGTTGCTGAAGAACATCTAGACTGGGTTGGGCACCTATTACAAGTCTAATTAGAAGGAAGCAATTGCTGGGATTACGTGTGCAACTGTGATTCCATGCAAGCAAATAGCCACTCTGGCATTTATTGAAGCTTCCCTTTTTAAATACTTCTTAAACGCACATTTGTCTATTAATTTCCATTAACTGCATACACAATGCAGAGATTTAGGTTTGCCATAAATTTCTGTGTTATATCTGGGTATTTCTCACATTTCAAAATCATACTTTTTTATTTCTTCATACTTGAATTTCAAGTCTAATAATTTTCTAATTTTGGTCACCATAGTATGGAAGAAAGGCTTTGTCTCTCTGCAAAGTTTCTGTTCCTATTGCTCTACAGTTTAATTTATACATCTTTTACTATGCCTCTTAAAAACTCATAGGTCTTTGTTATCTATCATCGGTTTTCCCAGACACCGCCAGCCACAGCAGCCACATCTTCAAATGCTCTCAGTGATAGTAGGCTGCACACAAGATGGGATGTTTTTCTCTCCTCACATCCTTCGCTAACAAGCATCAGATGGGAACTGAAAGCACTCTTACCTCCTGGGCTCAGATTCTGAGTCATCAAAGTGATGGGGAATGCCGCTGCAGGTTTCTGTTGATTTGGAAGTCATCCTCAATCACCCTAGATCCACAAAGCTTTCTTCCCTCTTAGAGATTCACAGTAGGCAACAGCTGGAAGTGAGGGGAGAACTGTCCCCTTTCATAGCACCTTGGGGAATCCCTCCACTGTGCTCACCCAGCCTGAAGCCCCAGAGCTGTGCTCTGGTCCACAGGCACAGGCAAAGTCAGCAGAGCCTGCTGCAACAGATAACCTGGTGACCCTTTCCTTGAAAATGGGCAGCAGCTGCCCGTGGGTGCCCTTTGGGTCACCTAATGCTTTGAACTATGAATGGTAACTATTTTCCCACATGTTCTCCTGAAGTTTTGCAATTTCACGACTTTATTCATTCCAGTTGTCTAATAATTTGTTCATCAGATAAAATCTATCTGCTGTATTTTAACTTTATTTTCTAATATTTCATTTATTGCCTCTTCTGAGAACATTGCACTTTTGCACTTTTAAAAAGGTTTTTATTCACATAATAAAACCTGTGATTTTCCTTCAACATGAAAAAAAATTGCTTTTTCTCTCTTTTATTTTTTTCTCTTGGAAGATTTCAATGTATATAGCATTCCAGTGGAAAGATGTAGACACGAATTTGTAAATTACATTCTATTATGAGGAAAGAAACGCATCTTCTTATGTAATTCTGAACTACAAGCTCATAGAAGATAGAGATAGGAAAGAGCCATTCCTGTCAGCACAGAATTGCCTTTAATATTGTATGAAGAATTATAACATTAGAGCACTACGGCTCTAATGAAGGGTCTACAAAGATTTGCAGTCAGTGGAACTACAAAAATTGATGACCACTCATCCTGTGGATGTTATTTAAAAGACAAACTACATTTTTTAAGTCATGCTTACTTTAAACCACAACAATATTCATTATAGGTATCCCAGCAAATCTACAAGAATGTATTCTCCGTGTTTGCTTTTTTCTTTTTTTGTTATTTTCCCCTTTCTGGAGGTTTATATGGAAAAACTACCTCTAGAAAACCCTTTTAAACCAGCAGATATATATTATTCTAATTTCGTTTGCAGGAAATTTTGGTTAAAATGGTTCAGACTTGAGCCAGAAAAATCTAAAATTGACCTTCTTTTAATTAGTGCCTGCCCTGCCATGCACCTGCTGTGGCAGCATGTACTTGTAGACACCAGTGCTGAGCCCCGTAGTGCCTCAGGAGGCTCTCTCAGGAGGGAAGATCTTGTCGTTGTGGTTGGTCCTTCCCTAGTGCACGCAATGGGGGATCTTCACCCCTGAAACCTCCACAGCCCCAGGGAATGCTTCTAGGGTCCTCTCTGATGACAGCTCCCTCACAGCTATGGAAGACACACAAGTTATTTTGAGTTGCTAATCCCAATCATTTTGTATACCTAATACATGCATGCATTAAATTGTCTACAATTTGACTGAATTCACATGAGGTCATTTCCTCCCCACCCCCACGCATACGTCCCTCAGCTAGGGATGTACTGAACTCAGACCTTGAGAGAGAACTGCCTTTCTTAGGCAATTAAAAAAAGCATCACTGACCCACAGATTTCCATTGTTGTATACAAAGAAACCCAAATAATTTAAAAGCAATTTAGAAGTTCAAAGTCAAAAAAGAAGAAAGTGAAGCCAACAAGAAAAAAGACAGACATTAAAAGCAAAGATAATTTTTTCAAATATTGTGTTCCACATTAGCAATTTGTTCTGAAACATAAATCGTTATTGACAGTTCATGACTTTGTGACTATGGTGAATAAGGGATGTTGTCAGAAGAAGCAAAGATTAAAAATGCAAATGTCTTAGTCATTGTTATATGTAAAATTGATGCATCAAACAACAACAACAAAAAGTTGTCATGATATTAGTAAGTTATCCACTTGGTTTCTCAAGAGTATGACAATGCACATATAATTACATGGTGAATGAGAGTGGTGAGAATGGAGAGGTGTGGCTTTACAGCACACTGAGTATAGGCACACACCTAAGAAAACAACCAGTCACCCAAGAAACTGATAAACAGTTTCTGTACCTCACATCTGTGGTGATAAGCAGAACTCCAGGCTAAACAGAATGTTTCTTCCACTCTTTCAGCTACGCACCTGAGAAATGCACATCTGCCAAACCAGCTTTAGGAAGATATATGAACCATAAGCACACTTCAGTGAAGCACTGATTTCAGGTCAGAAGGAAGAGTGCCGCTCCAGGAAGGTATGCAAGGCACACCACATATCCCTTCTGCAAGACCATGCCCCTCTGTTAACAATACACCCATCTCCTTGCCCTCTCTCCTTTGGACTTTGGTCTGAGTTTAACTGTGCTTATATTTTTGTTAATTAATAGTAAGCCTCTTGGGAAAGAGAATGTGGTTTTAGTCATGTTTATAAAAATTTCAGTGCTAGTAATGGTATTAATAATAGTAATAACAACAGTGAAAACAAGCAAACTTTTGTGAGATGTGCCATGGAGACTTTATTAGAAAGAAAATCTTGCTTTTTTTTCCCCTCTTAGTGATTGGTCAGTCATTTCAAACTTGACAGGAACAACAAATAAAATGAGAAATCTAAAGAATATATAAGAAACAAAAAAAAAGAAATACTATTTTAAAATAAAGGGGGTTGAAGATTTTGGATAATGGGATTAGGTGTCTCAAATAAGCTTATAGGACAGCTTCAGATGTGATGAACTTTACAGGTTCTTTGCATGTAAAATACATGGGCCTTTTAAAATAACCTAATACCCTTTTTCTTAACAGTTGTCCAAAAAAAGCTAAAATAAGGGTAATAAATCAATCTTAGTCTACTGGTACAACTGGATTTAGGATAATGCTGAGAAAGACGTTGACACAGCCAGTGCTTTGGTAGAAAAACTGCTAAGAAAGCAAAAAGCAGGCAGCCAGTCTAGTCTCTCCACTGAACATAGTTCTTTCAGCTTATACCAGATTCACAGGTCAGGAGCTGAAATAGTTTCTCTATGAATATTTTTTCTAAGGAGCCTGTTAAAATTCATTCATGGTTTATCAAGTATAAAAATCCAATCCTTAAAAAAAAAAAAAATCCAGCTCCCATGATGGACAGTATTTCTGGTCTACTTTGTTGCTGATCACTAGAAATGGCTGAAAAACAATATGTGATGCATTTATACCTGTTGGCACAATCTTAGGATTTCTGATTTGCTGGAAAGGAACATAGACATTTTAAAACCTTAAAATTTTACCAGAAATTGGAAACAATTAGATGAAAGTTCATCAAAATCTTCCCATTCTTCTGATTGGTTTCAGATTTGATTATTTACCTCAGAAAGGTATGCATTGCAGGTTCAGCCAGTTTTTGTAAAGTGGAGGCCATTCAGAAAAGATTGAGGAATCTACAAATAAATAATTTGTGGTGGCTGTAGTGAGCTGAGGTTGCACCTGCAAGCTTCTTTTTCATTTGATATGTTTTCCTGGACCCTGCAAGAATGGTGGTATGGGGGCTAGTGCCTCTGCACAGACATATCAAACAAAACAGAAGGGTTGGATCATCAGCATCATTGGAAGAGCATTCCTAAGTCCTGGGTGTCATCCTCAGCTGTGATTGCCCAGATGCTTCTCCTTGTCCTCCTGCCAGTGTATATGGTACTAGTACAGATGGCAGTATAGATGAATCCTCTCTTTGTATTGGTCACTGTTGCCTTTCATTAACCTGCTGCACCAATTTCCTCTCAACCACCTTTCCTTTGGGGAGTGGTTTTATGTACAGCAGTACCAGTTGGTGCACTAACTCCTTCTCCTCTCAGTCTGCTGTGTTAGGTTGCTGCGCAAGAGCAAGTGATCCATAGATTTTAAGGTTAGAGGGGACCATTATAATAATTATATTTGTCATTCATTAGAAACAGAGTACATAATTCAGAAACATATTTTGTCTAGTTTTAAAGCCTTTGAGTGCTGGATATTACATCACATCCCCTAATTATTTATTTAATATTTATTATACTTCCTCCTGAAAAATTTGCACAGTATTTACAGCTTATGTTTCTCCAGAATACAGATTCCAGATTCTGAGTCTTCTTGTGCCTTTGTTTACCAACGTTAAACTGAAGTTAAAGAGCCCTCTATATCAAAATTTTCCTCTTATGTACATAATTATGGCACATGTGAAATACCTACAGACTTCTCTGCTCCCTATCACCGTGGCAGCACCAACAGCTCTTCATCAGTTATAGCTGTATTTTTCTCCTGGAAGAAGACATCCCCAGTTGCAAGACCTTTTCCTTAGTCTCTGTATACCAGAGTGGTCACCACCAAGAGTTCCCTGTTTTCATTCTCTTTGCATCTGAACTACCCAAATAGATTTAAATATATAGATGGCTAATTACATACTACCATCATCAGATTTTGAAAGCAGAGCAGTCAGCAACAACCATTTAAAAATTCCCAGTTCCTGGTGGTCTTTGTAAGTACGATTGGAGAGGGAACATTAGACTCTGAATCTGAATCCTATGCCATTTCCTCTCTACCGTCCACACTTCCCCACAGGCACCAGGTCACAACTTGCTTTGCTTTCCCTTCTCCGATCTTCCTCATGCAATCTTTTGCCAGGAGAGCAACCTTTAGGAATACTGGGACTACTTGTTATTTACTCCTCTCAGAAGAACATAGCCAAAAAGGCAACAAGGATATCTGAGGAGGAGGAGGGTTTTCATCTCCTTCTATCCTCTAAACTTGGTCCATGTGCAAGGCCAGCAACTCTAGTTGTAGAGGCACTGAGATTATGGCTAGTGAGACAAGGAGACAAGTGACATAGAACCATTCTCAACACATTTGGGATGAAGGCTTGATACAGTTCATGAAAATAATAATAAAAAAACTCTTTATTTCTATGAGAAAAGGATATTGAACCCAGCCTGTATCTGCCTTTCTCATATGCAGGAGGGAACACAGGTATTTTAAATACAAATGTTATGTAATTTACTTTTCAGGACAAAAGAGGAAGCAAAGAGAAAAAAATATGCTAGAAGTCTTGTGGCTAATCTGGAAGAATCTTTAGTTCATCTAACTTTAGGCACCTATCTCAGGTAAATAAAATAGGAGCACAGTCTCCCTAGCCCTTCTCTACAGTCAGTAGAGAGGATGTCACCTCCAGCAGATGAATCAAAGAGCCCAAGATCTGAATTGCTCCCTGGAGAGCAGTTGATCCCTGGAGTTGCTTTATGTCTTTTCATTGACTACAGAGGGAATACAGGATGACACTACTTAGCAGTTCAGACCATCAGGTCTGAAGTGAGTCGGCTTTCCATCCTATGTGGCTTTCCCTGTTCTTTCATCATTCCTTCTGGAGAAAAAAACTATACTGATATTTCTCCTTAGTTACAGTATCTGACTATAAAAGTTATTCCACAGAGTCTGACCATAGAAACAGTGCTGTATAGCTTAGGTGACCTTCATGGCAGATCCAGCTCTAAACTTTGTCTTTAAGATGTTTAAATAAATTCTCCAACAGCCCATGCAGTCATATATAGATACAGATACACATACAGATAAATCAATATACCATGCTATGATTTTGGATAAATTGAAAGTAAACAAACAAACAAATAAATAAATATATCTGAACTCTTAAATAATTTGCAATAAAAGCTGTTTACAGAGTATTAGTTGCAGTTTGGTCATTCCTGTCTTGTCTATGCAGATCTATAGATCTTTGTGGGCACTTAATACAAAGCTAAGGCCGACTCCTAAAAAGAGAGAAAAATGCATCTATGGTTAGGTTGTACATATGGCTCAGTTCCCTCTCCGACAGGGGACTGTCATCATACTGTCATACTTCCTCTGTGACACAGCGTCAGTCATCTAATCACATTTCTGCTTCAGTGCTCAACCTAGCCATTAAAGGGAAAATACTATCCTTTTCTACAGTGATTATTATAAATAATTCTGGAGTCAAGCACCAGTCTGGCGATGGACAAGATAAATTGTTTGTCCCTGAAAGTACGTTCAATGAAAGACCAAAGTTTTGCATGGTGAACTCCAGAATTCAAGCAGCTTGCATAACTGCAAAGTCTCTTACTCCTTTTCACCTTCTTTTATCTGTTACGGGAATCTAGGACCTCACTCTGTAACACTGATTTGTCAAGAAGCACATGTAAACTTCCAGATAAATGAATACCACGCATTCCACCAGACTTATGCTACTCAATCTTTTCAGTATCTTAAACATATGAGAGTTTCAAGGCTTTATCAGCTGGCTAGAAAAGAAGCCTCAATGCTTATGCTGTATTTGGATATGTTACCAGACCATTTCTGCATAGCTTGTAAAACGAGCTATAGTGTCGATACTGCAGCTGAATTGATGAGAAATTCCACAGAGGTATGAGAAGACAAAAGAACATGTATCCTATCATTTGCAGATTACAAATTCAGCCAACAAAGAAGCATTCATGCCTTTTAAACTTGGAAATTAATCATACAATCCACAGCAATGGTATCTGAACCTTTTTTGGTCTAGAAAACATACGTGAATTAAAATATGCTGACTTTGAGCATGCTTGGAGACATAGGCATGAGAAGGAGGAGTCACCTCTGAGAGCTGGCATAATTCAAACTGCGCTAACCAGTGTCGACAGTAGTCACAGTGCCAGAGGGACAGTTGAGCTCCTGAGAGAGCGGTAGGAATCACTACATCTGCACAGCAACTTGCAGTGGTAGTCAAAGCAAGGGAAGTTTCTGAAAGATGTGCCTGCAACTCCTGCATGTGCAATTGCCACAGCTACACCTCTTACAAAGTTATGCCAGCTGTCTGCAGACACCCTAATATATGAGGGGCTGAGGGCACCACAGTGCACTGGAGTCCTCTGTTAGGAGGGCTATCTTTGGTAGGGACTGTAGATGCCTACATAACAGACTTCCTCTGGGCTGCATTCTGGTTTAATATGGCAAGGATTAAGCAAGTTTTCCTCTGCAAAACCATATCTTGCTTTCTTCCTCATATGAGCAGTCTCCCTGCATCAGAGGAACAAGCTGGGCTTGTAGGTTACACAAGTATGCTCTGGGCTAAACTCTACCTTCAGTTATACCTCGGTGAACTGGAGTAAGTGTTCATCTTCAGTGAAACTAGTCGAACTAGTGGAATGTTTCATTGCTATTATAGAGGGAAGCTGCTTGCTCTAGAACTTTTCACCCATTTTGAGATTTCAAGAGCATTTTCCTAGTATACCAGCAAAGCACAAAATGAAATATATTATTATTGCTAAAATCATTTGGTTGTCCTTGCCTTCTGAAGCCAAATCTGTCCCCAAAGATGAACATTTCTGACCAGGTAGGTAGCTCTTCAAAACTGAGCTACAGCTTTAAATAATCCTGAAATTTTCTATTCAAAAGTCTAAGGAAGCTTGCAAAGCATTTACCAGATATACTGACTATGTGCAAGTGTTTCACTGAAAAAAAAGATAGAAGAATTTTTCTGCAAGAGAGGTACATTTTTTTCCAATTGAAAGAAATAAAAAATAACACCCAACAGAAGACAGGCCCATGAGGCAAAAAGAGTCTGCTGTGAACATTTTGATTTTGTTTCCTTTCCCTAAAGCAAAGAATTTTAATATAATTTCTAAATTTCTAATTTAATGTAATTTCTAAAATAAGCATTTGTAAAAAATATTTCACTTTCATTTGGCTGAAAAGAATAGAGGAAACGTGAGAAGTTAGAAACAACAATTCAAGTAGAAACTTAGTTTTAATAAGATCAAGTTTTGCCCTGCCATATTTTGAAACTATCTGGAAGAGCCTGTTGCCTTCCACAAAGAACAAACACAGCTAAAATTACTAACGCAATGACTACTCAACAAACAACTTAAAACCTGCAGACTTTCTAACTGGGCGTGTAGATGTAATTTGCTCTTTTGGATTTTTCTCCTTGAACAGAAGCCAAAGTAAACTCCCAAGCCAAGTAACACTGATTTAAAAATCATTTTCTGAAGCTCTTGGTTCCCATGAAATCCTGATATCTATTTACTAATCTGAGATTCAGATACAATTGAAATGCACCACTTGGAGGATTTCTCTGAGAAAAATCCATAAAAGCAGAAACACCAGCATGCTTTAGAACATATTAATCCCTGTGTAACACACATTGGTCTTTCTATGTTAATAAAATTAAATATTTACAAGTTAAAAATACCTATTTACATGCATTAGACCATAAAGCACAGACATGTTGTACATTAAAGAGATTCTCAATATGATGGCTGCATTGTACTTCTAATGTCTTTGTGCATCAGGTGATGTTTATAATGTTAACTGGAGAAAATCTTTGTGATGAATTCCAGCCACTTTCATGTTGTCAGAACAATATTGTGAATATTTTCTGGGTGCACAGCAACCAGATGTAACGGTAAAACTTTTTACTCTTAACTACTTAACTAAAAGTCTTACAAATTTCTGTCTACATTTTTATAAAACACTCTTGGATGTCTTTAACCTAGGAATGCTGGTAAGGCTCCAGGGCTCTCAGCAATTGCATTGGCTTTTTTTTTTTTCCCCCCCAATTATAGATTTTTTTTTCTAATTACAGATTCATTTCCATTCATCAAAATTTATGATATACTTTCATATGGCATGTATAAAAAAGGCAAGGCATTTTAAAAATACAAGGTTTGAAATCAGTCACTGGAAAAACTTTAGTGTGTGAAGGAATGAGGTGGCCCTTTCTTATTATTCAGCTATATCTGAATGCTCTGCAAAGTATTCCTGGTTGTCGTCATAGCCTGTGTCACAGTGAGAGGTAGAAACTGGACAGAAAGATTTCTGAAAGTATTACTTCTTAGAAAAAAAGGAGTTGAAGGAAGAATAAAGAGCTGGGATTCTTGCCTTCTTTGTCTGACAGTCACAGATGACTGGACACAGAGATAGGAAAGAGATGTAAAGACAAACTGCCCTTGCAAGAAGGATGTATAGGAAGAACAGCATTTTACAGAGATGTCTCTATGTGACCTTGCCTTAGGTGGACATGATTCTGTTTTTACAGCCTTTTATACTCAGGACTCTTCTAAAAGACTAAGTTTATTTCAGAAATAGTAGGGAGCCACAGGCCTCATTTCCACCTAGTCTAACTTTTGTCCTTTGTATATATATTTTTTAATCTTGCTGTAATTATTATAATTTATTTTGTAGATTTTTCAGAATGGCAGGTAAGTAATACCTTCCATTACCTCAGGTAATACCACTCAGGTATTTCAGGGTTTTTTTGCAATACACCCTGACATGTCTTCTTGTCTCAGTCTCAGTCTACAAGCAAGTCTGGAGTGCAAGCGGCCCAGGTGAAAAGGAAGCCACAGTTATAATACTGACTATAGTGCAACCACACCAGTGATGAGCTAATTCTACCCTGGGGGCAGTGGGGCCAGAGGCAATGCAGTAAACCTCTGACAGCTGCATTTTTTTCCTGAGCCAACTGAAAAAAATATTTTTGGAGTGAAATTCTTAAGAAGTTGAACCAGGAACTCCCCCTCTCCCCCCCAAAAATAGGTTTTATACATATTTTTACAGAGTCCTTAGTTAAAGTCTTCCTGGTTTATCAGGTAAACTAAGGAATGCTTTCTGTAGGAACTAAAAACAAGGAGGGTAAACCCTAATACTAACATAAAGCAGAAAAAAAATCCTTTTGAAGTATTGCCCTGTGGAACTAGCTTAGACTAGTTTGGTCAGGTTTAGGAAGCTTTAGAAGACAGAGGACTTGAAAATGCAGAGAATCTCAGTTCTGACATGAGAGAAAAGGCATTTTACCTGCCTGATCACTGACAGATGTGAGACTGAGCAAGACAGACGCAAACGACCTAAAGGATTTTGATGTGGAAAATATGTGATGAGCAGGTAAGCTAAGTATTATTCATGCTATTTCAACTTTTTAAAACACTTTTTCTCTCAGATTTCTTTTCTGTTTAAATAGCATGTGCTCTATGGAGCGGGCCAGTTACAAGGTACCTCTGAGAAAGCAGAATGCAGGGAGAGTGGTGCCAGGAAGCCAGGCCACTCGTGTGAGCTGAAGAAGTGCAAAATACAGAAAACTGTCTGGGGGTTTCTGCTTCAGGAACCTGGCAACCAGAGGCCTGCGTTACAGTGGGGAGAGAGTCCTGTTGAACTGGAAAATGTGCTACGTATTCTAGATAATAGGTAGGCAGAAAGAAGGGCTAGTCTGCAACATTTAGGTGTAGCCATTATTAAGGAATGATGCAAATTCTCTGTTCCAGAAGGAAGCACTGAGGAATGTGCCTGCCTACATACTGTCTTTACCTTTCTGTACCTATGCCTCCCTACCTGGTGGTTCACCCTGCTTAGCCAAGTGTGAAAAGCTTGCTTTCTCCAAGGAGATAGGGGAGGAGAAAGGTTACATCCCTCTGGGGGCAGAGTGAGACTCTTTCTGGCTGTCACAGGGACTTTGCTGGAGTGACCTGTACCTCTTCTTTGCTTCCTCTTTTCGCAGTCTAGGTAAATTAAAGCTTTATCGCATAATTATTAAACTTAATGGAACTTTTTTCCCCCTTTGATTCCAGTATTGTCTCAATTATTTGCTACCGTAGACAATTTTGTAAAACTTTGCTTATGTAGAAATACCAGATTTTAGAAAGATTTCCCAAGGCGATTTATGCCCGAATGGGCATCCCTAAATGGGATATGGTCAGGTGTAACAGAGCAGCTCTTATCCCCCTCTTTTCTGTGATCAGCCTACAGAGACACAGCTAGCAACTATGAAGAATACAATAAAATAAATAACACTTGCAGACAAATGGGGACTGCTTACACTTTGGGACATGAAAGATGAAATGTCCCTAACGTTGTTCAGCTAGCACTCTGAACTGGATTTTAAAGCGGATAGACTCCATTTATGTTGTGACTATTTTAATAATGCCTGTGTCATATAAAATGACCTTTCCAAAACAAGGAATCAAGCCAAAAATGTTCTGGAATTTACCATTTTTGGCATGTAATGCTTATAATAATTCATGGGGATCAATAGCATGAAATGCTAAAAGGCATCTAAGGGAAAAGATATTCTTTTTAAATTTTATGACTCATGAAAAAAGCACTGCAAATGCTCAGTGCAAATCTCTAATGAAATGCCAATACAGAATTATTCTGTTATCCATGCTCTTAAGTCATGTGTGGCACTACTGTAAAATTAACACTTATAACAGCATGAATATGTTTGGGGTTTTTGCATGCGTTAAAGCCTATATATAGATTTGCTTATGATGCTGCCACCTTCAGGAATTGTTTTATGTAGATTTAAAATAACTGCAGCTGTGAGATGAAATAACTCTATACGTAATATAAGTTTATCTAATTCACTTAGATAAACACTTTTAAACCACCTTAGATTCACACTGGATTCCCTGTTCATCTGACAGATCATCTCTGTATTTAGCTTTCATGGTCTAAGGCTAAGAAATTCTAAGGCTGGTTCTGTTAATGTGCCAAGGGACCAAATAAGGGTGTGCCATGTTAAGCAGATAGCAAAAAGCTATATGAAAGTATAAATTAAAGTAGGTTGACTCCCCGTTCAAATTACACCCGCTCTCTGTTTATATTCTACCAGATGGATCAAAAGGGTAGGTGTTCAAATGACCTATAACAAAAAAAGGTGGTGGTGGGGGGGCATAAATGAGCAAAAGATGGTTTTCTTCATCCCTTTAAAATATTCAGAATAAATTCTGTAGTGCACTGGGATGAAAAGGGGATCTTCCAAAGGTTTAAACACCATTCACATAAGAATAGTGAGTAGCTCCAAACTTAATATACTTTGATAGGATGTAAAATATCTCCGCTTCAGTAATTTCTCTGAATAATTAAGAACACAGATTTGTCACAAAGTCTTTCATATTCCAGGAAAGTAACCTAATCAGTTGGCTATTTTAGACTATGCTTTGCTCATACTCTTTTATTAGATCTGATTAATATATGAATGAGTCTTACATAAAACTCTGTTAACAGTATCACAAGGGCCAGAATTCATTTATCTAACTTTTTGTGTCTGTGATGTAGATGTCTATATATTACCTAGGTGCTACCTAGTCACCATTTATGGCCAGTCAAAATAGAATGAAAACAAACAATGCCAAACAGGGCACAATTCATCTGACCACATGTAGCATCTAGTTTAGGATGAAACATATCCATCAACTGTTGGCTAGATCTCTACTGACTATTAAAAAAACAAAACAAAAAAAAACAACAAAAAATTAAGCTCAGATGTGTCTGTATTGTAAACACATATTTAGTTACATGAATCTCACACAATTCCCCACATTAAATAATCCTGTGGATTGGTTATGGTATTTACCATGGATGTTTGGGGACAAAAGTTAAATGTTTCCTTTACTAGTTTTCTCATATCCTTCTAACCTATCAGACATAGTGCACATTGTAAAAATGACTGAATACTTACTGCTCAGCTAGTGTGACTCTGTGATCTGAATTTGTGGGGTATAGCTTCAACTTGGGTTTGTAACAGTCTGCTAAAGACCCTGATCAACAGGCTGACAGCTGGCCTGCAAACCTTATTTTAATGAGAAACTCCCCGCTGATGAATGATATTCTGAAGGAAGAAAAACCTTGTTGGATATTAAAATTGACATTTAGATTTCAGTTCCCACCCAGAGCTTCAGAGTTGACAAATCAGCTTTTTTTGCCAGTAAACCTTTGTCAGAAAGTTCTTGGCCAGCTTTAATGCGAAAACATGTCTCACAAGAAGTATAATAGTAAATGTGTATTATTCCAGCTACATAGGAGACAAAGCCTGCATTCCTCATATAGCTGGTGTGGAGGCAGAGGGCCTGGAGACACACTACGGTCAGTGAGTCCAACCTTTGCATCCCTCCACTTCCCAGGAACTTTGCATCCCTTTACTTCTCTCTCTCAGGAGAGAAGACCTCTTCTTCTAAACATTCAGGGGGCTTCACCCTTTCATAGATTGCTCATAAAGAAGTTTAGGTTTGTGTGTGAGGATGAAAGTGTTGTGTTAAGAGGCAGGTTAAGCTTGTATTTAAATGCTCTGTTAAAGCACAGATGAAATGGCCTTGCAGTTCTGAATGTGAGAAAGTCTAATTTACTACTCATTTTTTGTATTTTACCTACTGTCCTTATCTGACGACTGCTGAATAAAACTTCCTTCAGTGTGCCATTAGGGACTGTTTATATTGACTTAGAAAACCATGTAGAATATTTTCTTAAATTTTAAAAATGTATTTCCAACCAAAATTTCCCAGATCTTTTGCTGCCCTTTAAACTATGTTTCTTTTGAAATAAAAACATGTACATATATATTTTATTGTGTAGTTTTCACATAAGTTTGCTTAGAAAACTGAAAATTTCCTGCCTAAAAATGGGTATATGACATAAAAAAGCCTTTCAGATTATGAAGGCTATTTTTTTCTCATATTAGAAATAGAATCCATGCTTCCTTACTTTTACTTTTTTGGATAACACAGTACAATGACATCAGTGTATCATAATTTCAAAGTTACTACCATAAAGGAAAAATTATATAAAATAACATGTAAATATGACAAAACCAATAATATTCTTTGTTAGACAGTACCCAGCTTATATAATCTATACTCCAGATAATACATTAAACAGAAAGTCACTTATCTGATAAAAAAAAAAAACTCTGTAATATTCTTGCGTACCCTACAATTTTATCTACTTCTAACATCTGATGATCTCAGTTTATAATTATATATAGGTAGCTAAAATATGACTTTGCTTTGAACTGTGTGAAATACAACATAAAAGAATTACATACTCTAAATGTAGTATTAACTTGGCTTGCTATAATATTGGAAGGTAGAATACAGATAAATTAATGATGAGACAGAGGGCTTGTGTCTCACCCAAGGCTATATCACAAACCCAAGAGAGACCAATATAACTTCTTGCTCAAGCCATAGGGTTTTTTTTCTAACAACTTCAGCAGGAATTGGACTGGATCCAGAAAAGTAAGAGAGGATGCATCAACCACTTTGCCTTGATAGGAAACTGAGACAGGTATCTGTTTGGAGAGTTAGTTTCAACAGAAAGTAAATAGTCTTGCTGAAGTAAACACGTGCATGCAGCCTTACCATCAAATATGCGCTTCAGATTTGGAATCTGAAGCAAAAGGGTTGCAGTATAAATTTTCAAATATTGCTCTTTCCTTTATCATTTGACCTCAACATCTGTTACAGCAGTATTACATCTCAGATATAACACTATTTTTCTTTCCTTTTGCACGCAAAAAATAAAGAAAAATAACATGAATGAGAAAATGAATGTGAAAATGGCAGAGACATTCAGATTAGTTGTAAGGGCTGCAGAATAATAACAATTTTCATTTCAGTATCTTCTAAAACAGTGAAACATTTTTTTTACTACTGGTCAATGTTTTTGCCTTCACCAAAACCAAAAGAAAATTTTTATTTACTGCACTTTTCTAAGTCACTGTATTTTATATAATTCACAGGAAGAGTATGATAATGACAAAAGCGACAAGGCAATCCAGAAAAACTCCAAAACCAAAAGTTATGTGCATTTTTATAAATAAGAATCCTTCTTTATTTCTATTAAGAATTTGAAAGTTGTGCTAATAAGCTTGAATATGAGCTGCCTCATTGAATAAGGTCCTGCGGTTTCACAGTTACATGCAATAATAATAATTTTCCTGTGGAAAGGTCTAATTTCTATGTCCAACAGAAAGTAAAGGATCCACACAAGGTACTCTCCAAATCAGAACTGAAGCAAGAGATCAGTTTTAAAGTAATTCCCCCTAAACATATTTATATTCTGATCCAACTACTCTAGTGGGTTTAGTTAGAAAGATGCCTAAATAGAAAAAAAAGTGAAACCCATAAATTCCCTAAGTTAGATACAGATAAAGAATTTATTTCTGTTTCTACTTTCAATACTATTTGCACAAATAAAAAGTACATCTATGAAGATGATGAGATACATTTAGATCAAATTCATAAAATGAGTAATATCCTAAGACACAAAAAGAAGGCAGAAAAAAGCAGAATTTAAGCCTGACTGCTTGCTATAAACGCCTTGTTAATCAATTTGTAATGAAATCAGAGACTATGACTAATTTCGTTAATATCCACTAAGAAACTGCAAAAGGCGTGGGACCTTCAATATCTGTCTTGTCCTATAGAGTATAGTCTATTACCTGAACAAAATAATTTTGCAGTCCCAGTATTGTTGATATGTGCAATATCTCATGCATCGAGGGTTCCCTGGTGCAATGCCATCTCCAGTCAATCATCTTTGGGATACAAATATTTCTTCTCTTTTAGTTCCTTCTCTCTCCCTTTGCAAGGACAGGAACAATCACCTTCACTATAAATAAGAATATTAGAATGAAGAATAAAGAATTTTGTTAGAGGAGGTTTCATTCTGTATAGCACTTGAAGTTTAAAGTTTAGATATTTACAGTCATAACAGAAATGAGTACCACATTTAAAATGTGAGGTAATACTCATTTTTGCATCAACTAGGAGAAAAAAAAAACATTTTGCACACTTTTGCTTTCAAGATGCAATGTGTCTATTAGAAAGCTAATAAAATACATTCAAATTGCAGAATGCAAAATGCAATCAAATTCTATATTTAGTAAGCAGGCCTTGCTAATTAAGCCAATGCTAAATAAACAAAAAGATATGACAGGAAAGTGAAATGGTACATTAAGTTTATGAATCTCAGAGTGTGTGTGGATGAACTGCAGTTCAGTAAGCATCTGATAACAGAGAAACATGGGGCCTGTTTTTGATTATTTAAAAAAAAGAGTGATGAGTTCAAAAAATAAAGAATTAAATTGCATTTTTCTGTGGGGACAAAATAATTTATTGTACACAGATAATCTCAATATAGACAGAAATCAGTGGAAATGGTTAACACTGAAATCAGTCCAAATGTAGAGGTGCTTTAGATAAATCTCTTTTTTATATGAATTTCAGATCTGCTTTCAGATTTATAAAACTATGAACTGAGTATAAGTCTACCAAATAAGAAAATATTTCTTTTTTATAGACAGATGAATTTCCTGTCATCAGTTTAGAGGCCATAGCCAAAGACCAAGACCCAGGAGTGCCAATGTTTTATTCTCTCCCTTGACTTCAATTACTTCTGTAATCAAAGAAGTGTGGGAAGACATACCTCTTCACAATATCTGTTTTTCCTTCTAAAAATGAACTGACTTTATAACTGTATTCAAAAAGCTGTTGTGAGTGCTAAAGTAGTTAATGTTTCTATAGTACTTTAGACTTCCCCTAAAACATACTTGCAAGTTACAGTGTCCTATGGGTAACAAAAAGCTTCATTTTTTGCCGGTTGTGAAGTCCTTGAGGGCCTTCACACAGAGCTAGTTCAGAGCTTTTGGGAAGTATATGCATAATACAACGCTGTGATGGGGGCTGCATCAGGTGCAGGAGCAGGGATAGGGAAAGGGGCCGGCAGTGGGGAGGGCCGTGAGGGCAGAGGGCTGAACGCAGTGAGGGGACCTGCAAGGGGTCAGCATGCTTTTGGAGATCTCTGCTTCTCCATGAGAGAAGTGATGGGAGAGGTGGTCCGGGACAGTGAAGGTAAGGAAAGAAAGCTAGGCAGGCACACTGCCCTCTTTGAGGGGCTGTGGGATGTTCTTAAATGGCATGGGAAAAAGTCTCCCTGTGTTTTGTCTCAGACCATCTTATCTCTACACATGGATCTTCCCAAATATCCTTTCATTTATCTTAAACTACCTTCCCCCCCTACTCTAATTCTGTCTTCCTGCAGCAATTTTGAACATGGTTATGGAGCCTTCTTTTAGTCTTCTCTTTACCCTAAACTTTAGGCTAGGTGATACCAAGTTTCTTAAGCCTTTGGTCATTGTTGTAGCTCTCCTATAGGCATCTTACAAATGACTCACATCAAATGAAGCCTTATCAGAGATTAGGAGGTCAGAAAACTGGATTGTATGTCTGACAGTGCTTCTATTTATATGTCAGGATTATCAGGATAATGATATTTTTGTTCCTGTTGGTTGGTTTTCTGCAGTAGTTGGAAACATTGGATGCAAATCAGCTTGTGATCTTCAAGAACTATTTTAGCCCATTTGCAGATTTGTCACATAGTCAGTCATTCTCCATCTCATATTTATGAAGCTAAATATTTTTATCTAGAAGCAGTGTATTTTGACATAATAATGCCCCCAGGTTTACACCTTGCTCCTTACTTGCTCCTTTAAATTTTAAAGACTATATATATTACTGAATAATATTGAGCTGAACCTACTGTTGTTAGACTGAGTAGAATTTGTTCCCACATATATAAGTTTTCTAGAAATAAAAATGAATGTGTATTGGGTTGAATATTGATTGAATAGAGTACTTGAGTATGTGGAAACCATGCTGATAAATCACTATTAACATTTGTATATCACGATGCATGTCACAGCTTGGTTTTCATACCATTCCACTAATAGAGATCAGAGCATTCCTTAGTCTTTCCAGTAATTATTAGCCTTGTTTAAGACAACAACACACCTATATGCCTCTGAAAATGAAGAAGAATGCAAGAAAGCCTAAACTGGTAAGAAGGCTTTTACTCTCTGCAGTTCTCTAATGGTGGAATACATTTGCTATTTAACGTGATTCATTTACAGAATATTGTTTTCATTACGCTTTTAACAAAAAAAGAGAGAAGTAAGGGTAGTCAAAACTGGCTGAAGGTAGTTTTGGTTTGTTAAATCCTTCCTCCTGGATTTCATTGTACTGCACAAAGGACATCAGAATGTTTCAGATCTGAGTCTGATTTTACATGAACTTTGAGAGACTGGTTATCAGAAAGGTGATAAATACATCAGGAAAATATAAACAGTGGAAAAGGGGCAAGAGGTCTTCTTCAGGTTTGATTTGGTTTTAGAAGTGTAAATATATTAAAATATGGAGAAATATGTCAGTGAGTTCTACAGAATCTCAGAGAGATATGAATTTATACAGAGACACATACCTGTGGCCTACAGACTTTTAACAGAGAACAAGATACTGCCTGTTGTTCAGCTTTGATTGAATAAAGCAGTCCAAGAAAATACCAGAAAATAGTCTTGACAAGTTACTCTCTACTTAACTGGAATGCAACCCAGTATGTTTTATCATGCATATTAGTATTTTTGAAGAGTAGCTGGTAGGATTGTTTCTCAATTCATTTCATTACTATCAATGCTATCAAGATTTGTTTTAATAAAATCAGCAGTGTTATGCAGATGTAAAAAGGTGCAATGATTAGGAAACAAGGTCCACTGTGTTCACAGTTGCTTACAGATGGTGCCATTAAGTAGTTATTCTCTATTACGTTTTTCCTTGCACAGTCATTTATAAAGTGAGAATTAGCAATTATATATTTCATATTACAAGTCTTTATAACTGTACTTGTTTTCTGCACACTTTCCATGGGCAAAAACGACTACATAAGCTAGAGGTCTTCATTTTAAAGGGCATTTTGACTGAGTAAGAACTGTAGCATTTGGCTGTCCATCAAAATATTTTTGAAATTTGCAAATGGAGTTAAATTGTTTTAGAGGCATCTTCCTTTTTAACTCTTCAAAGCATTTCCTGTCTGAAAGACTATTATAGGTAATGACATACAATGTGATCATACTTATAAAGTAGGTGTGAACAACAGTGCTCCTGGCTGGCTCAAAATTGTTTGACAGGCATTAAGCCAGCCAACTATACTAAAGTAAGGACAAAAATGGCTAATATTTCTCATGTGGAATGTGTTACTGAAATTTCAGATGTAAGTTACTCTTTCCCAGGAGTCATTTTTAAAATAAAATAAAAATAAAAATAAAACATCTTATTTGACCATAAACAGAGTTAAATGAAGTATTATATTTATGCTACAACCTTTTTGACAGTGTATTATTTCCTAAGACCAGTCACTTGCAAAGCTTTATTATGTTTATTGTGTTTACGCCATCAGCCATTTTTGGCTTCAACTTGTAGAGAATGTGCTGTGACACTTGGAGAATAATGTTTTGTTTATTAGTATGATTGGAGCTAAAAGAGACACTACCTTGAGTAGCAAAACTGTCCCATGAGACCGAGCTGTGAAGCAGCTGTTCTTAAAGATGGACAAAAAATATACAAACAAATAAGCACTGAAATACTGTTGGGTGGTAAGCAGACAAACACTAAAATCAGATTTAGACAAATATACTTTATCTTTTAAATATCTGACAGGAAGCAAATTTTAGACTTAAAGACACTGATAGATTTCCTGCAGTAAATGTAGGCTTTACTACTCAGTTCAGTATTTTAAAGGTTTTGTATAAATAGGTTGATCACTGGATCTCTCACACAACAGAAAAAATGGATTTGAAAAGACTACAGATGAAAAGAGGAGATAGCCACTCTCAATGATCAAATGTTACCATTAATATACCTTAAAACAGTGTATGAAGTAGTGAAAAAGCTATGCAAAATACTGCATTTGTGAGCTCGTCTTTACATGTTATCACCTATTTAGGTAATATAAATAAGTTTTTTGTCAGATTTTTTTTTTTTAATTTCTGACAGCAAATTGAAGTCACATTCCATTTATCTTGGAAGACAAAAAGCCCAGAGAATTTGATGGTCTCTTTAGATCTATCAAGAGAAAGCACCCTTGTAAATAACATGCACAATGCAAAACTCCACAGAGTCACAGTATTATCAACTTTGCATTTGTAGAAACACTGTAATTTCGTATGCTGTCTGAACAACCATCATGATATTCCTATACAAAATACCTAGTCTTCAGAAACAATTAAATGCTTTGATTATTATTCATTTGAATTTTAATTTTTGCCAAAGTTGGTGTAGTACTGACAACAGAAAACATCCTGTCTCTTCAGCATGTTTTGCCAAGCGCTCTGTTTTTTTTCTAGCTGTTGCTCCAGAATACCTAACTCTTTATACTTTATGTAGAGTTTTAGTTGTCATAGGACCAATAAAACCATTAGGTCACAGAGCAGTTAAAATGCTCTGAACCTTGCGGTCTGCACCTCAGTTGGGTTAGGACAAATCTAAGGTTGCTGGAAGCCAGATGTGAAAGCCACGTACTTCCCTAGAGAAAACACAAAGATTGTGTCTACCATGGGCAATGGAGTGGGAGGAGCATTAATAGATATTCTGTTTACATTATTAGTTGTAGTAAAATGATATTAACAGCAAAGACCTTTAATTTGCCTGACTACACAGAAATACTTCCAGAAAAAATGATTCTTGCTCAGAAATAAAAGCAGTATTTTTATGATGGTCACATGATTACCAGGGCAATAGTCCTTAAGATTATAATAATAATTGTTTTTATATTTATACAAACATATATCACATACATATTGCACATATGCATAGAAAATCAAAAAATACAAAAGATGTATTTTCAAGCAAATCAAACAAAAGATATTTCTTATTTGAATTAACTTAGATGACAGTGCACTGTTATTGTCTGAAGGTTATACCACATAAGAAAAGAAAACATTGTGTGAACTTAAAATCTTTCATCCTGGGCATGCTCAATCTGTGTTTACTACCACAGAGGTGTAATTTGAGCTTCCTGTGAATCATAAGAAGCCTGCATCTTCAGTACAGCCTAGAAATCATCTGTGTATACTTGTTTAAAAAACTGATCTTAACATTGAGCAAAGAAAAAAATGTAAAGAGCTATGAAGTGTAACCTAGCTAACCACAGCAAATTGTGAGCAATCACAGCTTTCTAAAGTGAATCTTATTTCAAATGTTAGGGACAGACAAACCAGCTGGGACAAAGAGACAGTTTAACTAGTTCTGTTTTATTTGGAATGAAAAGAGAAGTTTACATTGAAGTATGAAAGCTTAATCTTTTTTTCTTGTGTTTTCTCAGTCCTGTTGTGCCTTCTAGTGTTTGATAGTTCTATAATTACAAGAATCTAATACTAAAATGAATTTTAGAGAGATAGCACTAGAGAGGTCTGCCCCACCTTTTTGCTAGTAGTTGCCTTCACACAGCCAGGCCTCACAAGTGAATGGGAACCAGTTCCTCAACCACTGCCGTTCACAACCCAGCATATTAACTTAAAGCAAACTTGATGTTGGTTTAAGTTAATGCACTCAGGTGTGAATCAGAGTAGCTGAATGCTGGCCCGATTTTGCTGACTCTATGGGAAATTTGAGATGAAAAAAATTCTTATGTGGTCTGTTGTCTTGTTCCTGTGTTCTGATTAGAGAAGTTTCGCATCTTTTCCTTTTCCTTTTTTTTTTTTTTTTTTTTCTTCTGACAGCCATCCTTATTCTCAGACCAGTAAAGAACTGTGAATTGTGTTTTGTTCAGGGTTCATGTCAGAGTGCGCTGTCATTCTAAAGCATAACTTCACAGGCTGGAGGTTTAGCAGAGCAGGGCAAATCAGGAAGAAAGAAAAAAGTTGTGATTCATGAGCATGCAAGTGAAAAATTAATCATAGGTCCACAGCTTTCAAAAACCATAGCTGACATACAGGGAAGCCCACTGTACCTACAGAATGATCAGAAGAATTAAAAAAAGCATAGTTTGAGTGGAAATAAGGGTGATTAAGAGAGTAACTAGCAGAGTAGCTCTAAGCTATATATTGATATATTAGTCAGGCCTCTGATTCTGCTGCCACTAACTCAGTTAGCAAAATTTTAGAGTGCTTGAATATATCAGTCGCCAAGTAAAAAGCTAACTGAAGTGGATTTTAGCACTCTAAAAGCTTACCAAAAGTATTGTGCCTAGGTTTTAAAAAGAAACCATACACCGAGCTTGTTATTTGGTATCTCAGCATGAAAGACAACATGTAGCCAGACACAAACCACATTCCCCTACTTTTCAAGACTGCTTAAAATTTATTGCCCATTAAACATTTGTTTTCTCAGTCTTTAGTGGAAACCACAGCATTGTAAACATTGTCGGTGAAAACCGCTATGTAGAGTTCTGACAAAAGCTTCACTCAGGTGTGAGATTCAGCAGACTTTCTCAGGGAACCAGCTGTGAGTTTGATCATAAAAAACAAGCCCAGGTAATGAAACACTAAAATATCAGGCTGCTGGAGCTGTAAAACTGTGCAGGTCAAGTGTATCTAATGTGGTGGTGGTGATTCTCCCACACTTTTATCTTCTACACCCTGGAAGAGGTGAATAAAATAATTAGACTGAACAGCATCATGGCCTAAATCAGTTCAGATCAAGCTTGAGCTTCAGGACTTGGACATTCAGCCAGGCACAGAAGGGAAGTGACCAATTTCTCACCTGCAGCATGTAGGGCCTCTATAATTCGCCACGGGGTAAAAAGGAGCCAACTCACCCTTCAGGCAGAGGGAGATGGGGATATCCCTGAACTAGGAGTGCCTCTGGCTCAGGAGGGCTGTGATATGAATGATTTATAACTTTTTGTGCTTTGAAAATAGGGAAAGTCTTGAAAATAGGGAAATTCAGGACCTCTCTGCATCCATGGGATCAGAAGATCAGTTTTTGTCCTTAGAAATATACTTTCTTTTTTTTGAGATAAAAATGGACAAAATGATTGAGTTCACTTGAAAATGATCTATTAAATAAAGGTGAAACTTAACAAGTTAAAGGAGCATTAACTCTTGATCCCTTTTTAGACTTTGAGCCCAGGTCTAAAATGGAATTTCCTAGAGCAGAGAATGAACCAAACTGTGTTTTGGATACTGCTTCATAGAAGCTTAAGTGAAGATGCATACATAAATAGAGCATATTGTTGGTTTTCTATGTATATTTTGTTTGTGTATGTGTGCGTATATATATATGTGTATATATATATAGGAGTGTATGACTCTTTAATTATGCTTGTAAGAAAAAATAGATTGGTATTTTTATCAAAGGTATTATAATATGGTCATTATAAAATGATCCAGAAATGTAGCTAAAAAGCTGTTTCTATCTGCTTATAAAGCATTTATTTTCCTAAAACTTCTGAATAATATAGAAGGGCAGTGACATTTTCTATCTTAAATTATTCTAACTCTTATAAATTTATTTTTAAAATAATAAAATAATAATTTCATTTCAAAAATGTATCAGAATGTGTAAAAAGTCTTGTTATTTGAATATGCCAATATTGAAAGCAAAATGAAATAAAAATGTCCTCCTCTTGAATTTCTCTTTAGGTATGCAAGTAAGCCTGACTCCTTCAACACTCTAAAAGATATGGAAGAATTGCAGTTCATAGATATTTGGCTACTGATTTAACCACTAATGACATGGTAAGTAACTTCTTATTGATAGCAACTTCATCAGTTCAGTAAATCTGAATATTCATGTGAGGAGTATGACTGAAGCAGGTTCAAAAGCCCACAGTGACATACAGATATATATTGATGTTACTGAAGAACTATGGATAGTTAAATTTTAGCACTAGAGAGGATGTTTCCGCAGAAATGGGCCTATTTTGTCAGCTGAATGCACAATGGTCTAGTGAAGTTCCGTGTTCTGTGGGCAAGGAGACCCAGTTTCTAATAATTTTGCAGGATGGCCAGAATAATTTTTCTAATTGTTCTAGAGTTTTAATAGATAGTTAGCATGTAATTCTTCTTATTTTTAAATAGCAGAAGTAATTATTGCTACACAGGTGGAGGAAGCAAAGTCTTTTATTCTTGACAATTTTCCTAACAACACGGGCATATCCATAGTGTTTTTGAAGAACATAATGATACAAGACTGGTCTACTGAAGCATTAAATATGAGGGTAGAAACAAGGTAGGAGGAACTGGTTTTGATTTTCTCTAAATTACATAGCCATAAATTCATTCAATTCAGGTATTGCACTGGTGTAAACAAGAGAAGAACCAAGCTAGCAATCTTCAAAATGACAAATACATAACTAATTAATTCTATATTATTATAATAATTCTTGTATGTATAGGATAGACAGAGAAGTTCAGGGATTTGCCCAAGGCCACAGATAGAGCTGGAAATGCACCAAGAATTAAAACACAGGAAAAACTGATTATCATTCAGTTCATGCTTCCTATAGACTGTCTGGTGAAGACCATATGTGGCCCTTTCACTTATTTAGGAAGACCTGTCTAAAAAGGATATGACATGCAAAAATCAAACTAATATACAAATATTGTAAATAGTGAATTAACTTTTACTACATTTTACAGTCTTTGATAAAAGTATACCTACTAAATAGGTCATGTAAAGACTTTGCATTGTCAGCACACTGATTATTGTACATATTGTTCTTATAGTTGATACTATCAAGAAAGAATGTGTCACTGAGTTTCATCTTTTAGATGGAACATGGAAAAAATAACAAATCAAAAAACTGATTAAACCACACTAAAATGAACAATGGGGAAACATTACATTTTCAACATAATTAAATGATGAGTGTTAACATATATTGTTAACATATATATGTGTTATATGTATAATATATGCACACATACACACGTATATTTGCTGCAGTATGTATGCAATAGTAATGATTTTATCGCCTGCAACATCAGGATAATAAAGTCTATAATGCGGTTCTAGCTGTATAAAGACAGATCAAAGATTCAAACCAGGTGTGGCTCCAGAGTTTCATTGCTCAAGGCTAATTATTCACAAAAAGTCCCCACCTTAGAAAGTTGTCTAGCAGGTTTACCTTTTGGCTTGTAGACATTTTACAGAAGACACTACCTAAGCTCAGCTATTTTGTATGACACACTACTGCATCTGAAACAATTTCACAGGTTTTATGAGATATTTAACCAACTGCAGATTACACATGAACATAGTTTTCTTTCCCAGAAGTGAATAGGAATTTCCATGAACTTTAGCCTGCACTGAGTTCTCATTAAAACTAATTTCTGTGAATGGGCAAAAAACACTATAGCATAGAGCCTGCTGAAACACCTACCTTGATAAAAAGCAAGCCTACTAAATAACACATATTCTGAACATCACCAAGATATGCAAAACATTACACTACATAGAACAACAACAACAGAAGTCCTTTAAGAATGCATCAACTGTCAATGTAGTTTAAAAGGTCTGTCTTTTAGAGACCTTTTTTAAGGAGAGGCTATATCTTTATTTGCTTATGACTCATCAACCGTGATCAAGACTGCTCCAGTGTGTCTCATAAAAAAAAAAAAGAAAAAGAAAAAAGAAAAAAAGAAAAGATTATTGCAATCGTCTATCTTTGTCATAGCTAAAAGGAGGATTAGCAAGGAAAACAATGTCACTTTTATAGAGACAAAAACTCTGTGTCATGGGCAGCAACTTAAGGCTAAAGTAGAAAAGACAATCCTGCTTCCTCTTGCAGTGCTCTGGATCTGTTCAACATTTTGTTCCAGATTTTTAAAATTAGACCATTCAGCAGCTTTGCTCAATTATTTGAGCAAGAATTCTATATGGAACACTAACTTTATTTCTCAGTAGTAACAACCCACTTATTAAAGTAGTTTCGAGTAGTTTATTTAAATAATTATTTTTTCCTAGCCATAGAGATTGTGGGAATACTGGTTCTGCCTGCCTCTGCTCGTTTGAAACACTGAATTTTTCCTCCTCACTGCACAGGTCCTTCTATATTTAGCTCTTAGAAAAGTCTTGATAGTGTTGAAAAGTACTAGCATCTGCCACATACAGAGTTTTCAAGAGATAAATGAACAGTCAATTTGCATGGATATTTGAATTTAACAGTAAAAGATGAGATTCTTACTAGGTAAAAATTCTCCTGGAAGATAATGCAATTTCCACCTGACTCAAAAATGAGTAGCAATTTTACACAAGAGGACATCTGAATAACTTTTAATCTTCAAGTAGTATTACAAACATCAATTAATTAAATACCCTTGTGAGGGTATTTAGGTATCATTATGTTTGTTTCAGGATGCAGATACTTTATTAGAGGAAAGAGAAATATATATGAGCGATTATATGAGCCTTTACTGGGATCAGGAAGGCTGGGTTTTTAATGCTATGTTCAGTCCACTGACTACACCTGCCATAAAATAACATGTCCACTTATTAAGGGCTACCCTGCATAGAGACAGAATGACTGGGTCACTGGACAGGATGCTCTTGTATGGCCACAGGCCACCAGAGCCTGGTTTCCTCTTTAAGGCAGGCAGGCAAATATCTCTTTCCCTCTGCAAAAACAATATTTTAGCCACTTAACTTTATTAGGTTGTTATAACACCCGTTAATAGGAAAATAGAAACCATTTCTGTGTTATGTGGCTTCACGAGATTCAGCCTTTTGAGAAGGCAGAATCTGTGTTGAAATGTCAATGCATCAAGAAGAAAGCTTTGTATGTTTTTTTTTTTAACAGTAAAAATAATGTTACAATAAATTAAAATACATTTTTTCAGGTCATTCTGATTTGGGGCTTGATTTTCCCCTTCATATTTGTATCAGATTAGAAGACCACAAAGATCCTTTCCTACTTACTGATAAATTCATTTCTTCACAGATTCCCGAAGTTAGAGTTCTATGCATTGTATAACTGGAAAAAATATCGTATTACTTAACTTTGGATGGCACTTTCTGAGAAGACCAGTGTATCTTTATGTTCTTTTTTTTAATTTAATTATATCATGTAGAAGGATTCAAATAACAGAAGTAACTTCATTTCCTTCCCCTTTTTACATGTTTATATACACATTCACTTCACCATGCTATGGCTGAGCTTTTGGCAAGGCTATTATTTTGTTGAAGCTCTCTGGAAAACAAGTTCAAAAAGATTCCTCATGATTTCATCAAAATATTTTTCTTTTCTTTTCTTTTCTTTTTTTTTCTTTCTTTTTTTCTTTTTTTTTTTTTTTGAAGTGACAGCAGGTTGGACAATGAAGTTGCCAGAGATTTTAAGAAAAGGTGCACGAGACTGGCTCGGTTCATCAGATCAGGGTTTCATCCAATAATATTATTTTAAATAAACAAGAATTTTGAATACATAATTATGATATCATTAACCTGTTTTTAACTATTTGGGTATTGTGAGTGATGTGAGACTTGTGAGTGGTGGTTACTTAAGACAGATTTAAACACTGCTCTCAGGAGGTCTCATAGCAATGATGTAGGTTGTTGCTATGGATTTTGATGACCACCTGCGATCCTCAATGATTAAAATACAAATTATTGCAAAGAAGTCATATGTATGGTGATCTGAAATTTGATTACAGACTATTAGTTATTTTATATTAATTAATAGTATTTTTTTATTCAATCAAACCTACTCACTTAAAAACTGTATAGAAGGAGTTGCTGTCACTTGATGTCATATCATCAGTGAAGGCTTTTATTGCCATTATCTAGCAGCATAAAGCTGAACTAATTTGTAGTGCATGCTAAGTAAGGAAATTAGATATGAACTGCCTCACCTTGGGCTCGTATACGTGTGGAATATCATAAACTGCGTCCTGGTAACTCCACTGAGATGAGTGGGATTAAGTAAACACTAAATAAATAGTGTTTGTAATAACATATACATTATTTAATTTAAATAAATAAAAAATACATAAAACATCATAACAATATGACACAATTTGCTGCTGGTGTTGTTCACTTCTTCCCCTAGGAAAAGGGAAAGGAGGGAGGGGAAGAGGCAGCAGAGAGCTCTCTCCAGGACACAGTGCCTCCTGAGGGTACCCTCAGGTGAGCTGTAGCTCACTGGCCAGCCATGGCTCAGAGATCTGTCCTGAAATGTTTGTCAAACTAGTATGGAAATGCTAATAAGGAGCCACTGATGTAATGCCTAAACATGTGAGCATATATAGCTCACTTGTGCATACATGACATTAGAGACAGAAAATCAAACTGAGGAATTTTGAACACTGAAGTCTTCAAATATGATGCGAGATTTCTGATTTTCTTTTGAAGCTGTGTATTTGGCAGGGGAGAGGGGGAAAAGCTAATGCAGAAAGAGAAACCGTGGGCTATACGAATACGAACTTAGGGTTTTCAGGAACTTTGCAAATATTTAAGAAGTTAAAGCTAGTAAATAAGAACCAGAACGTTAATTTTTTGTGAGCTTCTGCAGATGACACACCTTATTTTACCTGATTATTATATAAATCATGAACTATGAAGATAATTGCTTTCCTGGCCAAATGACAAAGGAATTCTTATTTCCAGTATATGCCTTGTTGAATGCCAAAGGCATTGTACATGCTAAGGCTAATGCTTTGTTGTATAATAGACACCTACTGATTAGTAGTTCTCAAGCTTAATTTGGTTATGGTATGATAAATTAGGGAGTGTCTTTCTTAGTAAAACTGACATATTTTTCCCCCCCCACTGGAACTAAAATAAATCTGAATTTCCAATACAGAACCTCCAGAAAATTTAATTAGATTGAAATTAAATGACCTCTCGCATTTCATATACTTGACAATTTTTTAAACGGTTCTGATCTTCTCATGTTTCAATGCTTTGCCCATCTGACTGTTTTCCAAAGTTACATCAAGCAACATGGCTGCCAGGCTCACGTGTGGCTCCTTTTTCTATACTTTTCCTGGGGGTAAATTATACAATTTTCTTTACATTCTGCTGATGTTTTTATTTGCCCTGAATGATTTGTCTTCTATATGAGATACACACATTTCTCTAGTTTGAACCCTAGCAAGGGGGAGGAAACGGAACAATGGATTTCCTTGGGGAAGGTTTCTGAGAAGGCTGAGGCAGCAGTGTCGTTATAAAGGTGGGGGATGGTGGTTATATCAGTGGTGTCTCACTGGCAACTGAGGATGAGAGAGAGCACAATGTCTGCTGCTGGCGTGAGACAGGACTTTGTGTTTTGGGAGAAAGGGAGGGGGACAGAGGGAGAGGAAAGAGCTTTACATCACCTCAGACATCAGTCCAGCAGCTGCCCAGCAATTAAAGGAGAGAGGCACATGTAAGTGGCTGTTGTGTTGTCTAGATATGTCTATCTTATGCTTGATAAAATAAAGATAGATGAGCTTTTAATCCTTATTAAAAATGTACCTGACTTCTCCAAATCAAGTCTACCTTTTAAAAAAGGAGCTATACAGCCTTAAAACCTTTGAGATTAAGGGTCTGAGAACAAACAAGCATTTGGAAACTGGGTCCAGCTTAATGTGGCTGCGCTGGGAAGTCCCATGTCCATAGATCTGTACCAGTCCGGAGTCTGGGCCAGACAGGCAATCACAGTAAGGTCCTGGGGTCTACTCAACTGAGCGGATGCTGAGGAACCTGGTGGACCCCCACAACCACACACAGCAATTTGGTATAAAAAGTTTTGAGATTAGTGGTTTGATACATAGCTGCATCTATCAGTTACCCCTGGACAAGACTAAATGATTTCATATGTAGCAATCTGCCTAGAGGACACTGGACAACTTTCTTAACTAATATGTGCAGATGGCATACTCAGTTGTTACCTGGCAGCTCTGTTTCGGTGGATCAAGCCTCGAAGGACACTATGACTCCATGGCTAGAGTTGTGATCCTCTGCCTTGTTTTTGTGTCGCTACATTAAAGAGAAAAACAATTTAAGTTTTCACTTGTCATTATGCTTGTAGCTATTTCTCAACGTTGCCAGTCCTGTGCTGCCCACTTACCCAGTGGTACATCATATAGAGACTGCAATCCCTGTTGTAAAAAGCGTCAGGAGCAAAAAGCTATTTATTTCCTTTTCCTTGAGCTGGTGTGCTGGATAGGAGCTAAATAAGCTCTGAATATCCTCACTAAAGCATAGTAAATGAAGTACAAGGAGCCAAATTGCTACAGCAAATATGCAAAATACATGCCAGAGCAAATGCCTGTAACTTGCGAAAAATATTTGTGCAAGCAAATAAGGGGCTCTACAGGAATCAAAGCACTGGGAGAGCGAAACTTTACACCACTCTCTGTGACGTGTTTGCACTGTGGTGTTTATGTGGGAGTAGTTACCAAAGATCAAAGGTCACATTTCAAAAGAGGAAAAGGATAATGTATTCACCTTATTATTCCCATTTAGCTAAAAGATAAAGATAACTGTTATTTATATAGTTTATGGATTGTGTCTTTGTGAGTCTCTCACTCAAAACCCACAGGCATTAAATGACAGTGCCCACCTTAAATTTAATATCCTGTGAGGAAAGTATAATTCTTATAATGGAGAGCAGGTGTTTATTAGGTGTTCCTACCATTGCTGGCCTAATATTATAGGAATATCAAAATCACATTGAGTCAATACTTGAAGTGGTGATATTCCTGTAAAGGAGGTTGTAAATCATACCTTAACATACACATATGTCTGTATATATTTCAGGTTGGCTTCTATAAAAGACAAGCATTGGATCAGAGAAGATATCAAAGAATTATTTTAACTATTTGTTAGTTTTTAATATGGGAGTTGTTAAAAGAGTGAGTGATTAAGAAGAGAGAAACAAAGACACAAGTTCCTAATGCCCAAATGATAAATATATGTAAGGCAGAGTCCTTCTCTAGTCTTATGCTAGTTACTTAACTTCATCAAGGAAAGCTGACTTCCCTCTATATCACATCTATTCAAGCTTTGACTTAATTTCTTGTAAGACTAGAAACTATAGGTATATAGTAGGAAGAATGCATCATCTACTCTCTCCAAGTACAAACCAAATACCTTCTGTCATTCTTTCTAAATAAATGGTTTAAATCCTGAAAGTGCCATTACAAATGCTCAGAGAATTATCCAGATTTACCCATTAAGCAAGCAGACAGTTTCTACACCCGACTTTCTAAGACTGTCACTTGGCTGAAGGCCATGGGACACATATAATGAAGCCTGAATAGCCAAGAGGCAGAAGAAGTCAGAAGCGTTGCTAATAAGCAGGACTTGACGATGTGTCCCAGCTGTCTATGGTCCCATTTTGACGGAACAGCTGGCATGGGCATGCAGCTGAGCTGAGAAATCACCCAGAGGCCCCTGCTGACTCGCTTCTACTTAAATTGTCATGCTGAGGCCAGCCCATTCCTTCCTCCTTCACTTTGGGGCTCAAATGTAATGAAAGCCATTAAAGAACTGCAGTCATTCAAATATTTATTAGAGGTTGAAGAAAGAATGAGTAAATCAGGAAAGGGCAGGGAAAATTTGTTGTTTCAAACAGAAAGCTTGCATACAAAAAAAAAAAAAAATCTCCAAAACAACAACAAACTTTGCATGTCTATAGTACCTGGACACCAAAGGTCTCCAAGTATTAAATAACTATTTAATAACTGAGAAAGACTTGCAGCATGATCTGAGTTTGTTAAATTTATCTTCCTTGACAAATACAGAAAGAAAACAGAACTCAAAACCTGTCTGCATTCAATATTTAGACAAACATGTCGACAAATGTCTACTATACTGTCATTAGTACTGCTTTCCTCATAAGCCACAAATAATTGTACAGTTCTTCTTCCACAAGAGCTAATTCTCACTTCTCAGCATTCTCCTTAAGTGATGAAGACAGGACATCTGAAATGCCCATCATCTGCCATCAGAAACAATTACTAATGCTATTTATTTAAAATGTAGCTAAGGTACAGAATAATGAATCAATCCTGATAGAAGTGAATATCCGATACTTTGTTTTATGTATCAGAATGTTGCACCAAATCTGTTCAGCACAGAGATATTGTATTTGTTTGTTTAAAATTTAGAAAGCATACCGGATAGCACGTGTGATGCAATGCAGCATGTGTAGTGATACCTGAGGTAGTACATGTGTTCATGTGCACATGACAACACCATGAAGAAATACTAGATAAAGTTTTGAAACTGCACTGCTTTTCAGCTAATTAGTTAGAATGCAATGTGCCACTGATACAGTTATCAGTGCCAGCTGAGTCATTACTAGTCCAGATTTTTGCTCTGTTGCACTGCATAGACCTCCCTTAAATGTTATACAGCTAAATTATTTAGGTACTTTTACAAATTTTCCAGTTCTCTGTACAGTCACATATAATCTCAAGCAGATTCATGTTGAATAAATGTGAAAATAGTCTTTGTGTAAAGAATATGTGTAGAATAAATAAGTAAACTATAGATCTGCTGCTTGGTCTAAGCAAGGTTGCTTGCAGAGACCAAGCTTTCAGATTGAAGTCATAATCCCAAGGCTGTACAAAGAGAATTTTTTGTACCCCTTCCTTGTCTCTTCATTGGAGGGAGGGCTGGAAGATGGAAGGAATAACAGAAAACGTTTTCCATTACCTTCCTTGGTTTGAGCGTGGTCAGGCTCTGCATGTTCTCATATGATTTGAACTGGGACCCTTGACGTCAAACATTTCTTACTCATTTGACACCCTTATTAGAGGCCACTCCAAGGCATTCTCTGTGGCACTCTACTCACTCTTTGGAAAAAAATAAGTTGTAATGATGACTGAGATATAAATTACATTCAAATTATTTGGCTTGAATTTATCTTTATCCAATATTTTAAGAAAGATTAGGGTTGAAGGCTGGACTAGGATCCAGATGACCTGACTCTTTTCCTGTATCCTTCCAGTATGGTCTGCCTCCTTGGAAAAGTCTCTTCGCAGCTCCGTACTTTGATTTCCCTCCTTGTAAAACTGACTACAGATATTTCTACCCCTTGTGAGACGGTTCAAGGAAGTTTCAGGAGAAGGATGCTATATAACGAACAAAGAGACACAAGACAGTAAGTAACCTTATATCAAGATTATTAACAGATGTTCATCAGTCAGTAGTCACAGTTATCAGTGTGATTATATGAAGATCCAGCAATGCTTGTCTTTATGACTGCTTTCACTCACATTGTAGGAAGAATGCATTAATCTGGCATTTTTAACAAATTTTTTTTGTTCAGAACAGTTGACCTATTTATTTTGTCTGCTTGGGTGCAAAAATGAGACAAACAAATAAAAATGATGGGAACAACAGAAGTGGGAAAACAAGCAGCATTTCTTGATGTTTATCACCACTTGGCCCTCTGCTTCTTTTCCGATAATGCCAGCTGTGGTATGCATGTATCTCAATGTACCTGTTCACCTCTTCATTTGCTTATACTATTCTTATCCATATCTTCTCCTCCTATGTATACGTTATTATATAAATAGCTATGAGTTAGCTACTTTTCTGTGGTCTACCCATGCTCTTTAATAGTAAGCTGTTCAAGTTCCAAAGTAACTAGCTGATATTAGAAACAACAGCAAAACTCTCTCAAAATAAGAAATCACGGATATTTAGAGAGGAGCCTCTGCAACCTTAAGCATGGACTGTTTTGAGTGTTTACATTCCTTCAAAAAGGAACTCATGCTTCAAAGCCATGTAATCTCTTACAAGGTTTTTGGGGAAAGTTAGCAAAATTGCACTGTTAAATAATTGTGAAGAGACTGAAAAGAATTACATGAGAATAGACATTTTAGAGGGAGTGACACTGTATTACCAGTAGTTATTACCCATAAAGACATCAGCAAAATATTTGATAACTGTGCTCTCCATAAAGGAAGAGATGAAGTAAATTTGCACCAATGAACACATGATAACCTTCCATAATAATCTTGCAAAGAATGTAGCTAGCAGCAGTAAATGGAACAGAAAATGTGTAAGAAAACAGCTATATGGAGTGGAATTTTTCGAGCTATAACTCATGGCAATGGAATGAGATTAATTACTATTGCTCTATTTAAAGGTCATGTTGAGAAAGACACATTGTTTTCTCATAAATACATTCACAGGCATATATGGTTTTGACTATCAAGTAGACTGGCCCAAGGCGAGCTAATTGCAAATTGGACTATTATTGGCAATTCAGTGATATAGTTAGAGCATGGAAAAGAAAATGATAGCTAGGACAAATATATTTAACATCAGCTACTTGGAATGTGTAAAAACTTTTTCTTTTCATTATATGTAGAACATACTAAGTAGAAAATGAACAACATTTAGTATATAAAATAAAGTATACTATTTGGTTATAAGAATGTGGAGACTGACTTTTCTACTTTTAAGTTCTGTGAGAATTTACAAATAAAAGTCGTTTTTGGCAGTATATGAACTTCTTTGCTCTATAAACATGAAACATTGGTTGCTTTCCAACTCACCTCCCCACAAACCTCCTTCCGTGAAGGACACATATTATTCAACAATAATCAAAAGCCCTTAGATCTCAGTACTATCTCCATCTTTTCTCTGCGTGGCAATGCACTTGAAATGCACAGGAGTCATTTCCAGCTGGTCTGTCTTTTGTCATCTCAATCTCATGCTCAAGGCACTATTAGTTGTCTCTTATATATTAATTAATATTTCTATCTGCTCCATCTTCTCTACCAACTCTTGGTGAACCGGATTCTTGGCCTCCTGTTTGTCTAATAATACAAAAATGACTCTAAATGATTAGGATCCACACAGTGAAAACACATTCCTAAAGTTTTCACATGCATATTCTTCATCCTATGAGTTACTTCTAGACTTTCTTCTGCAGTTCTTATTATCATTCCTTTAAAGGTCTTTTGCTCATTATCCATATCCTTCATAAATACCACACAATCTTCTGACTGATTCTTAATTGTTGCCTGACTGATCTTCTGACTGAGGCTTAATTACTAGGATTTTTCAATGTTTATGATAGACTAGTATATTTTGGTGGGATCTTCATGGTGGCTTTATCTCTCTTTTACCAACAGAAAAGCTGGGAAAGGATCCTGGAATGCAGGGACCGATACTCAATGGCTGCTGGGGAAGAGACAGACAGTTGCTCTCTGTTTGAGCCATCCTTTGGTCAGAGCAGCAACACAAGGTGCTCCAAGCAAAAAGCAGGGATCAGCTGCTCGAGCCATATCAGCTGCTGGAAAAGTCAATCCCCATACTATCGAGTCCATACAAAGTAATTGCTGGCAGTCATGTGCCTCCCAGCAGTGTGATTACTTGGCAGTCTCCTGACCTAAACAGTTTCCTGTTTTGCCTAAGCCTAAAGCCATCCCTGAATCCAAATTCCCAGTTTGGCAGATGATGGGACGAATAGGTATGACAAAGGCTCAGTGACATTATGGACAGGCCTAGAGTCAGGCTTTTGGGTGTCTATGGGTCTCTACTAATAGTGATGTAATGACAGAGGGATGTAGCTATCAACAGCATATGCAGCAAGTGAGGGAGAGCTGGAGGATTCTGTGTATATACATACAGCATCAATTATTTCCTGCATTCTTCTGTGGCTGTAGCTGTATGTAACTTGTTGTAACTGGAATGCAACTTTTTTTATCTGAAAGCACTTAGGGCCAATGCATTGATCCACATGTAGCGGAATGAAAACCAACCTTAAAAACATAGTAAACAGCACCAAATATTTATAAGTATTTAAAAATATTGATAAATAATTGATCAACAGACAGAAGGAGCATACAGAAAATAAATTCTTTGTAAGAAATTCCACCTTTCGTATGACTAGCAAAAGGTAGTAAACTTCTCATGAAGTTCTGATCAATACCAAAACAGAGTGGCCACATATCAATAGAAAACAAAACAAAACAAAACAAAACAAAAAAACATTAGCTCATTCTCTTCCCTCTCACTCTAATAACCATCCAGTCTGAGCTTAGAAGCACCAATGAATTTTAGTGTCTGTTGTCAATCCAGCTTCCTTGCTCACTTGTAACCTGCAGGGCTCCTGGAAATCATTTCAATGACACACCCAAAACATAGGAAATCTACCATCCACAATTCTTCACTTTCTTTCCCAGTCTTCCCCTTCCCTTCTGCACATGCACCTACTTCTGTATTTATTTTCCCTGAAGAACAAAGTTGAGAAGAAGAAATAAGACTTCTAAGAGATGAGATATACATAAAGAAAGGTAGGTTCATGTGGCTTGGCCCTTCAGAACTGATTCCAAGTTTCAATATAAACAAATCTATAGACCTTCTTACAGCATCCATTACATAGTGCACCAGAGGATAAAAGATTTTTTTTTAAAAAAAACATGTATTTCCTTACTTCCTATTTATATAAATTCCTTAAGTTGGGCCTGAGTTTTCCTGGAGGTATGAGGAGATATGTTTAGAGAATCTTCTCTCCAGAGAAAGGTCCCTAGAGTTTAGACAGTAATTTAAGAAGTCCTGGACAGTGTTGCAGCTGATAGATATGTATGTGTTTCATATGAACTGTAATCAATGCAGGCTCTTTTTTTAGGGGCAGGCTGACATGTCCATCAAGACATGACAGAAGGGGAAAAAAAAAAGATTTAGAGATTTCAAATTGCTTATAACTGGGTCACATTAATCTGTGATAGCTAACAAAACAACAATAGGAACATATTGCTATTGTTATCATTCTTCTTCTTCTCTTCTTTTGATCCAGCCTATTTAGCTGTACCACGCTTTAGATTACACTGTACGTGCTCCTACTGAGAGGCTGTGTTTATCCAGGAGTTTGTGCAGCAGCAGTCCAAGAGCCTTGATATGCACAAGGGACTTGAATTTACTTAGTAAAATAAATCATCATGTATACGTCTTTTGGTGGTTTTTTTTGTTTGTTTGGTTTTTTTTGTTTTTTTTTTTTTTTGAAGCATGCAGTCTACAGTATTTCAAATCTAACAATACCTGTGATGAAAAGTTATTGGCACCCCCATCATTGTGACTAGGAACTAATGAAAGCTAGTCTGGATGTGGAAAGACAAATTATTAGGACAAGATCCAGCCCTGAGAAAACTCTGAATCAGGTCTGTGAGGTCCTATCTGAGGTCTCCGTAAGAGATTTCTTGGCACACAAAACACAGATTTGGAGGAGGAGTGGGTAGTCTCCATTTAACAGTAAACATTTAAATATTTTATGTTGTGTTTTTTGGAACAGGGATTCAAAGTTCAGTCTCCCAACGCCCAGCCTAGTGTGCAAAACAGCAGTCTCTTGGAAAGTCATTCTTAACCTCTGTCCGCAGATGGTTAATAATAACACTGGGCACCCTCATGAAAAGTGTAGAAATGAGCCAGAAGATGGATTTAAATGCATATTCCCCTTACTCACTTACTAGAGTAAGTACTACAGCCAATAGATGGCTGGATTAAACTCTACCTTCACGAGTTTTGTGAGAAAGGACTGGTTTAAGCATCAAACTTCAACAGGAGACTCAAATAGCAATGGATGGCTTCTTAATCCTCTTCAGAGTCAGGGATTAATCTATAAGCTTCCCTCCTAAATATTGCTGAGTAGTCAGTTTAGGCAGCTCCCTGATTCTAGTGTTGGTTCTTCAGGATCCTCATGTAAGCTCAAACGCTTTGTCCATACATGCTATGGGAAGCTTAGGCATTTAGTTTAAGGGCTATGTGTTCTATTGCTGATAAAATGGCTAAAAATGAAGTCCACCACCTTTTATGCAATTTGGGTTACATGAGTACATTTCTTATATTTCTGGTAGTTAGGAACTGTTGCCGAAGTTCACGGTAGAACTGATGCTGACTTCAGTGGTGCAAGGCCAAGTCCCAAAGGCACATTTACTTGAGTTTTCCACTGAAGCATGTCCTGAGATGCAAGAACTTTCATGGAGATTGTGAATAAATGAGCACAACAGACTGCTTAGCGTCTACAGAGTCTATAGGGCTTAGCCCACACAAATCACAAAGTAAAGAAAGGGTAAGTGAACCTCACTCATCAAGTGTTCCTTTGTAATGAGACAGCTAGTCAAGTCTCCTTTGACTAAAAGCTTTATTACAGATTGTGTACTATCTGTATGGACCAGAAGGCAGGAAAAGTCTTCTATTTAGTTTGCTGTGATTGTTTACTATAGGAATCTTTGCTGTTATCTGCAATGATCCCTTCTTGAGGAAGTAATAGGAGAGTAGGACTGGTGATCAAAATTGGTTGTAGTGTAATAAATAGAGAAAGACAAAAAATGACAAAATAAAATTAAACATTTTATGGAGCCACACTTTAATTTTGTAATTAAAAAGCATCATTTAATCATTAATCTTGATTAAAAAATCAGTTTCCCACAGGCCAGCTTCATGGGGTAGAACCGTTCAGAGGCCTGAACACATTTGGTTTAAGTCCAGCAGGCATAGTACTGCTGTCACCCAACCTGCGACACAGAACAGAGATCGGTAAAACCTAGGTGATCTGCTGTGAACTACACTCCCCTGAAGAAGCTTTTATTTTCCCACATTACTGGATCTCTTATTTTTCTGTCATCGGGCTGGTGCATTCCTGCTATTGGGTGACCATAACTGGACTGCAAGAAACACAACTATGGTATTGGGCCCTAGGTATAATATCAGTATATCATGTTACTGCTGTGCATCTGTACTATGGATTTGATTGTAGATATCCTCATGGCACTCATACTGTACACAGCTGGATAACTTCAAGAGATGATGTCTCATTATTCACTAGGTAAAACTGCAGTGGGGTTAGCCCTTTCTTGAGCCACACTGCAGTGAACTGATTATAAGAAAAGGATGTGTGATTTCAGTATGATACCTACAATTCATTCCTTAACAAGGAAGTTACAGTTTCAGATGATTTCACCTACAGTCTGTACAGACCTGTCAAGTCACATGTGCTGAGTAAAATGCTCACTCACCCTTTTGGCCCCCACCTCAGCCTGTCCTCATACAGAGACTGCCTCTGCTTTTGGAGCACACCCCATGCATCACAGGCAGCTGACAACTGTTATCAGCTCTTCCCCCGGGGAACACCCCGCTGTGCAGGTCCTGCCTTATCACAAGCTTATCCAGCATGATTCCAGTATCTTGCAAAATCCCATTGCAACATATTCAACAGCTCCTCTTGCTGCAGTGTTATTTACCTTCCTCTAAATAGACACAACTTGCACATGAGTTGGGAAGTAAATACAATCCTGCCTCCATTTAGTCAACTTTCTGTCTGTCTTGGAAGGTCACTCATGCCTGAGAGGAGTGTACTGAGATTATTACATTCTGTAAAATATTAACCCCATCTTCTAAGCATATGGGGAAATTCAGTAGATTTTTTTGCTGATTCAAAGCAGAATACTTTTTTTAATTGTTCTCTCTGTTACTCTCTACCTGCAAAGAAAACTTGACTTAAATGACATATCCTTACTAATTCATTCCTAGCTTGTATTTTCAACAATTTTTTTCCATTGCTAATCTTTCATATATGCATGGGTGGAGTACTCATGGCAGCTCAAACCTGTTTAACAAGAAAGAATCTACTGCATAAAGGAAGTATGTATCTCCATTACCACATTTAAAAACTATAATTGGTAACATATTCTGGAGTTTTAGATTGATTTCAAGAACTTTTCGGTAAGTTTTCATTATGCTCTTTTATTTAGAGAAAACTTGTTCGTTGACGCTGAATATTTCTGAAGAAGTGTGTCAACTTCCTAAAATTTTGTCAGGCACAGGATATAGTCTCTTATACTGAGATTGCTATGTCAGATTAATTTACTGATCCAAAATAAGGATATTCAACCTTTTCTTGTATTGCTTAATTAATTTCTTCCCTGATAATCATGCAGGTTAGGAGAAATATTGAAGTTGTCATAGCAGTGTGATAAAAGACATAGACAGTCCAAACAGCAATTCATATGATTGGAAATGCAAACTTTAATCTTCTTTACTTTGTATTGTTCAGATTTTCAGTCATAATGATAGCTGATAACATTTTTTGTCATTGTTTTCCTTTCCTGAATATTGCATAGAAATAAATGAACACTCATTAAAATATATATTCCTTGTGGACTCCCTGAATGAATTTTTAAGCTTGCTATGGACTACAACTAAGGAAAAATAGCAAAAAACACATGCCATAGCTTTAATATTATGGAACAATCCAGCAATCAACCCAATAAGCACAACAATGTCTAAATTAAAAACACACTTGTAAAATATACGCAGCATTTGGTTTTATTCAAGCAGGGTGTGCTTTGTTGAAAATTCTCTATATAGTTGAGAAGGTCATGCAATATTATGATCTAGAATAAATTGACTAAATTAATTAAAGCAATTATGGTTAGGACAAGCATATGAAATATTTAATTTAAAAAGAATAGTCTAGTTTTTGGGACAAATCTCTGTTCCTTGAATAAAAACTGAAATAGAATTGTGTTATAATTATAGGACAAAAATAGGATAAACTTTATCTGCTCATTATAATTCTAATAGAATTATAGAAAGCTTAATAAAAAATTGAGTGAAATTCTCCCATCATTCCCTGCACATGAAGAGCCAGCTCAAGCCAGTTTCTCTCCTATTGACATTCTCAAACAGCCTGCCAGATACTTTGGCTGAAATCGTGGCTGAAATTCCACTAATAACTTTTCGAATAACTGATCACCAATATATGGTGAAGAGGCATGGTCAGCAGCCCTTTTCTGGAGGCGTTCTCTCATTGCACGCCTTGCTTTCCTGTAGCCCATGCAGCAAGCAGGCTCAGCTGAGCCATCACCAGAGCATGGTCTGCTTTAGCATGACACAACTCACACTGCTGCTTGCAGTTGGACTACTCTGGTCTGTTAAGATCTATGACTCACTCGTGTCTATGTCCCTGTTTAATATATTATAATAAATTCTTTAGTGAGCTGGAGTTGAACTGTTCTAGACAGCTTATATTAACATGACTCATTATTATCTAAACGTTCAAAGGTAGAACTGGATCTATGTTGTCTGGTTTCAGCATAGTCAAACTCAACTTGCAAACATACATTTGCCTGGAGGCGTATATCACTTAAAAACAAACCTGAATTTGCTATGCCAAAAGTAGTATTTGCTAGTCAGTCCTAAATTTCAAATCCTATCTTATAATAAGAAATAGTAAAGAATTAAATGTTCTATTAAATTTGAACTCTAAATTTATTTGAAAAATATTTGTTTTGATTATCAGAGTCCTGCTTTGTCCCTGCATAATTTATACTGTATGCAGTCCTGTTCCTCCCACACCTCAAAAGGGATGTAGTAGAGCTGTAACAGATCCAGAGAAGAGCAATAAAGATGATCAAAGCTATGGAACAGCTTCCAAGGAGGAACAATTACATGGGCTAGGGATCTTCAGCTTAGAAAACAGACAATTGAGGAGATATAAAAAATGAGGAGTGGCATGGGAAGGGTGAATAGACATCAGTTGTTCATCCTTTCATTCAATACAAGAAGTAGTGACATCAGAAGAATTTGCAGGTGGTAGGTTCAAAACAAAGAAAATGAGGTGCTTCTTCACGCAACATGTATTAAGGTTAAGCACCACTTGCCAAAGGCTTTTGTGAAAGCTAAAGGTTTAAACAAGATGAAGGACAAACTGGAGAAGTTCATGGAAGAAAAATCCACAGGGTCACAGAATACACAGAGCTCATAGATTCCCTCAGTTGCAAATAATCACTTATAATATTTGGGAGAAGTATCACTAAATGCTTGCCCTGTTTTTATAATTTTTCACTAAGTATCCAGTTTTGTCCACTGTCTTGGTCTGGTCCAGCACAGCTCCTGTGTTTTGTGTTCATTAATTGACCATCATTAATATGTATGTAGTACATCTGTAGTACATCATCTCTCAAGATTTGTTCCCAAAGAACATTGCAGAAAATCTGATGGAGTATAAATAAAATATGGATGAATACAGTGTGATCTACATTAAAAGCAAAATGGAATACAAAATATTAGTCAAAATATCTATAGCTTAAATATACTTCAATATTTTTAGCATGCCTTCCATTGTAATATAAAGCATTAAGAGATTTTAATATTGCTATGGAAATATATTACAGGAGTATCTTTCACCATCAATGACATTACATGCCAAAACACATTTTTAAAAATGATTATCTGCTATAGCCATGAATGTATCTATTTAAAACAAAAGGAAAATGCACAAGGTGCATAATAAGGAATGAGATGGCAGACAATCATAGGCTGAAGAATCTGACCTGTGACAGAGGTCGTATTGCTAATTTTTATATGGATCTCATTGAGAAGCTCTGTGAGGAAATACTTGGTTCTGGCGGATCTGCTTTACTTAGACTGCAAAATTGATAGTACTTTTTAACTCATGGTTAATCTCATCTCTGTGGTCAGATGATTTCATATTTTCTTGGGAGATTTAGGATGAAAAGGAGACATAATATATGGACATTTTCTGGGTAATGTAAGTGAGTTATTGGTGTGAGCTCACTGCTACACTAAGCAAGACTGCGCGAACAAGTGTGAATCCAGCCAGCAAAACATGCGGATGTCAAAGGAGAGGTTTTGAGAGTCTTCCGTAAATGAAAGTAAAGAGCCTATGCCTCTTTTGCACCTTGCTTTCTTTGAGGAAGTGGGAAATACTTGTCTCAGCAACAGTGACTCAAACTCAACAGTAGCAAACAGATACAGACAGATTTATATAAACAAATGTATTCAATACAAATGGAGTACTTGAAACAGGATGTTGGCTGTGCTTTTTCTGTACTTTGCTATGCAATGAATGGCAGCTTCTTTTCTGTCAGTCATTATACCATTGGGCCACATTGCATTGGGCTCCAAATGACACACTCTGAAGTATCAAAGTCTGACTGCACTAATTGGAAACTCCTGATTGCTCCATGATTGCTCCAATAAGTGGGAAGGGACAGTGTATCAGCAATTCTGGGAGGAGCTGGGTATGAACGGCTGTTCACCTTCCAAAGTAACTGCACTTTAGTACAGTCACTTCCCTAACATGCCTTTTCTTTTCTAGTAGTTCACTTATAACATGCAACTGTAAAAGAAGCATTAGCTGAGATGCAGCTTACTTACTATAGAATAAAATAAATTACCATGAAAGGGAATCAAAAAGTCATAGCTAACTTCTGAGTACCTCTATTCTGAAGATACTGTGATACAGGTTGTAACTTACTTCAACTGGTATGTAGACTTGTACACTACTAACTGTCATAATAACATAAAATAGGAAAACACAGCAATGAATTTCTGAGGTATAGGTGGTTTGCTTTGTTTTTATACATGTATTTGGCAACATTTTCATGTTACTTTCTGATTTTAGTCCTGGACTGTGTGTCCTGTGCAGCTCAGATAATAGCCTTTGTTTTAGCCTCACAGATATTTAAAAACTGAGGCAGTGTGATCGAATAGTGCATAGTTATACTTGATGAGGATATTCCACTCACTGTGAATAAAGAGTTTTTAAAAATAAATATCTAATTAACGACATCTTCTAATAAAATTATTTTTACTATACCACTTCACCATTTTCTGTGGGCTGTCATCACGTCAAAGTTGAAGGAAACGAAACAATTGACCAGCTGTAATACAGCACACCGCCTCAAACTGGCCAACAGAATATACTACTGTCATCAAATAACCCATCAACAAATGAATGGCATCTTCTATTTTGTCTTAAGTATATTGTTCATCCAAAAAAAAAAAAAAAAGTCCACAAATGTTATAACATTAAAACCTCTTTTTTTTCAAACAGGAAGGATGTTTCATTATTGTAAGAAACTCACAAGACAGACCAGTGAAAGTAGTAGCTCATGAGCAATTAGTAACTTCTGAGAAGTAGGAAAAGAAGACTAAAAAGAAGTCCAAAGGCTTTCCTCTCTCCTGGGGGAGGTTTGGTGGAAGAGATAGGAGAGCTTTCCAAGAACAGGCAGCAAGAGGAGAAGAAGTGATCAATTAGGAGAGAAGCAAGTAAGTGAAGGGGAGTAAGTGCACGGGGGCGGGGGGCGGGGGGGAGTTGGGAGGGTGGCACCAGGCATGCAAATGGATGGTAAGTTAGGTGAGCACTGGAGGAAGCTGGAGTTTAATACAATATGGAAAAGGGAGCTATAGAAAGGTTTCAAGAGAAGGGAAAACAAGGAGGATTCAGGAAGAGGACTTCAGAAAGTTGGGAAATAGATGATCAAACCTGCCTACAAGTTTGAAATGAGGAATAAACATGACTGAGTACATATAAAGACAACACTGGAATGGACACCACCTGCTCCCTTCAAACTGAGCTAGGATTGAATAAGGAGAAAAGGGACTTCCTTTGGGAGTTTCAGATTTCTTAAAACCAAGCTACTATTTACCCTAACACTCAGAAAGTACATTTTTAGAGGAAAACAAATGGACAAAAAAGAGTGTTTTACTTTTCCCTGATGTTGGTCCTAGAGGACTAAACTTCTTCAAGGATTGCTGTATGTGTGTGGCAGAGATCCTCTGAGCAACACCTTCCTCCCACCTGCAAAGGCAGTACCCTTTAAATCTGACTACTTTATATCTGGAATCCAAGGCCATGTTGCTAGATTTTTCTCATAACAATCCACAGTAATTTGTGAAAATAAATAAGTAAATAAATAAATAAAAAGTCATTCTTCTGTCTTCTCATTTGTATTTCTTTACAAAGGCCTATTACAATATGCCAGTATCCTACTCCAGTAAATGTTTTAATTGCTGATCATATGTTGTACCCACAAATTATAACAGAAATCCTACAGCCTTGTAACATGTATTTTAACTGCATCTTATTAAAGTACAATAACGAAAGGATAGGAACCTGTGCAGCTCCACCTAAACGTGTACTGCCTTTCAATCCATTAAAGCAATGCAAAAAAAGAAAGGATCAGTTTTCTGCAGTGTCACTGGAGTTATAATTAAAGGACAATGAGCAACACCTCTAATTATCAGAAGATGTGAACTTGATGACTTTGTGGAAAGATCTCTCTGACATTTTTACTTACAACAGTAAGGAGCTGGACTTAGTGACCCTGTCAAGGTCTTTTCTAGTCTTACATTATGAAAATCAGTCCTGAACTGATCATTTTATTGATGATTTGTCAGACTGGAGAAAATGAGGACAATGGTTTGCTTGAATGTATCACCCTTTTGAATGTCAAGTAGATACTGAGTGCTTATTAAATCCCTGGTACTCTTTTGCTCTTTCAAAAAGATTTCGATAGTTTTACTGCATTATTTAATAATCACTACTAAAAATATTTATATAGCTGCTACCGTGGGTTACCTTAACTCCATTGTGATCTGCTTTTTCCATGTTATTGTTCATTTCCAGGCCTACTAATACCTTTTCAAAACAAAAGTTAGTAGTCAAGATTGTGTGGTCTTAAAACCACATTTAATATATGTGGAAGTAACGCAAAAAATACTCCTTCCTAGTGAGCCAATGGTTTGTAGCTCACATAAGGTGGTTTGCAAGACTGAGATTCCCATTTTAAGTGTTTTAAAACTGAAAACTTTGAAGCATGATGCAATGTAAGTACCATTGCTAGTCTGGATATGTCCTTGAGATAGCGTTAACTACATAATCTTGCAAACTCATAAAATGTTCAAGCCAATGCAGCTGTGGACATCATTCAGTACACAAGTCAAACATACTTGATTGACACTGGTCAGCAAGCATGCCTTTCATGGAGTGAGGCTGACTTTGGAAAGACGGCATCCCAAACGCTGACAGAAGAAGCAAAGTGCTGTATGAAGAGATAGTTAATGCAGGCTTCTAAAATTAATTTTAAAATTCTGTGGAGCTGAAGAAGGCTGGTAAAGTGTATATATTCAATGATATATCTTGTACAGCATCAGGCACCTTAGACACTCATGCCAATAGATGCTAACTGAAGAACTAGCATTTGACAAGTGGCATTTGCCTTCTGCAGTTTACTGATAAACAGAATCAATGTAATGAATGGACAGATTTCAGATTCAGAATTTCAGAATTTCATCTTCAACATAGATGAAACTATAGGAACACTTTTTTGCTTTACTCATCATATATACTTAAGAGCTGAGAAGTTTGGTATCAGAGGGAGCCCACCTCACCATAGCAGGTTTTACATTTACTTTTTCATTTTGTTTGTCTACACTAGTCAATCTCTGGTCATTGGCACTGAATTTTATTTGCTGCTATTAGCTCTCTATCTTTCTGAATTAATTACATTATCTTCAAATGGCAAGTACAGCAAAACTTCTAAGTGGGATTTGCAAAATGAAAATCACATTTAAACAAAAGAGCAATCATTTCCCTCTGGAACAAAAGGATTTTAAGGCTCTGTCGAATGGACCATTTGCCTTTTCCACAGCTTGATTCATAATAATAAGATATAACCTTTGGAGGAAAAAAAAGATCCTGTGAGAGTAATAAGATTACTGTCTGGAATATCTATTAGAGTATGTCTGCTGATATTTGATTCCCATTAGCATTATTGTTTATTTGTATTGCTGGAGAGTCAATAATGCATGAGATGCTATAAAAACAAAAATATAGTCCCTCTGCTGAAAAGCCCTGGAGTGTGGTGCTAAACAAAGCAAAGGTAGTGAAGCAGTCAGAGTTAGAGACCAATCTTTGGGGAGTTCCTTCAGAGCATGTCTTATTTTCTTTATAAAATTTGTTTTTTATGTTCAAGTTGAAGTAAAAGGATGTGAATGAGAGTGACAGAAATTATGTGAAAAATGTAGGTCTCAGAGAATTTCTGGCTTTTACAACTTGTTACTTTGAAAAACAAACATGTAAATGCATCAAGTTTCATCTTGTACAGAAGATAAGGCCCTAAAAGCCATCACAAGGAGTAGGAGGTGTTGACGAGTGAACTCTATACTGGTGCCACTGGGAGAACTTGTATCCCTATTTGATGTGGACAATGATAGGGAAATGTAATTTTCCTCATTATTATTCAAACTAATTTGGAATATTAGTACAGACCAAAAATAATTGTTGCAATTGTTTTAAATAATCAAGCTATGTTTTCTGATTATCCAAAAGAAGTTTTTGTGTTTATTATTATTTGGGGAAGTCAAGAAGGAGGTAACCCGGTATGTCACAATGTCTTATATGTTAATGTGCAAATACACAAATATCAAACACAATATGTGTAAAGGGCAAACATCTAATTTGTATTCATGGTTATCACAATTATTTGCACAAATTGAATAATGACACATACATATGTATAATGAGATATATTCAATAACTAATTTATTCCCACATTGAAAGACACATTTTCCACTTAGAACTTCACACCTCAACTATTTGTTATTTTCCAGATGTTTTCATGTTTTTGATCTCCAAGACAAGCATTTACCTCTCCAAAAAACCCTTAAGATGTACATTTTCAAATGGCTGCTGTTTTGTTCTGTCTAGAAGAAAGTCATGTTTGCAGTGCCTTTTATCTTCTCTCTTAATGTAAATGTTTAATTAATAAACTTAAAACATTGTAAATCTTCTTTCTTGTGCTCTACAGTCATCAAATTCCAGACACATATGGTTTTCCTCTTACAATGGAAACAACATATAATTAGGCTATGCCCAGAGTAATTATTTTAAAGAATTTAAACTGATGACGGAAATTAATTTTTTTTGAAATCATCGTATGCAGTGAAGTATGCCAAAGTAAGGCAGTACTACAGAGGACATGACAGAAACCACAGTAAACAAAGACGAGGTACTGGGCGAAGATGCAACCATTCACCGGATAGAAGTCCCACTCCTATCTTGCAGTGGTGCTTTGGCCTGGGCCCGTGATCCTGGGAGAAGGCAGAACAGAGCCAGCACTTCAGCTGGGGCAATGCCAGCTCCCGGCGAGTCACAGCGTCTTTCTCAAAGCAGGCGTGACATCTCCAACAAAATCAGTTTGCCACACCCTGCCTGAAAGCAACTCTGCCCAAGCTAGGAGTATCTAGGTTGACTTCTAAACTCAGTACCAAGCCCATTTTTAATTGGCAAGGTAATCATGTGAAAATGCTGACTGAATGTCATTCGTAAGTACTAGCCTTTTAGTTAGGCACATTTGTAGGTGGGGCATATATAAGCATAAAAAGCCCTTAGGACAAGATGAAAACAAAGCTGTGGCAGTCATATTGTCACCAGATTACAGTTTATAGTAGATGTTCACCAAAGCTGCGTCAAGTGTGTCAAGCTCTGTATAAGACAGTAAATCCCATGAAATCAAGGTTTTACAGCAATGGAGAAATGTGGCTTTCCCTCTGTATTTGCAGGTTGCATCCAGCTTTGGTTTTTTTGTTTGTTTGTTTTGTTTTGTTTTTTTAATCGGACTTTGTACATCTTTATAGAACTTTAATTAGGTTCCATTAAAACATGATTGGAAGCAGGAAGAAGAAGCTAAATTCTAAGTAATTTAAAGTTAAAATCTCATGAAGTTAATAAACCAAGTTTCCCTTATCTTCACAGTTAAGTCGTAGATAGGTCTTTGAAGTCAATAGAGTTACAATGCTCTAGAACAGTGTTATTGGCGCAATTCTATTTTAAAATCCAGTTTCATGACATTCCATTCATTTCAGTAAAGTTTGTTCCCCATTTGCAAAATAAGTGAGATTAGAATCAAATCGAATGAGGTTTGCTCCAAAAAGTCAGATAAGACTGAAAGAGTATCTCCAGGCTTTTGTCTATGGAAACAAGTCTTCAAAAACTTGTTGGTTCTTGCAAAAATATCAGGAATGATTACTAAACAACAGCTGTATTGCCTTAATTTTACTTGTTTGGTCTGCATTTCATAAGATGAACTGAAGTCATCTGCAAACACTTAAGGCTGTAAAAGCAACCGTACCAAATCAGACCACAGGTCCAGCTAGCCCAGTTCCCTGTCTCTGATAGTGGCCAATAATGGATCCCAGGGAAGCACATATGAACAAGGCGGGTGCACAGTGACACTTCCCTAGTGAACTCTTACAGCCTACAGCAATCTCTGAGCAGGGACTTCCTGAGGAAAAATGAGACATGTTTCTTTCTTAGAACAGAGTGCTGGCTGAAAGTAATTGCAGTGAAATTTGTGGAATCATACAGGTATAAAACCAAAGAGAGTATACATATACATATATATATATACACATATGTGTGTGTGTGTGCGTGTGTGTGTGTGTGTGTGTGTAATACAGGCCCAAACCAAAGTAATTGATTTTAATGCCTTCTGTTCTTTCAGAAGTTTAAAATTCGGTTAAAAAATAAGACATTTTTATGACATTACCCCTTTACTTGAGGTCAGTAGTAACATAATTAAAAAATAAATGCTTCTGAAAGAAAAATTACAGTGAATTTTAGTTGCAGTTATTACATTTGAAATCCATTTTTTACTGATGAAAGAAATGACATTTAAATACCTTTAATATCAGTAATGTTTATGTTTCAACAATAACTGTGAGAGTCAAAAAATCTTTTTTTCAAATGAATACACTGAATAAGAATTTTAGACACACGTGGTGTTCACTAAGAAGATTCATGATCATTTGCTATCCATACAATGCCCCAGGTGCAGAGTGTGTGGATGGTGCTTTACCAATATGAATTTAGACAAGGTTCCCGTCCTGAGAAATTTGCAACATATTTTGAACAACCGCAACACTAACAATTTAAGGATTAGAAATAATGGGTGCAACGAGACAGAAGAGGTCAGAAAGGCTAATTGAAAGAGGTGGTATTTAGTAGGAGATTTTTATGTCACTTGCTTCACAAGCAGAACATTGTTCCAAACAGAAATAGTATCATCTAAAGTTTCTTCAAAATATTCCTCTGAAAGAACCTTGAATTCTGAGTATTTGAGAGGTTTAGAGAGGCCACACCATGACCTTCATGAAGTAAGGGAGATGATATGCTAAGGGTGGTTCATATCTAAATGATGATTTCCTGTGCCCTAAATTTCTTTTTGCATTTTTTTTGCAATTGGGCTGGCAAATTATTTCCTGAGCTGGTAACTTTTCCCACAGTAAAAAATTAGTAAGGATTGCATGATTGGGGTTCTAACTTGTTCTAATCTAACCACTTTGATTTACAACCTGCAGGTCAAACTGTGGTGATTGCAGAAAAACCATGCTTTAACATCCCTTTCTCTCAAAAATAAAAGATGAAAATCTCAGTGCAATTCTAAACCAGTTCCTTCATCAACAAACGTGCAACGGGACTGGCACAGCTCATAGGCCTTGTGAGAGACCTCTTTGCTACGTCAATTCTTTCTTTGTCCTTGCACCGAAGAGGGAAATTTTTCATGGAGGCTGTCTCTTGTGGCTAGCACCATTTTTTAGAGAGCGTACAGAACACACCCTCTTCCCAAGGGCCATGGGATGTTTCCAATGTCACTGGGTTTTGTTGCAGAGCATCTGCTGAGCAGCTCTGACATGGTATTTGAGCAGGTGTCGCAAACTTATCCGTGCTCCCATGGCCGCCTAGATGCAGCTGCAATGGGCACAGCCACAAGTTGTCTGCAGCACCAGCTAGAGTTTCTTCCTAAACATTTAAAGAACTGTTAGCTAATACAGCATCTGTAAACCACTTTCTTGCTTCAAGACATAATGCTAACCACATTTCCCATTTTTCTTTATATCTGTATGTCACAACACTTACTACTTTAGAGCATTCTTTTGGAGCTTTGTTTTATAACTCACTATAATAAATCCATAAATCTATCCCTGTGATTTTTTTTTCTTGTTAAAATCACCAAAGTACTGGGGACTAGTAATTGCTTTTTCTTATTTTTTTAGATCACCTGCAAGATACTTGCAGTGAGTCAGTGCCAAAAAGGTTGTGTAAGATCAGAAAGAAAATATATAGCTTGCTAGTTTGACAGTATAATTTCACTTTTTAGCTTTGCATTACCAAACACTAATTTACAAGATGAATCTAGTCATTTAGGTTGGTATTAAGGGTATAGACGTATGTTAAGAAAGGAAGCCCCCTAGTTAAGAAACACTGAAACGTAAAATCCTGAAATTTATTTGTTTGGAAACTTACGAGAGATGAAACAAAAGCACAAAGAAGCACATATCTATTATGTTAATAAGAGTTACGTCTGCAATTTAAGAGAAGGGTATGTGGTGCTGTACAGTATACTAGATTACAAGATACATTTGCAATGTTTCCTTTTGATTTTCAGTATTTGATTACTTTCATTAGATACTTTGAATTAAATATGTTATGAGATAGCATAACTGTAAATTGTAACTGGACATCAATATGAAGCTTAATCCATACAAAGAATGGACTTGACTGACAAGAAAGCAAGTAGAAACCTGTTAAATTATACATTTGAATGCAGCTTCAAAAAGGCACAGATGAAAAGGAAACAAAAATATAAACTACAAAGAAGCTTTATATATTGTGCTTCTCTGGTGCCACTCAGACCATGGTTGGGAAGCTGATATTTCAGCTAACAATTATAGAGGTTTATTCTTTGTTATAGTTTGGTATTCATGTGAAAAAGAAAACAACTAAGAAATAATTTAGAATGACCAACAGCACATCACTCAGCCTGCATACTTCAGAGGATACACGAAAACACATGAAATGTGTTGTGTTTATTGCACACTGCAGTCGGTGAAAGGAAGGGAACACAACCTAGTAAACATCTGCATTTCCCACACTTTGCTGTGGCTGTATGAAAAAAAAAAAAGAAACATGGAGTGAAAATTATTGAAACATTTTTGCAGATTTTTAAAGGAAGTGTGTTGGTATTTCAGGTAAGATTAGAGAATAATTGAAAAGAAGGTAAAAAGTGAAGAAGAAATGCTGAAAAAAATACAGGATTCAATTAATAGATCTGGAAATGAGAAAGGCAAGCAGTATCCATATTGCCAAACGACAAGCACAGTCTCTTCCTTTAAACAAAATGAAACAAGCCAAGACAGCCCCAGAGCATAATCCTGTGAAGCTATGGACCTGGCATAGATGGTGTTTAAACACAGTACTGAGGAGGAGCAAGTACAGCTGCAGCATACACCCCGGTTTTGACAAGTAGCCTCAAACATCGTTACTGCTAGCTGACTGAGCCTGGGTCTGTCTCTTAAGAAACAAAGTTGTTTCTGCAAGTCTGTAATAGAAAAGCAACTGCAAACAGACTAATAAATCACTTTGTCATTGACAAAGTAAACATAAAAGCAGATTCTCAAGTATCATCTATATTTAGTTTGACCACACAAACTGTTTTTAAAATGGGGTTAAACAGGCTCAAATCTATTGCCTGTTTATGCAATTAATAAAAATAAACCCCAGTAATGGAAGCGGCAGCAGCTGCTCTGAGCTCAACTCCCACACCAGGTAGCATAACGCTCACCTGCACATTTGGTTTCTCCCAGTCACATCCTAATCCAGTATGAACCCTGATTCCATACCTATATATAAATAATATGCTACATGTGATCCTGTAAAGACTCTGTCTTAATTACCGAAGACTGGAACTGTGGCTGTTTCTTTGACAATGGCAATATTTGGGGTCTCCAGAATCAGGGTCCATTCCTCCAGGGCTGAAGACACCCTGCAACTCTGAACTCCCTCTGGCAAAGCAGAAAACTTGTCATGGTGAGGCCACACATTTGCAGGGCTTTCACATATACCTCTGCGCGTCTCGCTTTTCGCACATTGAGCCTTTGTGTTAACACACCCAGTAAGCAGAGATGTACAATTTACATCCAAGTCTTCTGAGGAACTGAGATACTAGTTTTATGAGAAAGCTAAAAGACAGCATCACTTGATGGCATCTCTTTCCTGGCTCACTAGAGGGGAGTCTGATTCCAGGCAAAGTAATGATCTCAGGGCGGACTTCCCATGTGAGCTGGAGGCAAGGGGATATAGAGGGGGGTCCCCCAAAGAAATGTGAAAAGATGAACATGAATATCTGAAAGCTAGGGAGAAAGGGGAGGGAGACAGTGACAGTGGCCTATGGTTGGTGTTACACAAAAAAAAACCCTTCAAGGTTTCTGGTTTGTTTGTTTGTTTGTTTGTTTCCCTGTGGAACTCTGGGATGACCTGGGAAAGCTGGTTTTAGATTTGGGGTGTGTGTGTGTGTGTGTGTGTGTGTGTGAATGTAAAATTGGAGAAGCTACCTTTTCCTGCAATATTATGACAATAGCATAACATATAACAGAGGCTTTTTTAAGAAAAAATTGTCTTGCTATGTCTCCTTAGAAGTGCACATGAAATACACTTAATTCATATCCATGTCCAAAGCTAACTTTGAGGCTTCTTCACAAAGCAAAAAAATAAAGCCATACTTCAAAGCCAGATACATGTAAAACTAGCACTGTAACCGCTAATGGTAAGAGAATGGGAGAAATAAGCCACCAAAACATCTTAAAAATAACTATTTTAGTATTTTAGAGAATATAAAATGTTTAGAAGATACTCCTTCCTCCTCACCTTATCTTGAAAATGGCTGGCAATCTGATATAGAAGAAAATATACCTCTTACTTTCCAATTATTGTACTTCAAGTATGCATGACTTCAAGATGCTTTAAGGGTCTCGAATGAGAAAATGTGTAATCAAGATAAATAAAAAAACATTTCTGTCTTAAAGAACCACCATTACAAGAAGGTATCCGTGTATTCTGGCTGAGTGGTTGTTTACACAGACTATTTACCAGGTTGCTTATTTCTGCTGATCGGTGGCTAGTGACTTCACAGTTAGCAATTGGGAAATAAGATAACTATTTAAATGGGAATTTCATGATAACTGTTCCAAAGCATGGATCTCCCTTGATCTCATACATATATTGTAAAAGGTTTGTAGTTGGTCCACAGAGGCATATTAAACAGGAAAATATATGAAATTTGTAGTTCTATATATGTATGTCTAGGAAGACACTACTGATCTGTGACAAAATTGAGTCTGTTAGAGTTACTGAAAATATAGGAGTAACTGATCCTGCTTCTCTGTTGTTCCTGTCAGTAAACCTATGTTAGAGTTTGCTGATTTAATACTTGAAACCATAGAAGAGCTTACTAATTCTTTTGCTGAACCTTGATGTGAAACAAAAAGAAAGATCAAAAGTTTTAAAGTACTAAATACAATTAGCAAACACTACAACAGATGACATTTCCTCATGAATCTGAAATATCTGATAAAAATACTTCTGACATGTGTGTACCTACTATTACCATTTCAAAATGTGGTCTTGCAGAAGTGAGAGGCAAGGCAAGCTTCTGTACGGTGACTACAGCTATGATGAATAATACAGTCGCAAGAACACGAGTCATGTTAAAGTTTCATTTGCCTGCCTGTTCGCTGGGTCAGAGGCTCTAGGAGATGCCCTGCTAACCGGGGAAAGGTGTGTTTGCGGCCTGCATTTTTTTACAAAATAAAACATTCTTATGATTTGATTTAATTCATGCACCCCATTATAGCCGTATCAGACCTCTGGAATAAATTGCCTTTTGGGGAATGCTACTGAATTTTGTTTTGAAGTATCACAAAAGCATTCACAAAAAGCTTTTTGGATCTATATATGGGAAGATTATTCTGAGCTATACAGCACATAGTTGTGGATAGAAAATCTGCAGAAGTGGAATTCAAATTTTGCAGGGGAATAAAAAAAAATCACATCTGCTATTATGTGAAAGGAACACATGGGCACTCCAAGTGTCCAGACTCTTTGTGACTTCAAAGACAACACCAACTGCTTTCAGCCAAGAAAGGACTGGCTCCCTGTGAGCCTCTGAGAGCACAGGGCCAGTCCTCCTGGACAAAAAGCAAGCAAACTGATAGACTCTGCAGCGTGAAAAGTGATCGTTTCCCATAATGTAGAGGCAACAAGCACTTCCTAAAATAGTTTTACCTTAAAATTGTCGTATTGTTACATCTACTTTCCATTAACATCTGGTTTAATTTATTAAGAAAGAGAAAGGCTACGGGTCTAGAACTTACAGACTTGCACCTCCAAGGGGACAGAGCTCAGAGCATGCCAACCCTGCTGTGATAAAATAAGAAGTGGGGAAGTAGGGAAAGATAGAGAAGTGGGGGAAGGAAGATAGGAAATTGTACACTTTCAAGTGGATTAGAATATACATTTTTTTAAATCTAAAACTTTAATAGTTACTGGTAGTATGACTGAAAGAATGGACTACACTTTCTGAATTTAATGTCACAATCCCATTTACTTTGAAAAATCCAAGATTCAGAGAGGAGACTTAACTACAGTTAATTGTATGATTGCAAAAATATATGTGGAAACCTGTCTCTAACAAAAAGGTCAAGAAGTATGGTCAAAGATCAAGAAATTTTAATTTATCTCGCAGGCAAAGTTCTTACGGAACATCCATCAGACTTGTCTCATAGAATACAAGTGAACATCTGTATTTATTATTCTTAAGATTCAAAATTCAAATTATTTCTCTTGTGATCTGAGATAATTATTACCCAAAACTTTTTTAAAAGCATTGTGCCCTTCTTATAAGGATTCATAGCTTATTAAACTGGCATATACATGCAGATATTCTAACTTTTTGTAAAAAAATGAACATTTAGAAATCCTTGTAAGATGTGTCACAAACTGCATCTGTGTTTTGAAAAGTCCTAGTATACATGTTGATGTATATTGTGAGGTGAATACGTTTACACAACTTTTAACCATCCTGTTGTATATGTGTGAGTAAATTCTGTGTATGTGGTATGTTGATGTGCACATGTGCGTGTTGCCAACGGACTAGTACAAACTACTACTACTTTTTTTTTTTTTTTTTTTTACTTCTTAAGATAAAAAACTTTAGTGAGAATATTTTTAAAAAATTATTTTTCATCAGCATCACAGGTAAAGCTTTCCATCATCTTGAAGGATAGGTGTCCTTTTCAAACATAACCTCTATAACTGATGAGATGGACAATTCATCTGACTCTGAACTACGGCTACATAATATGATGACATCTATTATAAATATTTAAGATGTAACACTTTAATAAGAAATGAAAAATAACTTTTTCAACCTTGTTCCATACGTAGAGTGTAATTGCAATTGTCCCAGGGGACAGGGTAGGTAGGTACTGCTGAGTGGCTTTATCTCATGCCTGAGTGTTATATCCCAAAGTCTTTTAGTGTACTATGTATAGTCCCCTGATTTTAGTACTGGACAGGTATATGTCCTCCCTCCCCTGGTGACACAATATCCTAAAGGCTGTTTTTACTTCCTGTCATGCAGAGATCAGGAAGCATATGAGACAACTTTTGCATAAGAATATATGGCCATTTTGAAAAAGAGTCCAAGTTGAAATATACTAATAACTGTTTTACAATAAGGTATATAAACATTTTAAAGCACGAGAATAGAATAAATATTAATTTAACTTTAGTTCCTGGAATCCAGTGCTTCAACAAATACCATACCAGTGTGAATTAGCAGGGTAGAAAGAGCTATATTTCCCTTTGTAAACTAACAGAAAATAAGAGAAGCTGCTACACCAGTTGATACTGTAGATACAATAGAATACTCAATGATGTGTCACTTTTTTTCTAACAAGAAAGCACTGTAAGAAAGTTCCTGCCTATCCAATAACACAGCTAGATTATTAATTAAATGTTCATCCCATTATTACACAGAAAGTGTAACCACTGGCTTATTTTTAAAATAAAAGACTATTACCACTTACCACTTCTTCCTGTACTCTAATTTACAGGTGACTGTAGCATGGCAAATACCCATATATTTCTCCACATATTCACAGTCCAAAAGAAATCCAAAGAGAGAAACAGAGCCTAGAGTTGTGTGTCTGAATTTAAGGCATCAGCACCTTAGAATATTGCCCATTCCTTAACTTCTGTTATCTTCATTCATGAAAATATGAAATACAATTATTTTCAAAATTCCTCAGTCCCTCTATGCTTTTCAGGTACTCTGGTTCTTGTGTTTCAAAATCATACATTTTTTTCATCACTACTCATTTTTTGATTCAAGACATGATGAGAAAGGGTAATGTAGGGCAGATATTTCTGTACGAATTCTAGCATCTCACTAGGTACAGTAGCTATACTAATATCTTATGCAGTTCTGTATGTTATGCAATTTAGGAATATTTGCTAAACAGAGGTAAATAATCTTTTTGAATTTCCTAACCAAAAAACTGCACTAATCTTAAAAACATTTAATGATGTGCATAACTTAACTACCAATAATCTCATTGACTTAGAGTTCAGCATGTGAAGAAAATGCTTTCAAATCTAGAGGAGGAAAGTGTGCTCAAATTTAAATTACATTAATATTCATGACCTATAATATATAAAAAGTATAAATTATACAATGGACTATGTATGAGCTTGCATGTGTGTAGGCTTGAAGCCTATGTGAAACATCAATAACAAACTTATTTCTATAGCACCAAATAGGTTCTCTGCAAAGAAACAACTTCTACCTGCTATGATTCTTTTAACTGTACACCTGGCACTGGAACAAACTTTCAAAACAAAGAGGTAGTATGTACAAAAATAATTATAGAATATAGCTCCTTCTTAGCCAGCAAAAACCATCATTTTTCACATTAGATCTTTTACTTAAAACCTCACCCCCTCATTCCCCTTGATCTATTAGCATATAGAACCAACCACTGGGGAAATCTCAGTTCTCCAAAACTTTAATAAATCCCTTTTATTCTTTATCATAAAAATAACTGATTATAAGATTTTCTTACTCTATGGAGTCTTTAAGGATGTAAATATTAACTAAAACTGTCTTTCAATGATAAATGGACTAAGCTCAGTTGCTATGCACATTTCTTTCAAGAAAAGGAATGTATTAGAGATGAGGCTTTTTCTGACTACAGGTAAAATTTTCAAAAATGCCTTTTCAATTTCAGTATATTTGTACCAAATTTTTAAAATCCAAAATAAGTAAGAAGAAAACAGCAGAGTCTTTGATCTCAGATCCACTTCAATCAAGTAGAGTCCCAACAACACGGGCTGTTAGATCAATACATGAATTGTTACACTAAATTTTCACCTCTCTTATAAAAAAGGGATTTAGGGATTCGAGAATATAAGTCTGATTCAAAGGTATCGAAATATTATAGATTTTAAGGTCAGAAGGGATCAGTACTTAACACAGGTCAAGCTCTACAATCTGCATCAAGCCCATAACTACTGTCTGAAATGCAATAGTATTAAATAATCCTTAAACTAAAAGCACAGAAAGAAGGTCCTGGCTATAAGGACTAGCACACAGGGCACTCCAGGAATGAGTGTGTTAACCACTAAGCTCCTTCTTGATTCCTGTCCTCTGCCCATGCCAAAGCAGAGGCCCAGCCTCAATAGGAAAAGCGGCACCACCTCCATTAACCTGGTATTTAGTGCAATTGCAAAGGAAGTAAAAAAGTGAGTTCGAATCTCCCGAGCTGGAGGAAGGCGTTGATCTAGAGTATGCAACATCCATTTTAGGTGGTCACATGCCTGTGACGTGACGTTAGTGTCTTTGTCTGCAGGCACAGCGCATGGGCAGCCTTGCTCAGCTTCTCCAAGGAGCAGGTAACGCACCTACTCTCAAGTTTAGGTTGCCATAGTGAGCTTGGGCCACACTGGAAAAGAGCAAGCCCAGTGTTCCTTCCCCGCAGTCTATAATGATCTAATTCAGACTTGTAAGGAATGGCAAAATTTGACATTTTCAAAGGCCTTTGTCTTAAGATATGTTCTAGGTCAACATTAATGGTTCAAAAAAATCATTAGTAAATTCTTGTAATACCCTTGATGCAATTTATCTAATCTGGCAGAATGAAAGACTTTGCCTTGCAAAAATTAAAGCTGTAAATCGCCTTTGAAAACTAGAGTGTGATTTCAGAAGGTATGCATACAAGAGTCTTGAAACCTATATCCACAGTCAGCAATTTTACCTGAGGTTTGTTATCAATGTTTTGAGCTGGTGATGGAGTGTCTAATAGTAATAACTGATCATTTTGTTTTTGAAAATGCTGAATCTAAGAAACTTTACACTTAAATATATTGCTTGAGTTTCATTCTGTATGCATAGAAAGCTTCCCAGAGGGTATGTGAAAGTACAGAACTTAGTACTCTTATGAATGATTTTCGAGACACCAGTGTTTTCAAATTATTAAAGGTAAGTCACTTAAGGTACAGGCATGAAGATAAGGCAGCTGGAGAAAACTCATATTTAATTACCTATTAATATAACAAAAAATAAATTAGAAGTTTGTTATGTATTGAAACAAATATAGAGAAACCTATGCTCATCTCCTCCTTATTCATGGAGCATAGCACTGAGTTTTCTGTGGAAGTATAGGTGATTACACTATGATTACAATATAAGCAGTTAAAAAAATGATGTAAATATAATAATTGACAGCAAAAATAATTATAATATTGACTTCTTTTTTAGGAAAAGACTAACCAAATGTATAATCTTGTTTTCTGCTTTATTTCTGAATCTACAGTAAAAATATATTCTTTTAAGATTGCACTCATTCAAATGGCTAAATTTTTCTTACAAACAGTTATATCTGGGTAGAGATATTTTGGGGAAAAAAGAAGGTTTATTTATTTTGTCTGTTAGGAGGAGGAAACAACAGAAAGCTCCTCTGATGTACAGTTGAGAGGAAGGAAGTTTGATGAGGTGATGGCATTTGAAAACAAAGTGGTTGTGGTATATCTGGTGTGAATCTATATAGTCAGTATATTTTCTATTCAGTGTCAGATTTTAACTTTTCCCATTCTATATTTATGCTAAACTGGATACGTAATTTGTCCTTTCACTGAAAAATATTTTATTATTTAATGCAAGGAAAAACTGTCTATATTTAAGCCTATGAATATTCATTCTACACCAAAGTGTCCAAAGACATTACAGAATACTGTAATGATTCCTAATGGAACATATATACATAATGAACATAGAAAACTTCTTCCAAAAATCTGTACCTATAAGTCTAGATTTTACATTTAAGTATATCAGTGCCAAGTAATACTGCATAATCACAGCACTTTAAAATAATGGCACTTATATTAAAAAAAATCATGAAATAAAAAAAAAGACTTTTTAAATAGAGACTTTTGCTATAATTCTTATCCTTAAGCATTTGTGCTCACCTTCTTCCTGAAACTAAACAACATGGAAATAGTCTATTATTTTGAAATGACATCTGAGATTTTTATGTATAACTGAAATCTACCAGTTGTGAATCTATCTGAAACTTGTGATTAATACTATGATAATTGACACTGTTCATGTTGGTAAAGCATTAAAACGAACATATATCAGACATACTCCACATTTCATAGGAATATGATTTATTTAAAGTCTTATGAATAGTTCTTATTTCAAAAATATCCTGAATATATTTTCAGACAGATATATGAGAATATTAGTTGCTGACACAAAGAACAAGAAAGAAAGGATGGCAGGCATAGTTTATACAAACAAGTGAAAGTTAGGAGGTTTTCTGTAAATGAAGTAGGCTTTGAAACAGTTTTTTAAATTCTGTCTGCTCTTCATAACTATAGAAGCTAGAATCACCATTGATTTGCTGTTTTTTTCCTTATTAGAATTACTTGATTACTTTGGTGATGCTGACCTGTAAACATCTGTTTTATGTACCTACATGATTGCCCTGGCAGAGCGCCAAGGGTATTATTGGTGTTTGGGAATTTCCCACAAATATGCTAGTTGCAGCTCAAAGAAAGGACTTTAACTGGCCATGGTAGGTAATCGCTGAACTGAAATCATTAATCTTTGGAAATGTGGCAGCCCGCAAAGATCTGCTCTCATCACATCACTCTGTGTTTCCCAGAAGTCTCTTCCCAAAGCTACTTCCAAGTGCTGTAAACAACAGCACTGGAAGTTTCCTCTTTTCTCTGGAGCAAAATTTTACCACTGTACCACATCAGAACAGCATTATCATCAGCCTTTGAAATATGAAAGCTTTGTGGCTCTGCCTTCTTACTGTTTTTGCAGAAGATTAGCTGTTAAAACTGTTAGTGGTGTAGACTGTGTTTACATGCAAGCAGGATCTCCTGAAAACAGCCGGTGCTGGTCTTGCAGGATGCTTGAGTTTGCCTCCAACTCTGCAAGCCCTGCTGGCCCTCCTCCGTCTCCCTGGCAGGGCCAAAGAAGCTGCGAGCTGCAGCGGGAGTCCAACCTCCATCCCCTTTTACACACTCCTGCAAAGACTGGGCATGTTTCAGGTTCAATAAAAATTACTTTCTTGGAGAAAAAAAAAAAAAAACACTTAAGCTAACTTTACGTAGATTGTTTTTCACCCATACCAAGTATTTTGCTGTTTTAGCTATAATCATTGCCCACATTCAAACATAATTGCTCATGATGTTTGAGGTTCCAGTGAAAAAGCTCCCAGCTGGGTGAGGTTCAGCTTTCTCACCAAACTGGCGTGACTGAGCTTGCTGTGCTGAACTCATCAGAAACGATACCACCTACTGCAACTCCCTTAAACTGGTACAAAACATCTCTGCACCAGTCAATTTGTACACAGTAAATCCTGCAGTTTTAAAATGATGTATTTTAGAATTCATTTAATAAATGACACCATACACTTTTAGAATTTTGTGAAGGCGTTAAAGAACAAAATATTGACATTTAGTATGCTACGTTCAAAAAAGAATGTGAACCACCAATACATATTTGACCAGTTCTGGTAAGCCTGAGACATTAGATTCACTTTTTTTTCTGTATACCTAAGGTACACTGGAGTATGACACTGTCATATAACGAAAAATATTCACATAAATCTCAAGCAGAAGCATGAGAAAATCTATCCAGTACAATGGATTTCTTTTTACCTAGCCAACCTCATAAACAAATCTGCACATTCCAGACCAGGGTACAAGCCAACAAGTCTCTCGCTTGAACTTTGGTTTCTTCAGGATCTACTTGCTGGTTAACAGTATGGAAACTATTTATGTCTAAAGAGGTGGGTTGCTGATTAACACATAACCATTGTATTACCCTAATTCTATGGTGCCCCTTTAGCCAGCAGAGGAATTAAATTCCCTTGTAGTTTACAACCTGCAAAAAAAAGCAGTCACTGTCATGAGGCCAGTAGTTTTATATCAGCTTAAAACAGCACAAATGAGGACAGAAGGGGACCTCCTTATTGCAGTTATCCCCAAGCTCCAGGAGCCTCTGTTCAGCTGACATCGGAGAAGAGTGCTGAGATATTTTTGAGCCATATGACCAATACAGGAGCATTTTCTGGATCTGTTTTGCTAGGCATAGGAAAGCGACACCAGCTGTGGTATGAAGGTGGCCACCCCTAGTCCTTGCAGCCCACCTCCTGGACAGGCGGTGGGATCCTCCCAGAGCAGTGGCTCCAGCAGGCCCTTCCCAGGCAAGTGAGCACCGCTCCCTAAATGGCGAGAGGTGCTGGCTGTTGGGTGAAGTGAGGCACTCCTATCTGCCCTGGGGCTGAGGCTCCATTAGCCAAACACTCCCTGCTCAGGGAGCGACAGCTCATTAGTAGAAAAAGGAGGTGAGAACTAACATTAAAAAGGCCTAAGCTACTCCTCCTCTACCCTCCATTTTACCCTTTTTTTCTGGTGGGGGGAGTGTACCTTTCTTTTGCATTACATCTTTCCCTCCTTGTTTTCATATCACCCATTATGTGAATCATGCCCTCCAGCTTATGCTAAGACATTTCTTAAAGTAGTATTTATTTCTTCTCCACTACTGAAAAGAAAACCAATTTCTGTCAAGCTGGCTTTTCACTGTAGCTTTATTTTCTTTGGTTCTTTTTTTCCCTGACTCCTAATTATTCTCCTAATTTTATGTGTTCTTGTCTTCTTTCTTTCATTCATATTTTTTACTTCTTGCTCCATCATGTTTCTTTATTTCCTCTTCTCATTTATTCCTCCTCTCTCCTCTCTGTTTTTCTTTTTCCTCTTTACAGTCTGTTCTTCACTCATGTTCCTTTTTTTACACCTGTTCTCCCTCCTTTAATTCTCTCCTAGGCGTTTTCTGCATAATTTGCAGGCGCTGTCCTGTATGGCTTGCTCAGGTTTTCAAGCCTTGGGGAGGGGAAGGAAGAAGACTGGGAGGGGAGAAAATGAGGAAGGAGGCTTGCTTGAATGTGCTGTTGTCCTACAGGAAAAAAAAATGCTCTTTGCAAAGTGCATAGACATAGTACGACTGACTCACTGTATGCCACACTGAGTAGCAACTTCTTTCCCTAGATAATGAGAGCCTTAGAAGAATGGTGGTTCCCTGAGGAATGAAAACATGAAAGAGGACTTCCCCAAAGCCATTGGGTGGAGCACAAAGGATGTGGAAAGACTGGAGGGCTGGAGAGTAGAGATGATGATAGATGCAGGCGAGGAATTCAAGCACCATGAATATCAACAGTTAAAAAAGCTGACGCTATAAATGTCTTGACCTCAGCTGACCATCAGTTTGTGAGGCCGGTGTAGCCCATTGTTCTGTTTCAGTGAATCTGAAAAAGTCAAATGCTGTGAATTCTACAGTGAATTCAAGTTTCAAAGTATTTAATGACATTTAAAATTATTCATGAATTAATTTAACTGAGAGGATAGAAAGAATTACTTCTCTTTTTAAAGATACAACTAGACTTCAATTTAACTTACAATACAGGTGCCTCAGCAGATTTTATTGAGCCTATTTTCACATAGAATACCTAAATCAGTATGAAATAGCCAATCTAAATATGTATGTTAAAATCACAGTTCACATAAGCTTAACAAAACAAGAACTTTTTTATTCTTAAATGTGTGAGTTAAAAACATCTTTAATGCAGAATAGGCTAGTTACAGGTGGGTAAGTGATGAGATGTATTTTGTATATGTTCTATAAAATATATTAGTAACATTGTTAAGTCATTTCAATGACCTCTGCTTACGGGTTTGAACACCACAGTCTGTGCCAGTAGTGTCTGACTCTCTTATCATTTTTCTTTCTTTTCTCCTGTTACAATACCAGTTATTTGGATCAGTTTGGAAATCTAGCTATGTATTAGCTATGTATATGAATAACCTATCCTATTTTCTTTCCTTTCACCCTCCATGCATTCTCATTAGCATATTTTCATAGCAGCTCCCCATATTGGAAAACTAAGAAAAATGGGCCCCCCTGTAATCTGTTACAGATTCTATCATGAGAACCGAACATGCATGACAGGCTTATATTCTTTGTCAGTTGTCTTCCTCTTTATGTTTTATTTATGCTTCTAAAAAGTGAGCACAAATATGTAAAACAAAATCAAATAATGAAATTTGCATTTATTTGCACAGGTTTAAATTACTACAAAAAGTTCCAAGCAGCAGAGTCAGTCCCAAAAGTAGGACTGTCATGAGGATTTTTCTGGTTGTGAGTTATCCAAAAATGGTGATTTATGGTATAGTTCTTTCAAATCTGATGGACTAACTCTTTGTTGGGCCAACAAATGTCAATATGGAGGAAAGCTCAGGAAGATTTGTCTTGTCATGGACATCAAAAGCCATCTGTTCTGCTGTGCACCCACACACTGCAGGATCTCTGCTTGTTGGATCTATATAGCTCACTGAAAGATGCCAGTGGTATTATAGGTAGTATATACTCAAGTCTGCTCAATCCACACATAATTAGCTAAAGCTATGTTTTATTCTGTGCTAGTCAACAATGCAAAAATGTAGCCAAAGTAAAAGCTTCCTAATGCAATTTACTTACAACAACACAATAGAGAGGAAAATTAAAAAATGCTTTTTTTTTAAATAAAATGTTCATGCTTTTGAACATCACACAAAAGTAGAGATCAAATGAGAAAAAAAGACACATAAAGCCAAACTGATTACAAGAAAGGGTATAAATTAATTAGACTGGAATGTATTTTAAAAAATGTATTTTGCTGCCATCTTCCTCTATAATCTCAAAAAAATCTAAATTAATAAATGTTAAATGTGTCCTGAAACTTGTGTACTTGTATGAACTTGTCTATGTTTTCAAATGGAATAATTTAAAAAGATCATGGCAGGGGAATTACAAAAATAAAGAAACAACCACACCTATCCCTGTAAAGCATGTAAAACTGAGTAACATGAAAGAAGAGCAGGTAGGAGTGAGGGAAAGAAACTTGTATGTGTGACTGTAAGCTACTTAAGGTGATGATATTAAACATACGTATCACTAACACAGGGAGGATAAGGTGGACTGGTCAGCTTCCTCTCCTCATGACAAACCAAGATCTGATCAATGCAATGACTAAACAAATGTTTCATTTGTTAATCACTCTATTATTGTCAACTCTATTATTGTTTAACATTTCTCATGAACATAGCCTATAAGGCCAAGATTCTACAGGAAAATCCCTATGGTATTAAACTGCTAAAAATTTGGAATTTTAATGTCAGGTGCAGTCAGGACTAAGACATTCCAATATCTATTTCTGGGATTATAATTTTATCTAAAATGTACTGTACACATTGTAGCAATTCCAAGGATATTTCATCATTTCTACGGCCATTAAACCAAAATATGATAATGGGATTTTATGGAATTCGAAATTGATCTCAATAGGAACAATGAGACAGCTGGGACTGTTCAGCCTGTAAAAATACATGAACTAGGGTTTGAGATACCTAATTCCAAATCCAAATTTTTGCCCTTTAAGCTGCAAACTGATTTTTGAGCATAGTAAAGTAAATGAAAAAAAAGAAAAAAAAAAGATGACACAAGTATATTAGCAAATCTGGAGGGAATAGATATATGCTAAGCAAAATACAGGAGATTATTTAAAATCTCCTTTTACTTTCTATCAGTAAGTAAATTCTTAAATTTTAATTTGAAAACAGTTTTTCATAGTGTAGTTCCACTTTTCAGAAGACCTTTAGAACAATGACAGTGTGATGTATATGCTAAATTATGCTGAGACTTAGGAGTGCTACCAGGTCAAGGAGAAAACCCTGACCATGTCCTAATGGATATTGGAATGCATCACAAATCTCACCCTCACTTTTTCCCCATGCCTTGATTTCCACTGGAAGGGAACCTGTATATGTGGACAACCTTATATACAGCAATATGCTGCAACATATTCCTCTGCTTGGGCAAGCACTGGGTCAGGACTGCAGGAAGCACTGTGGACACCCAGGCTCAAAGATTAGATGCACCATGAGCACTATCAGTTCCCACAGAAATTGCACAGAGTTTTATTCAGCAACATGTAGAGTGTGTTGTTATATATTGCTGAAATGCTACAAAGCATAAAAATGTTCCTTCTTCCTTCTGCAGTTGATAAAGGTTTCAGTCAGGGTTAGTTTCTTTCTTATTAAATGTTACAGAAAGTAACAGGTGATCTCCATTTAGTATTCACAGAATTTAATATCAGAAAGAGCTGTTACAGTACGCGATCTTTTATCTTGTCCTTTCTGCTATATCATAGGTCATTTCTTCTATTTACCAGCAGTAGGCCCAGTAATTTGGGCTTCATTTTGGCTCAGTTTCAAGCCTTGATTTGGGCTTTAATCATCCTTTACATGTGAGGAAGTAATTATTCTGGAAAGCCTCTGGTCTTGATTTAAGATCTTCAGGAGCTTGAGTCTCTAGCCCTTTTTTAACATGCTGAACTTTAAAATCTCTCACAGTGCAGAGTGTTTACCACTTCTCAAAAAAAAAAATTGTAGCTTTTTGTCCGTTGCTTCTAAAAGGTGACCATAAAAATCAGGTACTTTGTTCTAGTACTGTTCTCACTGATATTGGTTACAGAAATAAATTATTTGCTTTTCCCAATCTTTCTATGTCTGAGGGTCATATTAACTCTACTTTGACTCATTGCATTGGAAACTTGTGTTCACTTGAGTCTTCTGGTATAATTTCTATACCAGGACATGGACAAGACTGAGGTATTCAATGCCTTATTCTCCTTGGTCTTTACTGGCAAGACCTACCTTGAGCAATCGCAGGCCCCTGATGCCAGTAGGAAAGTCTGGAGCAAGGAAAATGTACCCTCAGTAGAGGAGGGTAAGGTTAGGGCACATCTCAACAGACTGGACATATAGAAGTCCACAGGACCTGATGGGACGTACGAGTGCTGAGGGAGTTGGATGATGTCATTGCAAAGCCACTCTCGATTATTTTTGAAAGGTTGTGGTGAGTGGAGGAGGTTCCTGAGGGCTGCAAGGAAGCAAATGTCACCCCTACCTTCAAAAAGGGCAAGAAGGAGAATCTGGGGAACTATAGGCTGTTCAGGCTTACCTTGATTCTTGGGAAGGTGGTGGAGCAAATAATCCTGGAAACTGTCTCCAAACATATTGAGGACAAGGAAGTGATTGGGAGCAGTCAGCATGGATTTACAAAGGGGAAGTCATGCCTGACCAATCTCATAGCCTTCTACAAAGAAATGACTGGCTTGATGAGCAAGGGAAGAGCAGTGAATATTGTTTACCTGGATTTTAGCAAGCCTTTCAACAGTCTGCCATAACATCTTCACTGACAAACTTAAGAAATATGGGCTAGATAAGTGGCCAGTGAGGTGGACTGAAAACTGGCTAAACTGCTGAAATCAGAGGGTTGTGATCAGTGGCACAAAGTCCAGCTGGAGGCCAGTCACTAGTGGTGTCCCCCAGGCCTTGATGCTGGGGCCAGTGCTGTTAAATGTCTTCATTAATCACCTGGATGATGGTGCAGAGTGTGCCCTCAACAAGTTTACAGGTAATACAAAGCTGGGAGGACTGGCTGATACACCTAGATGGTTGTGCTGCTATTCAGAGGGACCTCAACAGACTGGAGAAATGGGTTGAAAGGCAAAGGGTCCAGCAAAGGGTCTTGAAGATGATCAAGTGACTGGAGTCTTCATATGGACTCTCATACAAGGAGAGGCTGACAGAGCTGGGGCTGTTCAGTCTGGAGAAGAGAAGGCTCAGGGGGATCTTATCAATGCATATAAATACCTGACTGGGGGAGTAAAGAAGACAGAAGCAGACTCTTGACAGTGGTGCCCAGTGACAGAAGGTAAAGGGCACAAACTGAAAGACAGAAAATTACACTTAAACATAAGGAAAAAACATTTTTCACTGTGAAGGCAGTCTGGAAACTGGACCGAACACTAGAAAAGGTTGCCCAGAGAGGTTGTGGAGTCTCCATCCCTGGAGATATTCAAAACCTGGCTGGACACAGCCCTGAGCAACCTACTATTGCTGACCCTGTTTTGATCCCGTGGTTGGACTAGACAGCCTCCAGAGGTCCCTTCTAACCTCAACCGTTCTATGAGCCTGTACATCTTCTTCAGAGTCACCACTTGACAGGATATAGTCTTACAATATTAGGTGCAGTTTAGGCATGTTCTTTCAGCAGAGGGACGTCTTTTATTTTCATGTAATTTATTTTCTTCTTCAAATACAATTTTGGTATGGGACAAGTTGAAGAAAATTTTAAAAGTCTCCAGGTGTAATCTAGCTAGCCATTACCAACTGACAATTCCTTTCAGATATCACAACAGAAAGAAAAAACAACAACAACAACAACTGTTTTTGGCTAATTTTAAGGTGGTATTTCAGCCCTGGAGGAAACTGCTAGGCAAATGCAAGGCACAGTGCACAAATGTAAGCATTAGTTCATATTAGTGTCAGAACAAATAATAGGACAATGATAAAGACAGAAGTAGAAGCATGAAAGAGCTTTAAAGCTGGGTAGATGACAGTTCCATGTAAAGAGACAGGAAAAGTAAGGGTGATAAGTTACTGAGAAGCAGATGTGGAAGTCAAAATATAATTTTATGTACTTTATTATTATGTTTTTGTTTGGGGGGTTTTGGTTCTTTTTTTTTTTTTTTTTTTTTTTTTTAATTAGTAAAGACATAGTGGTCTGGCTTTATCCCATCTAACTGTGGGCAATAAGCTGAGAGAGCTAGGCAACAATGGTGATAACCTGGAAAAGAGAAGTGCACCCCCAAAGATGAATCCCTTCACCACAGAAACTTTCTGCAGGGGGGCCTAAAGCTTGGGAGACTGCATTCTTGTGTGAAGTCACTTTTGTGAGTTACTTAAATATCTAAAGTGAAGAAACACAGAATGGTTGAGGTTGGAAGGGACATCTGGAGATCATCTAGCCCAATCACCCTGCTCAAGCAGGGTCACCTAGGGCACATTGCCCAAGATTGTGTCCAGATGGCTTTTGAATATCTCCAAGGAAGAAGAGTCTACAACCTCTCTGGGCAACCTGTTCCAGTGCTCGGGCACCCTCACAGTGAAGTAGTTTTTCCTCATGTTCAGATGGAACTTCCTGTTTTTCAGTTTGTGCCTGTTGCCTCTTGTCCTATTGCTGGGCACCACTGAAAAGAGTCTGGCCCCATCCTCTTTACATCCTCCCTTCGCATATTTATACCCACTGATAATATCCCCCCTGAGCCTTCTCTTCTCGAGGCTGAACAGTCCCAGCTCTCTCAGCCTTTCCTCACAGCAGAGATGCTCATCTCTCAATCACCTTAGTAGCCCTCTGTTGGACTCATTCCAGTAGCTCCATGTCTCTCTTGTACTGGGGAGCCCAGAACTGGACACAATACTCCAGATGAGGCCTCACCAGGGCTGAGTAGAGGGGGAGGATTACCTCCCTCAGCCTGTTGGCAATGCTCTTCCTAATGCAACCAAGGATACCATTGGCCTTCTTGGCCACAAAGGCACATTGCTGCCTCATGGTCAACTTGTCGTCTGCCAGGACTCCCAGGTCCTTCTCTGCAGAGATGCTTTCCAGCAGGTCAACCCCCAGCCTGTACTGGTGCATGGGGTCATTCCTCCCTAGGTGCAGGACTTTGCACTTCCCTTTTTGTTGAATTTCGTGAGGTTCCTCTCTGCCCATCTCTTCAGCCTGTCAAGGTGCCTCTGAATGGCAACACAGCCTTCTGTGGTATCAGCCCCTGTGGCGGACAGATGAGTGAACTTTTGCCTTAAACATTTCTTGGTACATAAGGTGCAGGCAAACCATAACCCCGAACAAGCCATCTGTTCCCGGCGGAAATAGGACTGAGCTGCTGCGACCCCCGAAACGGTCTCCCTGCAACCACCCGGGACACACCGAGCCTGCGCTGAACCAGGGCACGATCGGGCAGAGACTTTGGGACCTGGCCCTGGTTCAGTGAGAAAGGGCCCCAGAGCTGGTACAGGCTGGAAAGATAAGGGAGTTGCAAGCAGTTTGCATTCCTATGCTTCACACTCCAGGAGGGAGGACGTGAAGGCTTTGAAGTAAGGCCTGCTTGGGCGCCAGGACCCTGGGAAACAAAGCCTCCTCTCACTGCTGAAACAGGGTTAATTAAGGGGGGGGGGGGTGTCTGGATTATATCCTCTTCGTCAGGACCTTGGGAGATAACACCTACTGTCACTGCTGGGGCAGTGCTAATTGCTGGAACAACACCTCTCTGTCAGGGCCTTGAGAGACAAAGGTGGGACCCAAGGAATCAAAACACCTCTGTCAGCAGAAACCGCAACAGTAAAGATAAGGGAGAAAAACAGCCTGCCTAGGAACAACGATGAGACCCAATAAGGAGCAGGAGACCCCAGACCTAAAAATTACTATTGGTCTGAACTACCGCGTGAGGGGTGGGAAACTTAATTTGAAAAAGCTATAATTGCCCAGGGATTTCTTTGTTCGGGGTCCCTCTTCAGAGGCACCCAACTCGAGCTGTAACTACTGCACGCGTGTCATTACAATTTATTTATTTAATTTGCCTTGATTTGGCTCCGAACTTGTCAGCGGGAACCTAGGGTCGGACCCTGCTCGAGTTGTAATTACTGCACGCGCATCGCTAAAATTTACACCCAGGGTGAAGAGGACCAATGGGACACTGCTGGATCCACGGGTGGTGATCTCTCTCTCTCTCTCTCCCCCTTTCTCTCTCTCTCCCCCCCCCCCTTTCTCTCTCTCTTTCTCTCTCTCCTCCCCTTCGCCTTTCCCCACTTTTTCTCCCCACTCCATGGAAAATAAAGTTAAAAGGTTGTACGATATTTGACTGGTTTTACCGTCTTAATCTCGTCCTTGGGATCGTAACAAAACCCCCCCGATACTGGATCAGGACAGCGCCTCCTGCCAGTTTTGTATCATCAGCAAACTTGTGGTGGATGCACTCTGTCCCTTCATCCAGGTCATTAATGAAGAAATTGAACAATACTGGATCCAGTACCGACCCGTGAGGGACACCGCTAGCTACAGACCTTCAACTAGACTTTGCACTACTGATGACAACCCTCTGAGCTCTGCCATCCAGCCAGTTCTCAATCCACCTCACTGTCAAATCGTCTAGGCTGAACTTCTTGAGCTTGCCTGTGAGGATGTTATGGGAGACAGTGTCAAAAACCTTCCTGAAGACAACATCCACTGCTCTCCCCTCATCTATCCAGCCAGTCATCCCATCATAGAAGGCTATCAGATTGGTTAAGCATGATTTCCCCTTGGTGAATCCATGATTACTACTCCTGATCACCTCCTTAGCCTTCACATGCTTAAGGATGGCATCCAGGATGAGCTGATCCATCACCTTTTCAGGGATGGAGGTGAGGCTGACTGGCCTGTAGTTCCCCGGGTCCTCCTCCTTGCTCTTCTTGAGGACTGAAGTGACATTTGCTTTCTTCCAGTTCTCAGACACCTCTCCTGTTCTCCATGTCCTTTCAAAGATGATTGAGAGTGGCCCAGAATGACATCTGGCAGCTCCCTCAGCACGCATGGGTGCATCCCATCAGGGCCCATGAACTTGTGGATGTCAAGTTTGTCTAAATGATCTCTAATCTGATCCTTCTTCTCTGAGGGAAAGTCTTCTTTTCTCCGGACTTTCTCCCTGGTCTCCAGGGTCTGGGATTCCTGAGGGCTAGTCTTAGTAGTAAAGATTAAGGCAAAGAAGGCATTCAGTACCTCTGCCTTCTCTGTAACCTTCGTCACCAGAGCCCCTGGGCCATTCAGTAGCAGGCCCACATTTTCCCTAATCTTCCTTTCGTTACTGATGTATTTAAAGAGGTCCTTCTTGCTGTCCTTGACATCCCAGAAGAATGACTGTTGGCCAGTCTTTCAAACCAAAACACACTAAAGTTAAACACTCCTAGTAACTTTCAGATGACAGAATTCTATGAATTCTCCGTTGAGAGAATGAATTATCTGAATTATGGTAGGAGAAAGATTGGGTAGTAACATGTTTCAGGGCACAGAAATATCTCAGAACTAATCTCAGCACTGGCTTGAGGCACTTCAAGCAGCCAATTTATCCTCCCCTGCCAGGCGCTGTGGTGTGAGCAGGACAGGGCTGCTCCCACCACGGCAAAGAGGAAAAGGTGAGGCTGGGCTGGAGACCAGACACAAAACTGGATTGCTAACCTTGGAGCAAAGCCTGAAAGATAAGAAGAGCAGGGTGCTACTGTTACGAGGAGGAACTAACAATAGCTGCCACCCACTGATCTGGCCCAGTCCTTTGGAGACAACAATAGGGACAGTAAGCTCAGCTGTTTTGTCCTACCCCAGATGTTTGCCACTATCAGTACCTGCTTATTTTGCTCTTTCCTAAAGTCAGCTGTGCAATGAGCATTTGTAAAACCTTGGTAAAAATACCACACTGCTGTTCCTGTTCCTAACAAAATTTGGTAAGAGATTGAGATGTCCTGAAAAGCAATGAAATCACACATATGATTTCATGTGCATCAGTTAGGACATTATATGGTCTTCAGTATAAGCTATGCAATATTTTACAGTAAATCTTCACATACATCACTAAGAATGTCTTCACTTTTCAAGACTCCATTTGAATGACTCCAAATGTCTAAGCCAGCATTGTCTTAGCTTCTGAATTATTTCATGTCCTTAAATCATTTTTTTTAGAGATATGCATGAGAATAAAGAAGTTCACACTGCAATGTGTTTTCACCTTGATCACCTTGATCATGGATGGTATATAGAAGGACTGCAGCTTATATTCTCAGACCCTACCTTTTGCAGAACTAGTGCTGGTCACATATAAATAACCCATATTGACTGGAGAAAATCCTAATTCATAGTGCTGAAGCCAACTAAAGACTCAGGTAACCCTAGAGAGAAATGATCTTATGCTCTTGTACTAGTTCCATAACTACAGAGCTCACTGGTTATACTCAGCCTCAAACTGCTCAAATCAAGATTAAGGATATATCATATGGCTGTTTTCCTTAAATCAACAATGCAAGCAGTTTTTATTGTTTGAAATGAAGTCAACTCTCTAATATTTTAATTGCTTTTATTTTTTGCTGATCACTAAAAAAAAATGTGAGAAGAATCCAAATGTAAACAATGCCAAATAGGAAGATTTCTTTTAGAATCATTAGCTGATCAGGTACATAGTTTTCTGTGTATGTTGTTGATAGTATGCAAGTCCTAGTGAGATCACAGAGAATGGTGCTTCTCTTAAAATGTCCATTTCAGAATAAGAAATGAAATTTTACACTGTATAGATGCAAACATCCTTTTTATTTCATGAAATTAAATCTAGAAAGTATAAAAATATAAAAATGTGAACCTTCTGAAACACCTTCCTTTAAAACTTGTCACATCAATGTATAATAGTTTGTTTGATCACCTATGCATACTTTCAATGGAAATAAATAGAGAATTCATTTCAGTCATAGTAAAATAATCTAAAAAAGCTCTAATCTCTTCACATCATATTTACTGAGAGAAACAGGTGCTATTTTGCAAACCTTTTTGACATTTGCTGTAACAATTCTAAATGCAAACAGAAGACTAATAGTGAGAGAGTCAAGGTACTGGCAATATTTCAAGCTGCCACCTGCATTATAACCATTATGTTGCTTAACTGTACTCAGAGACGCTTGACTAAAACACATTTTCGACTGGCATCTTTCTTATTGGCCTAATGATAGTAATACTCACATGTTTATGGAGGTTCATAACAGCTAAAAGAAAAAAAATGGATAGAAAGCAAGGAACATTTTGTATTATGTCAAAATTGTATTTGTGAAATGAAAGATGTGTCTAGAATTTTATTTCGGATGTTTTCACCACCAACACTTTACAAGCTCAGGAATATGTGCAACCCTCAGCTACAGATGGCAAGAAATAGAATACTGCCCTGTACTTTATTTCAGTAGCAGAATAACAAAATTTGGGTTTCAAAATAGTTCTGTTCCCTCCTTTTTCTTCTTGTTGATATCAACAGTGTTTCACCTCCTTACCCACTAGAAACAATACTGCTCTTTCACGCATCCCAATCCCTTGCACAGGGACTTTTCCAAATTTTACACTTCTCAGAAATCCTTTACATATGTATATTCTACTACTCCTTAGGAAAGAACCTACCTAAGTCCTTCAGGCTTATGTTGTCCTCAACAGGAGAGCAAATTCAAGGTTCAAGGATGCTTTGGAGACATGTCTTTGGAAAGTCTCTTAAATGCAAATATTTATGCTAGGGGAAAAGAAAGAAGCATGTCAGAGTTGTACAGATTTTCAAGAATCAGTCAGCAGAAGCCATGGGAATCCCACGACTATTTTTTTTTTTAACCAAAGAAAAAATTCTGTAATACAATGTACTTCTAAAGCAGGACTGCATAAATCTCAATTTACTATCTTTTTATATGGTGTGAAAACAAGATTCAGACTACTTAGAACGATAATGTCTGTATACAGTTGTCAATGGAAACGCCTTTTTTGTAACCAATGCAGATGATTATTTTCAGACTGTCAGTGTTAGTTTAATGCATGTAACGCATTAGTTGGAACATTACACTGTTGTAACACACACTCACTTTTCTTTATATTATTTTCATCTCTCTCTCTCTAGCACACCTATACATACCCTTCTCTATGATATTTATTAGGATATTATTATAGCTATATAATTATATATTAGGATATTAGGATATGATATTAGGAAACAGACTAGACATACTAGTACTACATGAAGTAATATAATTACAAAATAATAGTTTAAAAATAGTACTAAATATAGTAATATTTTCAACACACCAGTCATTCTGGTATCTTCCTTACATCTGTTATACTATTTTATTTTTTCTGACATGCCACAGTATAGAAATCTCTCCAAATGACTATTTTCTCTATAGTATTAAATGGTTTTCCTTTTGATTGCAAGAAAATTAAGGTTCTTAACACACACTTTCATTTGCTAAGTTCATGCTTTCATTTGTTAAATTAACTCTAAGATTTTGTTAAAATAAACAGATGATTTAAATAATCCATTCACACAGGAAAAAAAAAAGAAAGAAAAAGAGAGAAAAACATTCTTGGGCACTTTGTGTTTCCCGTGGAATTTCCAAATGGTTATTACTAGTTTTCACTCTAGGCTTCATTTGTAATTGCTGAGTTTTTTTCATGATATTACTGACCTCTATGAAAAATCCTGAAATTTCTCTTAGAGAGTTCACCTTCTAAGAAACTTTACCTTCCAGGAAAGCAGTTTTCTTCTGATGCTCTACAGGAAAGAAAACTGGGGCATATGTCTATAGTTCAATGATATGTGCATAGATTACAACCATGTTTTCCGCACAAACCAGTCTGAAAGATAGACTAATGTAGTAGGAACTTAGCCAAGTTTTTTACCAGAAAAATAATAACATGCAACTTTGAACTAAAGTCCCTCATTTGCCTGAACAAATTGTGTTTGATTCATTAATTGGAGTTAAACAATAGTTGTTTTGGCAAGTTTTCAATGTCAGACTGCCATTTTAGCTTTTTGCTGTGTTGCAGCAAGGTTCTTTCATTATGCTTTTGTTACAGTTGTCTCATATATCCTGATATTAACTCTGTATCATTACAATAAATATCTTGATTTAGGTGCTTGATATTAAATCCTCCTAACCTTTGTTCTACCCCGTCCACATCATAATGCCGCAATTCTATTATCTGCCTCTTATCACGGTACTATATTAGTTAGTACATTACTATACACAGTATAATCAAAGCAAAATCATTATAATAGAATCTTGTTAGTGAATCAAAATTTCCTGCTAATAATGATCCCCTAATATTTACTGTCATGGTTCAATTGGAAATTATTCTGTGGCAATCCACATTCTAAAAGCATGCTTAATGACACATTATTAATTATATATTCTGTATCAAAATAATTGCCTAATATTTGCTAAGCTTAAAGGGATGTGTATATATATGTGTGTCTATATGCAGGGATGTGTACATAGCTTTACTCATAAAAAGCACTCCTAACATTATTTTTGCAGAGCAGACAACTAAAGAAAGTTTATGTCAAATTCTTTTTTGGAATACATGAGTTTTTACCAGTGCAAAAATGTAAGTCTAGGAAATTGCACCAGGCTAAATGATAGAGGAATGAAGCCCTTAGTTTTTTATCCTAAGTAATTTAATGAAGTTTTAAATGAAGTCCAGAATACATGTAGTGTCATGAATACAGGACTCTCACATGCTGATTATAAAAATGTCAGCAAATCGCACCTATTAGTAGATTGAGGGGATACACTGCCTAATGTGGTGCTTTCAGCAAATTAGCAAAAATATGAAGGGAAAATGGAAGAGGAGGGAGTCAGAGAGAAATAAAGAACAGAAGGAAAAAGTAGGGCTTACTTAGCATGGAATATTTGTTAATGACAAGTAACAGTCTGATTTCACAGAATAGCATAACAATACTACTACAGCAATAGCATTACATTCAGTGTTCCAGTCCCCCATTTTAGTTGTCTCCTGGATTTAACCTGTTAGGTCTCGACTTTCGAGTCTTTGGGAGCTAATGAAGCTCTCAAAGTTGTTCCACTGTGTGCTATGAAATGCAAGCTCTAGTTAAAATCCTGGAGCAAAATCCTAGGGTTTTGCCATTGACTTCAGTGGGGACAGGTTTTCATACCTGAAGCCATGCCGAATCCTAACCATGGAGACCTGTACAGCCGGACTTCAAAGCGCAGCGAGCTTAGGGAACAATTCTTTTGCTTTGCCCACAACCACAGCCACAGAGATATCTCACGTTGTGGTGGCAGTTCTCCAGGCATCGCCTTCTGCCCACTGGAGCTTGTACTAGCTAGCCAGGAAGCCAAAAAGTGTCTCTCCAAGGGGGCAACAAGTGACATGAGCCACTAGGTCCCCCAAAGAAGGGCACTGAGGACCGCACTGCAGTAGGTGACCAGATCCCCCCAGCCACTGCAGCCAGCCTTCTTGTTGGCCTCGCAGCACAGCTGCCATCAAGTCTATGTGCAGCAGTTAAAGCAACTAAGAGCAGAAATGCAAAGAACTTCCAAAATAACATCATCATCATCACAATAATACATCAATTCACTATGAAAGTAATCAAGATTATGCTGAAATCTCTCTTTGGTGTCCAAAGCAAATTTTTGTATGCCTAAAAGTTATGTTTTGTTCTCTAATTGTATACCTTCAAATGTTATTCACTTGCCTCTTCACAACCTAAGAAGCCCTTTAGCCCTCCAAGACATAATGAACTCCTTGATTGTATCTGCAAGGTGGCTTCCCTTACTGTGATTGTTCTTAATATGCCTAGAAATCGCAGTAACAGATACCATTGGGGCTGGAATTTTCAGTTTATTCTCTGACCAAATATGATGGTCTCTTGCTTGCTTGATTATGTTTGAGAGCTGGAGCAAATTTATTTTCATCCTTATTCCATTACTAAAGAAAGAAATATATATATTTTTTCATAATGAACAAAAATGTAACCACATATTCTTAGAAATAGCCAAAATTGTCATTAACAAAACCAAATCTGTGCATCCCAAATTACTTCCACTAAAGTTAACAGGACTTTTAAAAACATAGTATTCATAAAAGGGTTTGCAATACAGGATTGCAGAGACCCATTTGCATCACAAACCTTAGCTAGCATCACAGCGGACAACTGCATTACAGTCACGTAATTGATGTTAGTTCTAGAAGAATCCACTGCACTTCATTTACCCTTCCTTGCACATCCACTGTAGGCCATCATAAAAGATTTCCTGAAATCTGTTATAAAAGTTTTAGGCTTTTAGTCAAAAGCTATGTCACAAGACATGTTCTCTCTACTGGAAGACAGAAGAAATGCTGCTTGGACAATATGATACAATAAAGATTTAGAACATGAAATAGTCCTTAATGATCCAAAGAAGTAAACTATCAGGCATATAGAAAAAAAAGATGAAAAAATAAAGGAGGAATTCTAAAACAAGGACTTATGCTAGTAGCATCTGAGGGAAAATTGCTTTCTGACCCTAAATCTGATGATCAAAACTGTTAAGAACATACTATGATGCTGATATCTTACCTCTAACTGTTGCCAGTCTTTGATATCTTCCAGTCTTCAGAGGACAGTAATATAAAATCCCAGTAATCTAAACTGTGCAGCAAATCTTGTAAAAGTCCTTCCTGTTCTATATAAAAATCAGTGAATCCATGATCCATGGATTAATTGAATTCAATAAATATACAGTGCAACAAATATTGCCAGCATATTAAAAGCACATAAGAGTCTGTAAAACACTTCATAAACTTCATGAGCATCATATTCAGATATTAAAGGCTTCTTGCCTATTTTACTCTATTTAAAAAGCAGCTACAGAATTTTAATATTTAAGACTTTGTATATCCAATGTCTTTTATAAGACTACTATTCTTAAAAATTTCTTCTCCCTCTCTGATGTTTATCCATAAGTATTTATTAAAAAAATTGTACCTCCTCTAAAACTTCAACTTTGCTATCTTAAATAGACTTTTTCACCTTTAAAACACGTTCCCTCCTACTATTGTATTAGCCTTTCTCTACATTCATTCCAATTTATATTATTTTCTAAGCAAGGATGATTAGGACTTGAACCAACATTTTAAAGAAGGTCTTGCTTATTCTGGATTTACTCCCTGTAAGCATTACTTTATACTATGACATTTTATCCTAGTTCTGTTATTTCAGTTCAGTGTATGACCCATCTATTCCTACCATTGGCAGTAATTTTCAAGTGTTGCATTATCCACAACATGGATTGTGAATGTAAACATTAGTCTAAATATTTTTAAAGCAATGTCATGAATAGCAATATTAAGCAGAGCTGCCTCTAAGATTGGTTCTTGGAAAATATTACTGCTAGCCTCTATTTATCTTGATAACGCTCTTTTCAGTCTATCCTGTTGTAGTCATCCCTTTAGCCATTACGACAGCCATTCCATAGTCCCTGTTTCAATTCCTGTTTTCATTTCCTTTAATTTTTAATGCTTCTGAACAAATGCTTTGCTTAAATCTAGCTTATTAAGTTCACTGCACTGACACTGTCTAAAGGATGTCAAAGAAAGATACACTATAATATGATCCAATCTACTCTTTGCAAAAACATACTGAATTTATCCTATTTAATCTCCACATTCTTGGTTACTCTTCCTTTCAAAGTCTGTTCTAGTATCTTTGCAGAGTATTAAGGACAAATGAAGGAATTCTTTGGATATCGCACCTTTCCTTTTCAGATGCATTTACCACACTTACTATTGCCTAATGTGAATAAAGTATCGCTCCCAAAATTGTTTAAAATCACTTCTACTGGAGATTGTCCAGGATGTTTAGATTTCATACAATACACACCTATTTTTGTATCCACCATGGCTGCAATCATTTCCATTTCTTCTCCTTGTTGGATAATCCTCCATCAATCATGCACAGCATGATTACATCCCCCTACGAAGACTGGGGCAAAGTATTAATTTAGGATTTGGGACTTATGTAGTTTAATCTCGACCCTCTCCTCAGGATATGGCCCTACTTATCCCCTTCGTATAAGCTCTATAGTAGTGTGGCTAGGAATCTTTTTGTAGTTTTCTTTAGTTTCTTTGAAAGATCTAGCTCTTGTGGATATTTTGCCATTCTCACTACATTTTTGTATTTTCTGATTTCTGAGACATAACACAAGTTGCAGATCAATAACCTACTAATTTCAGCAAATTCATGATTACTTCTAATATCCTGCTTTAGGATTTTATTAGTCCAGGCAGGTCCACAGTTCTTCCCTAACAATGCATTTTTTCTGCTTGTAACTCAGAGCATTGAAATTTTGACTTCATGTGATCCACATCTCTTTCACATTTCAATCCATGGACACCTCTTAGCTGCTTTACAATCTAAAAATCTGGCTTTCTGAAATCTGAAACATTAATTACCAACCTGCTTCTCTAGCCTAGAGTTGAATCTATTCTGATGGTTTTGAATCTGTTTGTGATCACCAATTCCAACATTATTTTCTTGAACAACTTTTCTGCTCAGTGCTCGCTCACTGCTCTTAAATTAAGACTTAAAGCTTTTAAAGTAAGTATAACATGGCAATATTATAGCTGAGTGATAGCTTAGTAAAGAAATCTGTCAGGTATTATCTCTAAGATTACCTGAGTTGCTGTTATTGTATTATTGATTACTACTGTAATCTATTAGCAATTATTTTCAAAACTGCCTCCAGGAAATTTAAAATTTCCCATAATTCTGACTACTACGTATTTTTCTCATAGTTTTAAAGAGATTTATATCCTTATTCAGCTCTGACTTAGCAATCATAAAAACTCTCCAATATTATTAGGGAAGTGATCTTATTCTTTTAAAATAAGTTCTTCTCAGAATGATTCCTACCTAATCATTTCTTACATGCAAAGAATATTCATGAAGAAAGTTTCAGTGCTGATACATGGCATGAATAAAAAGGAGTCATAGGATTAGTCAATGTAGTACATAAAAAAAATGTTTGGTGAATAACACTGAAGCAACCTCCATATTGGCCCCTCCTACACAATTTTATTATGCATCTTTGATGTAAGATAAAATAAAGCTTATGCAAAACATATACTTCCTCTTTACAAAATCCTGAATGAAGTATTTTCACTCTTAAAATTTAATTTTAGTTTGCTTATTCATTTAGATACACTATTTCATCAATAATTTTCTCAATACAGAACAAGGCAAATACAGAACAAAAGCACACTACAGAACTAAATCCAGACTTTTCATGTATCTTATGAATTTTTTAAAAAGCAAGAAATCACATTTATCTGATACCACTTAACATCCTTATCCCTGCCGTATCTCTAGGAAAGTTCAGCAGGCAGACATTTTGAGAAGAGTATACAACTAAATTGCTCTACCAAGTCCTATTTAACGTCTGTCAAATTCATCCTACCTGCAGCAGCAGACAGTAATTGATGTTTAGGGAGAAAGTGTAAGAAGCAAAGCATGTGTGGAGTGGTCTTTGTCCAGTATACTCCCTAACTCCGCCAATCAGTGTCGAACAGCATCCAAAGTCAAGGGTTTAGAGCAGCGCTGCTAACACCCACTGGTGAGCATACCTTGTTAGCTTTTCTTACCCTTTTTCTGGCATGTTTATGCTTTTGGCCTCCATAATATCTCACAGTATTGAGTTGCCAAAAAAAAAAAAAATGCTTTTGTCTGTTTTATTGCTATTGCCTGATCATTTCATTCGATGCCTTCTAAATTCTGAGCTTAGGCGAAACTGTGAATAAACATTCCCTGTTTTTCTCATATGTCATCTGCTATTTTGCATATGTCCAGCATAGTCCTTTTCCTCACATCTCTGACATTCCCCCCATCCTCTTATTGCTGCTACTACATTAGTTTTGTTATATGAAAACCATTCATTTTTATTGCCCTTCTTTGATAACTTCTCTGCCTCTGGTAGGTGTTTTTCTGAGATGGACTGACCAGCACACACTATTCAAAGCAGAGCAAATGCATGGATTTATTCAGTGGCATGGTTGTGTTCTCTATTTTGCTTTCTCTTTTCTTTTCCTAATAATGTTTAAGATTCTGCTTGCTTTTGGGATGCCCCAAGCACTGAGATAACACTTTCTGAGGAACAACAAAAACTTTTAAAGAAGTGAGGTATTTCTGCTTTAAAAGCTATTTTTGATTTTTCCCGTAATTCAGTACAGGGTATGAATGGTTCCAGGAAACAAAAAACCAAAACCAACCAACCAAACAAAACCTTATACTTTACAAATAGTGAAGATTAGTTGATTATAAATACCATTAGTTCTTATCATAGGTTAGTCTTTGTCCATGCATAGTCCATTGTTCAACTAGTCTCTGACTGCCCATATTGTGCCACCTAAATTAATTTTTTTCTCTGTCATTTCTCGTATCTGGCAGAAGAGGAAGAAGTAGCATTGAGCGGTGACTTGTTAACCACACAAAAAAGATGCACTAAATTTCTTATTTACAAGATAAATTTTGACTCTTATTGCAGCTGTTGTGTAAACAATTGTATTTTTTCTCTTCTACTAGAATATTTTATAAACCTAACAAGGTGTGGTTTCAAGCAGCAGTTGGGTTGGTAAATCTGTGCTACGTTTGCTCCTCATTCTGAGGAGTTTTTATTTGATTCTCTGAAAAAAATACTCAAATCTGGATCAAACTTTCCAATGTTGTCCTAGCAGATTGCAATGACAAAAACTGTTGGCTTAGATGGGATTTGATTTCATTCAATAAAAGCTCAAGCAGAGTTTGCGCTTTCGTAAGACTTGCAAAATGGACCTCTTTTTCATGCCTAGGAAAAGCAAAGAGACAATCTCAGATGAATTTAGGTACAACTATGCATGTCAAATTCCAGAATTATCTTCATTAGGTTAGTTTATGACACTTCATCACCTTTTTGGTTAATTCTTTTGCTTTAGGCCAAGGTTTTGATATAACTGCAAAGAAGCTACTTTTAACAGAAGCTCTTTGCTTCCTTTTATTCTTGGTTTTGGTCTAAGCATAGCAAAAAAACCCCTTTGTTTATTATTACCTTCATTGTCACGTGGAGGTAGAACATTTTCATTCCTCATTTCCAAATCAACTGACCTTCAGAACATGACAACCACTATTTTTTTGGCATTTCACCTGAAGGGATGTTTTTTTAATCTGTGTCTTAGACATGCCCATGCAATTTTAAATAAATTATTTCAACTTAATTTAAATATACATTATCTTTTAATCTGATTTTTATTAAAACTATTTAATAAAATTTATCAATTTACATAAAGACCTATAAAGATCTTGAGGTATATATATTTAAATGGCAATGACAGAAATTATCTAGCATTAGTATGAAATAGCACAATGATATACTCAATTATTTTCCTGTTCCAAAAAAAGGAGGTGAAAAATCAAGATTTGCTATCACAACAGGTACACTCGCATCATGAAAAGTGCACCTTTTGTTAGGCAAATAGTGGTTTTCGTATACGAATAATGAGGGGAATTACTAACTGCAAACAAGAAAAGTCAGTTTAAATATAGGTGGTGCATTTTGTTTTATCGAGATGTACAACCGATATAACTTAAAATTTAGGCTAAAGTTTAAATGAAAGCAGTTTCAAAATAAGAGATTTCATCTAAACTTTCAGAGTATGCTTGCATTTTCGTATGAGAAAAAGAAAAGTGAAAAAGTATGGGGCTGTATTCCACAGTCTTGTTCAATCGAAACCTCATGTGGGAATGAGTAATGTACAAAGCTCTAGACCACTGATAATAATTATTCCCTAAATTAAAGATGAGCTTTATGCCATCTTCTTTGATGATCTGGATTCTTAGTTAGGGTCATTGTTGTGCATTGTTCAGGCATTCTTAAGGTAATTAGCATACCTGACCTAAATTAAGAACATTTATCACATTTTATTAACTATTGACAACAACAGAAACACTTGACCAAAACAAGCGCCATACCGCTATCTTCTGAGGCTTCTGATGGCCCACCGAGGAAGCAAATTTCCCATCCAGGGATACTTCCAACATAAACATCTGGCTGCAGGTCCCTGGTTACTCTGCTAGCAGAGTACACCATCCAGCCAAGAAAGGCAACACGGTCTTTGCATTTTCCCAGTCTTTTGTCAGTGTTGTATTGCTCTAAGTATCTGGATGAGTCTGACATAGCCAAGGGAAAGTATTCCAAGCTGCCTAAGAGAAGAACAAGTTTGTTTTTCCAGCCCAATAGTTTGCTGACTTCAGCAACAGAAAATGGCCAATACTGCGGGAAAGACAGTAGTAAACAGTGAATGATGTGGAATGATCCTTCCTGTCATATACCCTCCCAGCTTCCAACAAAAAGCATTTTAAGATTTTCTGAACCAAAGGTGGCACTGTTTTTAATAGCTATAGTCTCACTGACTTGCTACTTGGACTGTGCAAAATAGTTAGCAGTCCTTCCCAATTCATCTTCTCTGTGTTGTTCCCTATTTCATAAACCGCTATCACATCATGCCTAGCTCTCTTTTCCAAGCTGAAGAATCCTGTCCTATGTAGTCTTCGTGACTCCAATCATTTCTTGTTGCTTTGTACCTTTTCTAGTTCTAGTTACCCTTCATGAAATGGGTGAGAAGAACTGCTAACCAGTTTCAATACACAAAGGCACCGCTGGTTACAGAGACTATATACAAGAACATAAAGATGTTTCTGCTGTGTTCTTTGTATCTTTCCAAACAATTGCGGCGGTTTTATTTCCCCTTGATTGCCTTTGGACACTGAGCTCATGATGTCCTCAGAGAACTACCCAAAATCTCTTCTGAGAGAGGTAGTGGCTAGGCTAGAGCCTGTCATTCTGTTCTTACTGCTTTAGTTAATTTTTTTCAATGATCTTCTTAATTTAAAATGTGAGTTGTCAACTTATCATTCATTAGTTCTACATTGTAATATTCCTTTGTAACATTATGCAGTCAGACTTAGATTTTGCTGCCATTAATATGACTAATTTTCTACTGTTATAATGACACTATTAATATCATTTTCCATGTCATTT